>NC_090983.1:62620000-62927500 GCF_041146395.1 Eulemur rufifrons | reverse complement strand
CAGATATTTGCTCTTTTGGATTTGAAAATAGGCCAATGTCATCTAGAGCCAAACCCAGTGGATGAAATAGTGATAAGCTGTTATTAATATCTAGGGTCACTCTAGTGATATCGTTATCTCTATCTGTCTAGCTTTCCATTTATCTATCATCCATCTATCAATCAATCTGTTATTTATCTGCCTATCTCTATATTCTATATATCGATCCTAGTATTCTCTGAAAGTCTTACAATTGAAGAGATTCCAAGACTTTTTAGGGAAATACAGTATAAGTGGAATTAGAATATAGCCTCCCAAAAGGAGAAAACAATTTCATTTACAAACATTGGTTCTGGTGGTTTCTTTGAAAAAAAAAAATTCTTTCTGCTTTTTTGTAGGCTACAATTTTTTACTTAGGCCATATTTATTGCATGTAAATATGCAGATTTTATGAAAGAAAAATGCCATATTTTTAAGAATTGGCTATTTTGGCCAAGTTACCCCTCCCCTAGGCAGCAGTCGCCAACATTTTTGGCACCAGGGACCAGTTTCATGGAAGACAATTTCTCCATGGATGGGGACAGGGGGAGAGGGAGGGAGTAGGGGAAAGCGGGGGTAGACAGAGCTCAGGCGGTGATGCAAAGCCTTGTTTTCCTAACAGGCCACTGACTGGTATCAGCCTGTGGGTTGGGGACTGCAGCTCTAGGGGATTTCTGTGCTCAGAACCAGAACACAGTGATTCTTTATAACAGAATAGAGTCTTGTTTGCTTTGGGATTCTATGTAAAAATCAAGAATCTTTAAATAAATAATTTGTGTACAACATTAATGATAGTACCTAGCACATATGGTATGTTCAATAAAATGTTCCCTTTCCATTAATCATGTTTTGAGAGTTCAATGTTCTCTATAGCTTTATTTAAGTTTATCAGTGGTGATGCGGATGTTTAGAACACAGGAGCAGTGGAAGTGGTAGGCCTACGTATAGAAGTTCAGTAGCAACATGGTCTTTCCTATGATAGGAATTTTTGATTCAGTTACTGTTATTACAAAACTGGTCATTTGGACTGAAAAAAAATGAAAGCATCTACTTAAAAAACACATTCTGTCCTGTTTCTAAATTATTTGGTTAGAGAATTGGTCAGATGTGTTTGAGTCATTTTGTTTGTGAAATATGCCCATAAATAAGATAATTGGATATTTGAAAATTATAACTTTGTATGAACTAATTTTCATATTTCTTTAGTTACTCTTGTATCAGATTGAGTCCAGTCTGGAGGGAGAAACACAGTAATCTGAACAGGTTAAGTTTAATATAAATAATTATTAACTATAACAGTACTGAAGTAACAGATGACTAGCTAATAAGGAGTAAAAAGAACTCTAAAGAATATAGAAACAGCAGGTCTGTGAAGCTGCCACTACCCCCGGGGCCGAAAGAGAGCAAGCAAGGCTGAGACCCAGACTTTATTGGAGAAGGTGATTGTGGGTGGGGGTCACTGAACAGTGGAAAAGTTGTTTGGTGCCACTGGAACTTGCTGGAAACGTGCCCTTTAGGGTGCCAGGAAAAGCTCTTCACAAGAGGTGTCTCACTTGAGAACCTCTACATAAAACTGCCTGAGGAGGGGCCAGCAAAGTTATCGGCCACCGAATACTGCTGGCTTCAGTGCACTATAAGAACTTGTTTCTGGAGAAAGCCACACAGACTGCAGGAACCAGCTGCTAGAGAAGCCACCCACACTGCAGAAGCTGGCTAAGCAATCACACAAGAACCAAGAAGCAAAACCATTTCTTCCTGCAATGTCTCTCCAACACCTGCTACTTGCAAAGCTTAAAGTCATGCCAGGGGGCAAAGTGAAAATATTTCAAGGGCCCAGATGCATTTTTAGAGAGCAAACAAAAAGGTTGAAGTTGGAGATAAGACAATAAATTGATAACTGGCATTGTTGTTTTCTGATATTCTAGGGATTAAAAATATTAATATGAATATTCACAGAAGTTCCCTCCTCCTCCAATTCCCACTTCTAAGGTAGAAAATGATTGGTGGTTCAGGCATCCATCAAGCCTGGGATAATGAACAGAGAGAGGCAAAAAAAATAAACGTCGTAAAACCGTGTCGATTTACGTTGCAAAAGGAAGTGACTCAGAGAAGGGGTCAGGGAGACAAAGAGCAATACAGGACGATTTTAGGGAGGTAATTTTGAGGAGTTATGAGTAAGAGAGGTGGTATCTCACTATACTGAATGGTTTCTTGGGAACCACAGAGTTAAAAGAGTTTAAAATAGTTCTATAATATGTAATTTCCCTTTGTAATTTTTTTCTTTTACATGCCAGAAATAAATATTTAAACTAGTTTTTAATTAATTTAGATGTTGATTCTCTTCTGAACACAACCCCATGCTGACAGAGGCCACAAAGCGGACCACCTTCATTGGGTTACACTGGCCATAACACTTTAAAGCTTTTCGGCTATACGAATCTTATAGAACTTAATCTAATATCTTGTGCTTAAATATTTATTAAATCATTGGCTCCACATTTATTATTTCCATTTCAGCCAGGTCTAATAATGCTGCATGCCAATCTTCTTACCAGTTTCCGAGTAGTCATTTTGCATTCAGCAAAGCAGGTTTAAAAATCTTTACTACTTTCCTTATGTCCCCATACCCATCCACAAATCTAAAGCCCACCTCTTAGCAGATAGCCTAGTGCTTGATGCCAGGAGAATTTATTTACACTAATATCATTCATTCATCTTTATTTCTCTCCTGCTTCAGAAGTAGCAGCAGCAGCAGCAGCTACCCTTCTGTTGAACCTTTATCTATTTCTGTGTTCTTGGTTTCATCCTCTTCTGTGTCCCCAGGCATCTTGCCCCAACACTTGTACCTTCCTCTCTCCCTTTTGTATCTTGAATCTCTCCTAGTTTCTTTTTTTTTAAATTTCAGAATATATTGGTGGTACAAATGTTTTGGTTACATGAATTGCTTTTGTACCGTTCGAGTCAGTTATAAGTGTGCACATCCCCCAGATGGTGTGCATTGTACCCGTTAGCTGTGAATTTACCCTTCCCTTCTCCTCCCTCCCAGCTGCTTGATTTCCAGTGAATGTTATCTCCATATGTCTCCTTGTTTCTTGACTTATTTCTAGGCCTGTGAACAGACTTGAAACTTTAGGTCCCCTTGCAAAATTTTCTCCCCATCTCTCTCCCCTTTTTTGCAACGCCCCTTCAAAGGTCATCTATGCTTATTAAATCCATTTCCTCACCTCTCTGTTCACTCTTTGTTGAAGAATATCTACTAGGCTAGCTTAGGAGATCACTTTTCCCTAGCCCAATTACACAGTTAATTGAGTTTAGCACTCATTATAAGGCACGTTAAAAAGATTTTTTAAAGTATCATTGGGTACTAACCATTGGATGTTGTGAAAAAAGGTGTACAAAGAATCCACTACCCATTGCTACATCTGCCACCCTGGATCTAGAGAAAACTATGGGCATTCTTTTTCTCAGGGTGGTTATGAAGCAATGATCTTGCCTGGGCCAGAGGACGACTCCAAGGGGCCTGTTTCTGAGCCTTTTGTCTAGGAGAATGTTGGGAAAATAGGGAGTGTCTCAGAGCATCTTTTTAACAGGATGAATGTGATCAGGGCACAGGCATCTCACAGTTTTTCCTTCCCCCCCAGCTTCATTCAGAGAATCCTGATTCTCCCATGACTGTTACATCAGAAGTCACCATCCTCTTTTATCAGTTATTTCCTCCTCAACCATTTACAGAGCATTGAATCTTATTAATAGTAGTTTAGCTACTATATAATTACTTGGTAACTAAATTTTAGTAATGTCTTTTATCTATACATTGCTGACATTGACAAAGTTATTTCAAATTATACACTTTAAAAAACCAAAAAAAAATTTTTTATTTTGCAGGTAATCAGAATGACTTTTGCTTTTCCAAATGGAGGTTATCATAACAATATTTGATAGTGAAATTGTTTTTTATGAACTGTCATGTGTTTTCCTTTTTTCTTATCTCCATAATATCCATCCTTGACCCTACAGCCCCCAAGGTGTGATAACCCCCCAAAAGACTTTGAAAAATCTTCTAGACATTCCAAAATCCAATGTGATCTTTCTTCCTTCCCTGTTGAAAGGAATCTCTCCATTTCCTCTCCTAGGGCTTTAAAAACAGTGGTTGTCAATATATTATTGATACTTCAGCATATGGCTAATTTCTGGCTAACGGAAAGCCATGTGAGCAAGATCCTCTCTGTGACTACTAGTTCCTTACAAATAGTAGGAACTTAAAATATTTGATGAATGAATAAAACAAATTGGTCATTATTTAGATGTATTGCCCTCAGTAAAATTTACTTTCTTTCTTCCCTTCTTATTTCTTTGTCTAGATGTTTTAGTTTGGGTGTATTTGTATACTTTTGCTTCTATTTGACTTTGTTTCTATTTATTCCCATTCTACCTTCATTTCCTCTGCTTCCTCTCTTGCATGGAACATAACATTTTACACGGAAGGCAACCTCTCTGATGTTTACTATAGTTATTTGTTTTGCATTTTATCTCAAAATGAACAATTGATAAAAATAAAACACTGAGCTAAATATTTATTACAAAATTTAGGGACTCTTAACTGATTTTTCCCTATGAGGTTAGTGGCTCTCAATAGAAAAAAACTAGTTAGTGGAATTAAACACACACAAAATTAATGTTTTAGAGAAAGATTTGGCATTCACTTGTCAAATGAGATAAATCCTGTGAACGTTATATTAAGTTGTAATTTTAAACTCAACAGGTTATTGAGCATGAATTGTGCAAAGTAAAGTCATGAAAATACAAACCAAGATCAAATGCTAAGGAAGAGGGTAAATTTAGTGTGTATAAACCTTTATGCGGCACTGAATTGATACTAATTTCCGGTTGGCAAACAAGTCCATGATAATTCTAAATTGGTTGTTTTGGTTGTTTTAGTATTATACAAGTCCTCACAGCTTGATGAATTATGAGATCAAAACAGCCTGTCCAGAGGTTCAAAATGAAAGCACTAACCATGCAGCAGTCCGTTGACCCATGTGCATACAATAAGTCATGTAACTAACTGCACAACTGACGGCAGAAGACAGGGTTCGAAAGAGACATTTAAGTTGAAAAAATGTTAATCTTTGGTTCATTATTATTTATATATGTAACTGAATTAATCACTTAAAATTTTCTTCTTAAGTGTCAAAATAATGTCCATTTTGAAATTAGTATATAAAAAATTAATATACTTCATCAAATATATTCAATTTAAGTAGTGGCCAAATGTACTCTAACAACTGCGTGGTTAAATATTACTTTCTAAAAGCAGTTGTCTTTTTCCCATAGCATGTCCTAGGATCTGGACTTTAACTTGGAGTTTAAAATTTAAACTTATATATGGGGTTCACCACTGTCCACATTTCTTCTTCAAATGAGATGCTTATGGAATGATTAATTTCATATAAAAAGGAACTTGGCAATACTCTGTGTGAAAAATTTCTAAAAATTATTAAGAGTATCTGCAAGGCTTTCTATTATGGTTTTCATATTTTATAACCTATAACTGGAGAAAAAGTTTAGGGGGTTAGAAACAAATAAAAGACAACCATTATTTTTTTTTATTTTTTTTTTTTTTTGAGACAGAGTCTCACTCTGTTGCCCAGGCTAGAGTGAGTGCCGTGGCGTCAGCCTAGCTCACAGCAACCTCAAACTCCTGGGCTCAAGCGATCCTCCTGTCTCAGCCTCCCGAGTAGCTGGGACTACAGGCATGCACCACCATGCCCGGCTAATTTTTTCTATATATATATTTTAGCTGTCCATATAATTTCTTTCTATTTTTAGTAGAGATGGGGTCTCGCTCTTGCTCAGGCTGGTCTCGAACTCCTGAGCTCAAAGGATCCGCCCACCTCGGCCTCCCAGAGTGCTAGGATTACAGGCGTGAGCCACCGCGCCCGGCCAACCATTATTTTTGCAGGACAAAAATTACCATTGACATGCTACAACCCAATTTTTCATTCTCTTTCTGTCACGCAGTTGACGACTGGGTCAGTACAACAGCATTTTCATGAACACAGGATGAAGATGAACACAGGATCTTATTAAAATTGTATCTTTATAATAGACTTTGTTAAGTACTATAGCGACTTAATGAATAAGTATTTATATTTATGATGTTCGTACCTATCTTTTTGTTATGCCCATGGAAGATCTGGACATTAAATTCTTCCCCTAGCTATACCGAATAGTATATTCATAGCAATCATATTTCATTATAGATGCTACTTACTTCTTGGGATAAGTCCTTTAGGCCAACCATTGGTGGAGGAGGGAGAACTTCAATCTTGCATATATTCTACTTAAACCTTAAATATAGATCTAAAATTCACCATTATTATGCTATACTTACAGCTGTGGCTGCTACAACTGCTGCTGCTCTTCTGGCAACTCCTGCTACTATATTCTATACATTAACCCCTACAATGTGCCAACTGCTAGGTATGTTCCGTACAACATCCAAGTTTTTATGATGGTCCCTCAAGGTTGGCATTAATTCCCTATGATCTTAGAGAGATTAAGTGGCCTGCCCAAGTTACAAAACTAGTAAGGATCCAAACCCAAGTATGTCTCATTCCATGTTATCCCTATAAAAACAAAGATATAAAGTAATACATCTATTAATAGTAAGTCTAATTAAATAGAACTGCGCAAACTGAAGAATGCAGAAAAAGTTTACAGTCATTTCAAATTAACTTCATAACTCTTAGCAGGAAATAAAATAATTTTTTTGTTTTTAGTTTATTGTTATGACTCATATAATTGTTAACAAGATTGTGTAAGTGAGCATTTTATTAGACTCAGGGTGAATGAACAATAGTTTTCTTACACGTTTTTTCCATTCCAGTTTTGAAATGTGAACTGCATTAAATTCAGGAAAGTGACGTTTGGATTTTGTCATGAATGACTGTACAGGATATCTGCTGAAGAGCTGGCAAAGGATGACTTCTAACCATGTGCAAAGGCACACATTTGAGAAAGGACCAGAGTGACCAGAAAAGACTGTATGTAGCAAGAGCATTTGGTAGAATATGTCAATAATACCCCAATAAGCAATTTACTTTGGACTTGGACAACACTAATATTTTATTCCTCTCCATTATTCTTCCCCATCAGCACTTATGTGTGTTTGAGTCAAGTCTCTTACTTCTTTTCTTTTCTTTTTTTAGAGAAGGGTCTCACTCTGTTGCCCAGGCTGGAATGCAGTGGTGCTATCATAGCTCACCACAGCCTCTAACTCCTGGGCTCAAGGGATCCTCCTGCCTCAGCCTCCCAAAGTACTCAAATTACTGGCATGAGCCACCTCCCTTGGCAAGTCTTTTACATCTTAAAATCAACAATGGCAAAGAGAAACACCAATCCTCCTTGGCTTTATGTTCAACTGAATTGAAAACAACACCAAAAACTTTGATTTCTCTAAGCATAACACTGTGCTGTAGGGACTATTCAATTGCAGAGAGGAAATTATTCACCTTATAGCATGTTTCACTTTCTACTGTTACTTGTGACATGTACTAATCATCCATTGGGAAACCATTTCTCCTCCCATGGTTGTGTTGCCTCAGTCAGTCAGTGCCTTATGTTTAAGACATTTGCACATACTCTAAATTACTTATTTAATTTCATGTCGTCTGAAATGATCTCAGCCTTTTGGGTTTTTGCTTCACATTTCTTATCCACAAGGTCTTCCTTGGTCTGTTGGCTCAGAAATGCTTGTTCTAAAATATCCTGACATTTACGGGCCTTTTGGATCTTCCTCAAGAAACATGACTCTAGCCAGTGTACCTGTTCTGTGAGATCCCTACAACGCCCTTTAACAGACATGAGCTACATTCAAATGTGTAATGTATTCAGCAGATATTTAGCCCACGGCTGCTATTACCACAGGGCACTGGACAAGGTCTTAAAATGAAAGCAGCCCGGGAGCCAGAAGCCTGGACTATGAGAATGCCTTAGTTGTAAGGGGCCTTTGATATCATTTAATCCAACCTCTCATTTTCCACGGGAGGAACCAGAGGTTGCTCAAAGTCACCCAACCAATTGAAGGTCTTATGGACACTGAAACTCGGCCGTTCTAACTCCCAGGTTGATGTCTACGTGTTATGAGCATATTCTGCAAGGGACCCTAAAATATGAGCATTAAACTGCTCAGTAACGATCACTTGAAATGTTACGATAACCACAGTGACTTTTGGAATGAAATATATGCATCATAGTTCAAGTTTTCAGGTACCATCACATTTAAGTTTCATACTATTTGAAACATGGATTTTAAAACTTTAAAGTAGAAATAACACTTTTTTAATTGAAAAAAGTTACTGGAAAACATAGATGAAAAAACCTGATATTTGTTGACACCTCAAAAACAGTCTACATATGTTACAGTAGTACATTTAGCTATTTTATGCATTTGGTTTCTTGCATAGTTTCCAAAACATTCTAGAAGACAGCAATACTTTAAATGGAGTCAGATGGAGTTTTAAAAAGTATTTTAAGAAAACCACCATCTTCTTTTGTCTTCTTACATACCCAAGAGATCTGATTGGTTAGTACTCATCTTTGCTTAGGTCTAATCAAGTAAAGGTTCACAATTACTGTAATGTGAATTCAATTAACATGGGTTCATCAAAGCCACAGAAGAATTTTCTTTTCATACCCTCCAACATTTTGTTTCTCCCTGGTCACAGGAGGTAACTGTTTCCAATGAGCAAACCATCTGCGAGACTTGGTAAGTGTTGGTTAAAATGGTCAATTGTGGTTTTTATCTCAATCATGTGGCTCTTTCGTGTCAAAAGAGGCTGCTCTTCTACTGGGAGAATGCTCTGTAGTGCAGACTTCTGGCCTGTGTTCATCTCCAGATGATAGTACTTCTTTCAGAAACATCGAAAATGCCACAGCCCCAGAAAGGTTACTCTTCTGCCTGGGCCTGGGAAAGGGCAGAGGCAGCCATTTTCTCTTTAGTCTCTAGTAACACCTCGTAGCCTCTGCTCCTTGTGAAATCCTGTGTGAACTCTGGACTGGAAGGTGAGCTGCTCTCCAGGGACACAGGTAATCTCGGAGGCATTAATATCTAGCCTGGATTTATCCACCACTCTGTCATTGGGTAGTTTTCCTGCATAGTGTTATGTTCATGGAAGAGAAGGCTGAGGAAGTAAAAAGCCTTAAACTACTCCAGGCCACTTTTCAATCATACCATGTTTTTATGGTGCTTCATGTTTTTTAAAGTGCTTTCCTATGGATACATACGTCATTTCATCACAGTCTGGGCAAGTGATGTGGGAGGCAGAATTCCAAGATGCCCCTAAGATTCCCACCTGCTGGTGTGATTCCTTGAATAATCAATCCCCTCACCCTGAGTGTGGGCAGGACCCATGGATATGATGGGACAGCCACTTCTGTGATTATAATTAAGCTATATAAGACTTTGTCTGAGCAGACTTGAGAGAGGGATTCTCCTGCTGGCCTTGAAGAATTAACTATCTGTGCTGGGAAAGGGCCTTGAGCAGGCCCCGTGGTAAGGTTGTTGCAAGAGCTGAGAACAATCTCCAGGGCACAGCCAGCAGGAAAACAGGCATCCCATTCAGACAGCTGCAAGGAGACAGACCCTGCCAACAATCTGAATGATCCTGGAAGTGGATTCTTCCCCCAGTGGCTCCAGATGAGAACACAGTCTGGCTGACATCTTGATTTTAGCTTTGGGAGACCCTGAGCAGAGGACCCTGCCCAGACTTCTGACCTATAGGACATGTGTTATAATAAATGGGTATTGTTTTAAGCCACTAAATATGTGGCAATTTTTTATGCAGCAATAGAAAATTAATAAAAAGCAAAGGCAGATAATATTTTAAACATTTCACAAATAAGGAGACTGGTTCAGAAAGATGAACTGATTTGCCTAATTTTATTCCAAAAATTAGGACAGAACTGTGACTGGTACCTTGGATTCTTATTTATATTCCAGCATTCTTTCCATAGGACTATAACGTTCCATGCTAATGAGCATCACTGGTAGATTTTCCTTACCCCTGACCACCAAAGATGGATAATTGAAAGCATAATATATTGTGTTCCTATAAAGGCTCAATACAGAGTCAAGCAATGATTTTATTAATTCTCCCATCAGTTCTGCAGCACAATAAAAACATTAATCAAAATCATATTAAATGTTAAATTGATAACATTTTAAAAGAATCTTGAATCAGATGCTAATCCTCATCACTAAACAAACAACATTCAGGGTAATCAAGAGCAGGAAATGTGATAGGCAATTCAACCCACTTTTTGTATTGCTTCTTTGTTGCATCATTTTTGAAAACCACTACAAAATGTCTTATTTGGAGACAAGGCAAATCTAAGCCTTTGTGTACCATCATTGTTCCCCAAGCCTGAAAAACAAAAGAGAGAGCAAGAGGAAAAATTAAATGCACATTCAAGTAAACATTCCTTTTAACCCAAGTAAAATGGGAGCCACAGCAATATACTCACTTGGCCACATTTGCAGATAATCTCGCCATTTGTTTGATAGTCGGAAAACTTCTTTTTCAGTGCTTTGTTTTCTCTCATAACGTAGAGTTCCCTAAAATTATCGAGGAGGAAGAAACATTACTGAGAATTGGCAAAATACCAACATGTGGCCCATGGTTGTTGGCCCTGAGTTTATCCCCATGCATGTATTATCCCACACCTCATGCCTTCCCTCCCTCTGGCTTCCCAGGGTCATCATGGCATATCAGGTGGATGTTCCCTTTCTACACACACCTCTTCAGGGGGATGTTGCCTTTTGTGACTTCTTTCAAGTCTGCTGGTTATTTTTACTCGATTTTACTTGTTCAAAAATTTGAGAATCAAATATGAGCATGCACAAATTAAATGTGCATTAGACCAAAATGGCTTTGGTTCTTATACTTCTCCTTTCCTAACCCAGCATAATTTATTTAAAAAATAGACATTTGCTATGAGAATATAATTGGAGGATTAAAGGAAGAGAAATTGTGGGAAAAAAGTCTTATTTGTACTATTTTGGAAGAACATTTACACTACATCCTGCTACATCTTTTGTAGAGATACTTAAAAATGGGTCTTTCTGGACTCACTTGAATTCTGGTGTCATATTGACATGATGCATCTTCTCAATTATGTGGATATCTTCCCCAGAACAGGCTGGCACACTGCAGTTTTTGCAAAGGAAAGTTATTAGCGATGGGTTTTCCTGGTAATGCTTTGCGATACTTCTCTTGGTTTTCATTTTCTGTTCCATTATACTTTGCATCTGTAATTCGCAAATCTGCATAGAGAAAGGAACAATTTATGGGTTTTTTTCACAGTTTCATTGAAGTAAGTCTCCTGAAATTTGGAAATCTTAGATAGTTGTGAAAATATACACTTTGCTCATGGCCTAGGAAATAAAAATGAGGCAATGGTTCCCAGAGAATTTATAATCGTCTCCTGTAATCATGGAAATGTAGAACCCTTAGTGTTCAAAAACCAGCCCATCCAATTTAGAAAAGTTCTATTTTGAGAAAGTCCTTAGCAATATTCAACAAAAAATATCTCTCCCTCTAGCACACGCACTAGTTTCAATTCTGTCACATGAAATAGGTTTAAACTTTCTTCCACATAGCTCTTTAAAGAACTGAACGCTGTTATTACCCATACTCTTCTCTAATTCATGGTAAGTACCCTTTAGCCTTTACTCATATGTTATAATTTTTAGACCCTTCACCATCAGCCAATGAAATGTAAGGCGGCGTTGGGTGGAATTTCCAGAAAGTCTCCTTAAAAATTAGATAGCTGGCATGTGTACCTTTTGCCCTTTCTGTCTTCTTACTTCCTGTGGAAGGATATGGCAACTGAAACTCTAAAAGGCATCTTTGACTTTAAGAATGAAAGCCTACTGCTATACGTGCAGAGAAGAGAGAGAGAGACTAGGCCAGGTTTCCTCATGACATCATGGAGCCTACACTGCCCAGATTCCTTATGTGACAGAACGTGCCTGTAAACCCTTGTATTCAAGGCTCTGTGACTAGCAGCACCACCTATTTCATACCAGAAACAAGCTAGTTAAGAGAAAGATGAAACCTGAAACAGGGATTAACTGGTGCTCACACCAACACAACTTCACAGTAGAAAAACCTGGTTCTTAAATAATTTACCTCCAAACTGACATATTTATATTAAATTATGAAAGAAGCCACTATTTTCTTAAGACTGAAGGGAAGTTTTCAGTAAAAGTAAATCATCAGTGCTGATGAACAAAGACGAATGGCCCATCTCCTTGGCTCCAGACTCTACCTTTTAAGCCTTTGTTTGGGGCAGCCACATATAGCATAGAAAAGAGAACAAAACCTTGCAAACCAACTTGGAGGCTATATAATAGATTAATCAGATAAGTACAAAGATTAATTTCCTATGTCAATTATAACAAAATAATAAATTGAAATATTCTTTTCCCTAAAAGTTTAATAAGGTTGTTCTTATAAGAAGTTTACAGTTCTGTGAGCTGATAAAAAGGTGATCTATAATGGGATCACATACATGCAGGCAATTAATAAATACCTAGGAGTCTGTTTTGCCTCCATCCATGAAAAAAACAAAGAAAAAAAAAAAGAAATATCTGTGAATGAGACAGAAACAAAATAAAACCAGTCATTGCATAGATATGTAATCAGGACATCAGAAGCTAAAACAATAGCTCTAAAATAGTAAAGGAATACGAAATAATTAGAGGGACAGGCAAAAAAAATCATAATAAATATATGGGAGGCACAGCTACAATCAACCTAAGTCCGTATAAAATGTAATAATGTAGAAAAACTTGTTGAATCAATGTTAGGGAAAATGTTTAAGATCCTCAACTTGCTCCTTGAATTCTGATTTGATTTTTAAGAAGCCCTCAGTTATGTACAAACTCTGTACATGACATGGAAAAAAGATTTTCTCTTATGTGTCGATTCTCACCATTTGTGAGTGTCTACCTAAAGACTGTGTTGAGAAGGTTCTCAAATCAGAAGAATGGAGACATCCTCCTAGTAGCTGTGACCCAGCAGCAGTGTTTGCTAGGGGCTTTGAACAGATTACTGGTGGCATGTATCCCACCTCATTGCCATTTCTGCTCTAAGTTCATCTACCTGGAGTATTTTTAGGAGGACAGATCTTTTAGCCAAAGGAGACCTAAAAAGATAGTCCATTCTGGGGCCCTGAAAGAAACCGTCTTATTCTAAAGATTTTCTGGAAAAATTTGACCCATAAACTCCAGAGATTGACCCAGAGTTTAGCCAAGACAACTAGTCTTAAAACATCAGTCTTTGTAAACATCTACTTGATTCATTCTCTTAGGCTATTAAATGTGAGGCAGTAACTTTCCAGTGGCATTATTTGGTGACAAAAGTTTAATTTGATACTCCAAAATGTTTGCTTTGCCTTATATTTAAAGGGGTTTTAAAATAAAAGTTGGTGTAGAAACCTGGCTAGGAAACCTTGGAGTTGGTAATAGCAATGCACACCAATTTGAAAGCCTCCCTTTCGTGAAACTCTATTTAGGGCAGAGCCAATTCCAATGTTAAGAAACTAACATTCACACCCATATGCAAGGGTGTGAATTTTCTTCTAAATGGATTGTTTGCTATTATAGTAGTTAAAGTCTTTAATTCAGTGGTATGGGGGATTTCCTGAAATACTGTAGAAATACATTCTTCCTTCACTGCCTTCCTTCACACAACTCAAATAACTCTGTGTTAGTAAACTGAGATGTAGCTAGATGACATATTATGCATTTTCTTATGATTCACATTCAGCCTCAGTGTCACTCCCTTTAGGAGACCTTCCTCAACCAACCATTCTAAAGTACCCATCTAGTGACTTGTTCCCCATCATCCTATACTAACCCTCCAGCATTTATCTCTATATGACGCACTTCTTGCTTCTTTATTTTTGTTCGTCATTTCTCTTCTCCAAACCTCCCCAGACACACACTGGAATATAAACTTCACGCAGCAGGAGTGTTATCTGTGTTATTTGACACCATGTTGGCTGTTCCCATAACATTGCCTGGCACACAGTAGGTATTTCATAAATACGTCTGGAATTAAAAAAACTGTGCCTGTACAAATGGATTGGATCAAAGCAAAATTACCATGTTGTGTTGAATGAGTAAGTTAGGCTCATCTTTCTGGATCAAGGCAGCCTAAATCTATATTATCAAAGTTTATGGTTGGTTTCCCTGGAACTAGCCATGGCTCCCTGACAATTTCTTGCCCACCATGGATTTTGATTCTTTGTATGTGAATGTGGACTAAGCACAGCTCATGAAACTGGAACTTACAATTCAGCACAATTTCTGTCTGCAGACAGCCACGGAGATACCAATGGCAACCACATGCAGCCCTTTTTAAAGGAAAACCAAATTCAGAGGTGGCCAGAAACAATACCTTATGAGCATACTCTTCTGGTTTCATATTTTGAACACGGTCTATAGCTTTATACATCATCTTCTCTCGGAAATGATTAACTGTCTCACGTTCAATAACTCCTGAACCACTGTGAGCAAGCACGACATAGGTGCTCTCATCAGCTCTGGCTCGACCGCGGGCCTAAGAATGTAAAAAGAGATCAAATACATGAAAGGTTATGACTTGCTACAAATTCTCCTGTTTTGGGCCTGGAACAATATTCATTGCTCATCATGGAATAATATTGGTTGTTGAGCATGCCAGCCTTCAAATAAGCTCTCTATTCTCAGTTAAGTTAGTTATTATCTATTCTTTGTAAGTCAGCTCTTTGGAACTGAAAATGTGCTTTAATACAGAAGCAATGTATTAGATTGATGGTGGTTATGGCCCCACACCAGCCTTCAAAGGCCTCAATAATATAACACCACCCTGTGCAGCCGTTCTGTCCCCAGAGCTTCTGTCTCAAACTGCAAGGACCACGATCAATGACTTGGACCCGGGCAGCCCTCCTGTCTGGTAGGAGGGTAGGAGGGATGAATGGGGAGGAGGATGTCTCTGATCTTGACATCAGGGTTGGAGGAGGGGAGGTCTGTTTCTGGCATCCCACATTGGATTTTCAGTACATTTTTCCATGAAAACATGTTCAGCATTGTGATAATTTTCTATAGGCCTCTTAATAAAGTGATGTTCGGGTACATTTTGAGTAATATAAACTTTTTTGGCCGGGCTCAGGAGCCTAACTATCAACAGCAACACTGCTCTCAAGGAAAAATGCATTCTAAGTAATAGACCGCTGACTTACACATCAACTCCTGAAACAAAATTACTTCCTAATTTGATGGCTATCTGGTTATCTTAGTCTTCTATAACTTGCCTTCTGCCCAAGGACACAATTTAATGTGTTAAAAAAAACTTTTAGTTAATTTTATAGGAAGAAGATTGCATCTATTAATCAGCATAACTTCTGTACATATGCCACAGAAAGTTATCATACAATAATACCATTAACATAGGTGGGTAAGAGAAAAGGTAAAATTTGAATGGAAACTGCGTCATGTCACTCTTTTTTTACTTCTGCATTTCTAAGTCCACCCTCATCCAACATTTTATTCCGAAACATTTTAAACAGACAGACAAGTTGAAAGAATAAAGGAGGAAAATGCAGAAACAGCAGGGCTCCCTAAGGTTGGGGCATGTTACTTTGTCAGACATCTGTGGGACAGTTTGCTCCAGATTCCTGGTCCAGCCGGGGGCTCACGGACATCTTAGGAATGAGAAGGTCTCTTTTGACTCTTAAATGGAGCCAGTGTCATGGTACTAGAAAGCCTTAGGACACAGGAATAACAACCAAGGAAGAGCTGTTGTTTAAAAATACAACAGGTATCTGGTTGTCGTACGAATAACAGCAATATCAAAGGGAGCTCTTTAAAATTGCTCTTTTAGCAGGAGAAGAGATATATTTTGAAAACTAAAGAGATGTTTTGTGTTGTTTTACTAAAAGAAAGCAATTAAAATAGGAACACAGAAATAAAAACTAACACATTAGGTAGAGGTTATTTGAATGTACCTGGACCATGGCTATTTCATTCGTGACGAGACCATAACGGATAACAACATTACACTCTTTGATATCCAGCCCTTCCTCTGCCACTGTGGTAGCGATAAGCAGATTTATTTTTCCAGTGCGAAATTTACTAATGACTTCTTTTTGTTCATTCTGTAGAAACATTTTTAATAAATTAAATTTTGTGATGCTAAACACATTAAAATCTTCTAATTAGGAGAAGAAATAATAAATTGCAACTGGTCAGTGTAAATCAAAGGATTAGATCATACATGGATTTGCTGCCATCTGTTTTTGGCATTGAACAAAGACATAATGGTGAGACAACATTTGATTTCCAATCTGGGATTACTACACAATAACAAAAATATTTCCATCTTCCAGTCTGGAGGTGGGAAGACTATCATTATGCCAAGCAAATAAATTGACGGGTGACTTGGGGAGAGGAAATGAAGAGCTGTCAGTTGAGAAGAGGATACCGCAAGGGGATGCTAAAATGGGCTTTTCTTTTCACTACATTAACTTCAGAATTTTTAATATGCAGAGAATAAGATGCAGTGATGCTTTTATAGATTGTTAAATTCTGAGTCACAGAGCAAATGCACACTGTGTAATGCAATAGGTCACTTTAAGAGTCATTCGAGCAAGGAAGTATGGAATATTCCTGAAAGGACCTGTGAGAAACTGAAAACCTTGGCTACCTCAGGGAGGGGAGCTGGAAGATGGAGGACAGTGGTCCTAACACTAAAGCTAATATAATAGAAACTGAAAAACAGGCTCCAAAATGAAAGAGTGTAGATATATCACTTGTAAGGATTAACACAGAGGCTGTGAGACCAAATTTCAGTTTTGTCTGCAAGCTTCCTGGAAGCTAAGGCAAAAAGGGAAACATATTAAGTAAACCAGCTCTCATCAAAAGAACGAAGCAAACTTGTTACCCAAGGAAAACAGAGCTTTCTCTGGCATTAGTTTCAGTGGCAACTCTAAGATGACTGAATGTAGAAGGTATAACGACAGTTACAGTGAACAATTTCAAGAATTTTTTTTTTTTCAGCAAACACTAAAACAGATTTCATTTGCTCCATTAGCCCAAATGATGATGACCATAACAGAATTGAAATATCCCCTAGTCCAGCAAGATTCCGGGTCAATATGACCCTAGCCTTCAGAAGAATATTTTATTCTAACAACACATCATTATTTCATGGACATTTGTAATGTCTACAAGTGCCTTTTTTTCTCTCCGACACAATAAGTAGTATAATGACAACAAAACAAAACAAAAAACTTTAAAAAGAACAGAAAACCTCTCAGAATCCAAAATCTCTAACACATCAAGTTCTTTAATTTTTCCTTCCAGGTCTCATTCTATGCAAACATATTTTGCATAGTTCTAATTATAATGCACACATTTCTGTGGGGGCTTGATTTTTCCACTTTATATTATATTGCAACGATTTCTCTACTTTGTTATTAAGTTTAAATGTTGCTTATTTTTACTGTTGCTCATTTTCATTGTTACTCAACTCAGAAAGTTCTTCCACATATGAGGGAAAAAACAATGACTCCTAAATCAAATACCACAGATTAGATTGCTATTAAACGCAAATTTTATTTCAAAAACAAATGTATTAGTCTGCAAATGTATTTGTGGATGGTGAGAGAATTGACGAAAAAGACTAAAAACAACTTGAGAAGAGTAATAACAGCATAAGAAAAGTCCAAAAGGTTGTTTATACCTGTGTCATAGGCTTGAACTCACTGCTGTGTCCAGCTCCAATTAGATGGTGGGCTTTGACTCCTACTTCTGCAAATTTTTCATTCTCAGTAATCCACTGGGAAAGGGCAAATGCGCTCTGTCGTGTTTTGGTGAAGATTATTCCTCGTGCTGATCCCTCAGTCCTCGTATATTGTTCCATTATGGTGTTTCTTAACTTGGTCAACTTTTCATTTTCATGTTCTGGGTTTTTAGCCAGCTTTTTCAACATTCTTTTGTTTTCTTTAAGAAATAATTATAGTGGATCTGTTAATTAGCTTGATTCAGCCATTCTACAATGTATGCATGTATCAAAACATGATTTTGTACACCAAAAATACATATAATTTTTGCATCAATCAAAAAGAGTAATGTTTAAAAAATATTTAAAAAGAAATAATTAGTCTAAGTTAGTAAAATATACAAATAATTACACTAGAAGACTTTATGTAATGACGCACTGAGATGTGGCTCATCCACAGTTAATCTTGTGTTATATCTAATAATCAGGATGGTTTAATAAATAAATTCATTGCAATTGTCTTGACAATAAAACTGAATGACCAAATGATCGGTTGTGATCATACAACTCTCAGCTAATCTGGTCACATCAATTAGAAGTAGCCCCAATCTGTGTGGGATTTCTTCTTTCAAAATGATATTTCTCCTTATGGAGAGCTTATGAGAGGCAGTTAGTTCATGTCACAAAGGTAAATGCACGACATCAACTCATGTTACTTTGAATCTTACCAAAAAATAAAGTCATGAGAAATCTATCTGTCTCATCAAGTTTCAAAGGTTTCTTTAAATCATTCCCATCTTCAGCACCATCACAAACATCATCGTCACTACTCTCATCACTCTCATCTTCTTGGACTGCAAGCTTCTTTTCTTTTACATCGTTATAGAAAGTGTCAAGGTGATTGTATGCATCAATCATTCGGATTGTATCATTAATTTGTAGGGCCTCACTGTACTTCCTCAAATGTTCTGCACAAACACGGTCTTTGCGGTTTCCTTCTCTTGCAGCTATGAAAAAATATATTACGTTAGTAATGAGCGTACAAAACTTGTGTTGTGGACTAGAGCATATTTACGATACTGACTTCAAAGTCGGCTTCGCCTTGGTTCTGAAATGGGCAGGTTAAGGTTCAAAATGTGCCATGAGCTCTACAAGGGGGCAAGTGTTCCCACTCCTAGACTTGCTACATGAGCCCTGCCTCAGCAAGAACATGTGCCTGACGCATGGAGGAATGGCATGGAAATATATTAGTTGAGTTTGGCTTTGGAGACAGAGCTGTTAATATTTATCTTAATACTTTAAATACACAATAAATGAAAGACTCTGGAGATAAAAAGTTGGATGAATTGGAACCTCTTTCTTTAGATAAACAATTAAGGGCGTGTTTATGCTTGTCATAACAGGAACACAGAAATTCTATTTGATAGTACATTTGCTTTCAGTTTCCTTGGGAATATGTGATATAGTCTTCTGAAATTGTGTATAAACTGTTAGGTTAAAACCCAAATTACCTTTTTTTTCCATCTGGATGACCCATTGTTCATAGGATTGAGTTCCGAAATCTGACATTGGATTCATTTGGCAGTAAGTTTGAATACTTGTCATGATTTCTAGAAGTTTCTCTTTAAATGGATCCTAAAAACAAAGTATATACTTATTCTTACATATTTATATTGTTAAAGAAATAACATTACCTTTGTTAAAATAATTTCCATCTTACAATAAATTTGATTCAGAATCGTTGTCTAAAGTTTAGTTAATGTCTGATCACTTCTTTGTACATTTATTTTGGTCAGCTTCTCTTACCTCTGTCATCAAGCCACAACCACACCAACAGTACCAAAGTAGCCAAAGTAAAGTTCATGAATGCTATAAACTTTAAATGTTGAGAGTAATTAAAAAAAATATCGAATTAATGTCAATTATTTAGAAGGTCTACAATTTAAATTAAGAAACATTCCCCTTTGATTAACTGGTTTCAATATTATTTCTACCAAAATAAAAAGTTGAAGTAGAGTATGAAAAAAGCCAGACACAAAAGAGTGCATGCCATATGATTCCATTCATACAAGGTCCAAAATCAGTCAAAACTCATTTTGGATTTTAGAAGTTAGGATACTAGTTCCCCATGGGGCGTGCTAACTGGAAGGGGGAATTAGGGGCTTGGGAGGTACTGGTAATGTTCTGTCTCTTGATCTGGGTTTTGGTTACACAGGTGCATTAAGTTTATGAAAATTCAGAAATCAATACATTCATGAATTTTCACTTTTCTATACGTGTTATACTTCAATAAAAAGTATATCAGGCCGGGCGCAGTGGCTCATGCCTGTAATCCTAGCACTCTGGGAGGCTGAGGTGGGTGGATCGCTCAAGGTCAGGAGTTCGAGACCAGCCTGAGCAAGAGTGAGACCCCGTCTCTACTAAAAATAGAAAGAAATTATCTGGCCAACTAAAATATATATAGAAAAAATTAGCCTGGCATGGTGGTGCATGCCTGTAGTCCCAGCTACCCAGGAGGCTGAGGCAGGAGGATCGATTAAGCCCAGGAGTTTGAGGTTGCTGTGAGCTAGGCTGACTCCATGGCACTGTAGCCCGGGCAACAGAGTGAGACTCTGTCTCAAAAAAAAAAAAAAAAAAAGTATATCAAAAAGTTAAGTTCAAAAGAAGTCAAGTTCTTTTTTTAAAAATAACCTGAGACGTAGTTTTTTGTTTTTTTTTTAACAATTATGAGTAGAAATATGCATTTAAACTTATCAGATAAAACTAAGTAATAAAAAAGTGAAAGTAAATAAGCATATTCAAACATGCTAGTGCAGCTGGAATAGCTAGTAGTCTTTTTTAGAATTTCAAAAAAAAAAAAGATCTATGGGAGGTTGTTCACTAACACTGGTTTAGTGCCTACTACATTTCAAACACTGTATTATCTACTGTGGATATCTCATATCATTTAATCCTAGCAACCTTATTTTCAATGGCATTATTAAGTACATGTGGCTAAAATTTACCACGCTTTCTAAATTTTACAAACGTATTGACATAATTTACTGGTTATGTCCAAATTGACTCTCAGTTGATTTTTATAATCAGTGAAAATATTCATCAGAAAAATATCATTAAAGTAAATATTTCACTTTTTTACTATGTCAGTGTTTTCCTGAGAAAGTAAATATGCAAATATGCAAATTAGGTAGAATTCCCATTATCACTGCCAACGGTAATTTGATAGTAACAAAATGGCTCTGTGGAATGTCAGAAAACCAATCCTGGAATTCACAAAGAAATTTAAAAAGGATAAAATGAACTGTCATAATCTCTCTAGTTTAGCTATACAACCCTAGCACCCCATCACTCTCACTCTTCAGTGGTTCATATGTAGCCAAACAATTACAGAGCTATTCTTCTTATAAGTTAGAAAACTAAAAGAAGAATGAGGAGAGAATTCACTGTAGTGCTTTGCTGCCTAATATAAAAAAAAAAAAAAAACCTGTAACTTTTTTGCCCAAATTTTAAAATAATATTGTTCAGATGGTAAGTATAAAATAACATTTACCATCTTTCAATTGAGTATGGTATTGCCGATAAAATATTAATACATATGAAACGTTAAGCACATACTTCTCTGGTGTCATCTGCGATTGCAAACTTCTTGCATGGCTCCTTTATATGGTCTTTGAGTTGATCAAGATTTTCTTTCACGGTTTTAATAGTAGATGCATCAAGATTGGCACATATCTGGAAAAGAGTCATTTTTCAATATCCAGATAATTACTTTTCCCTTTCAATTCATTCAGTGTAGAACTCTCTTTTTCATGTAAGAAATAAGTAGCATTTAATTTGTAGCACAAAATTTCATGAAAGTAATATGTAGGATTACTTGCTAAACATAGCATTTTAGTATTGTTTTACAATGGAACTCATTAGTCAATCATCAATAACATTTGTCCTGATATAGTAAAAAGGAGCTTCTAAATCAAGTTGGTGGATAATTCCAGAAAAAAAGTGTATTTATTTTAATTCTTTAAATTCCACTTTCCAGCTGGAAAAAAATCACATGGACCTTATAGAGATCGACAGAGAATGGTTTTGAGATAACCATATTACACGATGCATATTAAAGATCATCTGGACATCCATGGATCATGTCACCTCCCTCCCCTACATATGAAAAGGGCAGTGCAAAGCTGGGAGCAGCCTTAGCCCATGTACCTGGATTATGAGATTGGAGTTATTCCTTAATCCCAGTAATAAATTATATTTTGGAGCCAATAATTAAACCTCTGAATTTTGTGTCTACTCTACATGATTTTTTACTGAATTCAACTTAAAGTAAGGGACTTAAAATTCAAATGCAATTGCCTTTGTGCCAACATACTTCTTGGGCTACTCCGATTCATCTAACACTTGAGATCAACTATAACACTTTACATGGTATTACCATTTTGTGGCAGCTGACAAGTTCATCTTCAATTAAACATCCTCATATCTCTATTTCCCATTTAATGTGAATTACCCAGGTTCCCAGAATCACATATGACAAGACACAGACAACACACAGTTTTGAAAGTCATGGTGTAAGACTTCACATATGTGAAAACTAGAAACTTTCAGAGTTTATGCATATTTCTATATCAAATAGACCATCAAGTTTCATTATAGGAGTAGATGTTCCAAGAAGGTATTCTATTTGTCTCAGTTTCCCATGAATTATGTTCTTCTCCATAATTTTTATGATATTGTTTTGCTATTTATTAAGGCATATCACTGTTGTAGAAGACCATGTATAGTCACTGTAGTAAAGCAAATAGATTTCACTTAATTGATGGTCATGGGACTTGAACTCAACCTTATTGAGAAGGCCCAAGAAGCCCTGGCATTTGTTTTAGCTGTGCTTTTGCTGGTTATACATAAAGTCAGTGACTTACTTTTAGAATGTGTTCTTCGGCTTTGGCTTGCTTTGTGGCCCCTCCAACACCAGGTGAAGCTGTTAGTCCCAGTATCTGAGGAAGGGGAACCACTGGTTTGTTTTCTTTCTTGCGTCTATTGTTTTTCAACTTCTGTTTCAAGTAACGCCTCATAACGTTGTTGTAGACTGCTTCTTTGTTGGTGTGATGACATTCGTCAATGATAATGAGGGAAAAGTCTTAAAAGAAAATGCAGATAGTTCATTTGTCTATAGCAGCAAACTACAGTGAGAGAAGCAGCTTCATGCTAGTGAACTGAGCTGCTCTGGGGATGCCTTTGCTTGGGCAGGATGCAGGAGCAGCCCTCTTTCCCTTCTCAGGAGGGATATCTAACTATGGTAGGAACCTGAACACACAGAAAGAAATTCACATATATTCATCAAGAAACTCTCCCTGGTAGATAGCACCCTTATTTAACAGATGAGATTCAGAAAATTTATAGAGCTAGAAACTGTTAGGGATGGAATTCATACCCTGGCTTATTCCAAAACAACTGTCAATATTACACTTTTGCTCTTTAATAAAATATTTCATTTTAGGTGTGTGAATTTTATTTTTATTATATCAAATGAAAACCACACTGTTTAAAAAAAGGATAATTTTCCCTTGTTTTAACATTGCATTTAATTATTATAAATTATTTCTACTTCTTTTCCTTCCTTTCTTCTCCTTTCTCATCTTATCCCACACAGAATAGAAAGAATTGGATTTTTATTTCATGGAGAAGAAGGCAGGCCTAACAGGATCTGTTAACAAATAAAAAGAACTTGTCAGAAGTAAAGGGAAAGTCCAGCGAGTGCTTGATTTAATAATAGTATTCTTATGCAGAATAAAATGATCTAATTAAAAACTTTTTTTTTCTTCAGGAAGTAGAAGTGTTTTAATGAAACCTTAAACAATCAAAGACAATCTATACCAGGGTTAATTTTTATCAACATTTTAAAAATTATTTAACAAATACAGCCTTAGTTACTATCATTAATACTACTGCTACTTCTCTTTCTAAAAATAAACACTTCAACCAACCTGACAACTGGACACCAGCATCTTCTCCACTTTCCCAGTTTAAAAGGGAGTTTTCAAGGATTTGAGCTGTACTGATAATAACATCATAGGATTGGACAACTTCTGGAAATGATATTTTCAGTTGAGTATCACCACTTAATCCAGTAATACGATACCATTTCTTCAAAAATGGTTTGAACTCTTTGCGGAAGAGCTGTTCAACTAATGGAACCTTAAAAATGTGAAGATTTAAAAAAAGAGAAAAAGCACAGTCAAAGTCAAAGGAGTATTGATCAATGGCCTACTATGTGGCAAGCATTAAAAGAGATGTTTACATTATCAGTTAATTAGACATAACAACCTATTCATCATTCCTTCCATTCGTCTGTCAATAGGCATTTATTGCACACCTGTTAGGTTTAGATATGTGTCTGGGACATAAAGATGTTTAAGATATGGTTGAGGACTTTGAGGAACTCAGCCTAGCTGAGCACACAGACCAAGACTAAACAAAACAAAACAAATTAATATAGCACAATGTAATAATGCTCCCCTAGAAATACATACAAAGCGACAGAGAAGAGGAAAAAGCAAATGACCATTCAAAAATAAAGAATTTAGAAGGAATTTGAATCTAGTAAGCCATAGGTCAGCGAAGAGAGAAGTTCAAGCTAGATTAGATAAGAAACTATTTTTAATTTGTAGAGCAGGGCCAGGCTATAATGGGCAGTGAACACTAAGCAGCGTGTTTTACGTTTAGTATAATAGCTCACAGGATCCCTACAAGTTGAATTGTAGAGGTGATTTATTTCCGTTTGTTTTGGGATCAGGCCAGAAACAACAAGCCCCCAGGATAGGAAGAAGCAGGGAACCATGAGAGAGGAGTTGCAGCACTGACTGGGCAAACAGGTGTGGAGGAATGGACTATCAGGATAGCTTTGGCAGCTGAGCGAGAACAAAAGAGCAAATAGACTTGGCAAAAGAAGTGGACACTTTTGGTTCTTTTCAGCAGACTTGGTATGTTTTAATGTCTGTTAAAGGTGGCTGCGTTGACACCTCTATGCTCCACATTACTAGTCACTCAGAATAACTCCTGGATTATTCTGAATAATAGCCAGGCCATTTTGAAGCCATCTCCTAGGAAGGTTTATACAATGGAAGCCCAGGGGTGCACAGTGTGGGAAATAGAGAGTTGGCAGGAGGAGTTTCAAGGGCAAGCCTTAAAGAATGTATGTTATATTCTTCATTATATGACTACCTGAAATGCAATCAGTGGTTATCTCTCCATTGGTCTGTAGGGTATGTGTCATTCATTTTTTCACTTGATGGGAGCCCCACTTATGTGTTAAATAAGCGATGGTTGATCTCCCTGGCTGAGGAGAAGAGCTTAGGAAGAACACTGCTTTGTATTACTATTTAGCAGAAATGACGGAAGCTTCTGAGAGTGGATGTCTGGGGAGCGGAGAGGGAGGGAGGAGGTAAAATGGAATACGTGAATTCCAAGGAAGCAAAGTGGACTTAAAATCAATAATCAAGGTTGGTGAGTGAAAGAACATTACTACAGGGTGGAAAGGGTGGAAAGAATAAAAAGAGAAACTTTCATTTAGTGTTTTGTTTTGGTTTTTCCAAAGTAAAGTCTCTCTGGTCTACCTGTCACAAAATCACTTGAGAGATCTGGAAAATTCATACTCCTGAGCCCTACTCAAGAACTGCAAAATCGAGGGACCGTCGCTGGGGCAGAGCCTTGAAACCTTCACTTTAATGAAACCTCCCATGTGACAGTTAAGGCTTTGACATTTGAGAGCCACAGTTCTCTCTCTTCCTTCCACAAATCTGTTCCTGATTCATTTCACTAGAAGTATTCTTTCCATTCCACTTATGCAAGACAGAGGGAATAATCTGAGACAGAAGTCAGAAGGAAAGATCCTGAAGAGAATAGAAATTAAATTTAGTGGGAAGAGATAACATGATCCAGAAGAAAGAAAGTCGGCCCTGAAAACAGCTACTCCAGCCACTTGCTTGTCGTGTTCCTTGGGCAAGGTCTGAATCATCTCAATGATCTCAATTTCCAGATTAATAAAATGAGGATAATGTCAACCTATTACAGAGTTGTAAAAATTAAATGAAGTAGAAGCTGACATATTGCCAGTAGTCAGCAAACTTCCCTGATGTTTCATCTGTCCTTTTATTCTAAAAGTAGAGTATTGTGGAAAGGGAAGACTGTTGACTTCAGGAGACAAAAGTTCAAGTCTCATCTCTGCTGTTTCTTGGCTGAGTGACTGACCCCTGACAGGCCAGTTAAAGTCTTGGAGCCTCAGTTTTCTGATGGTAAAATGAGAATAATAATACCTCACAGAATGGCTGTGTGGATTTAATGAGATAATGCACCTGAGAGTGCTTTATAAAGTAAAATAAAATATTAATTATTATATTATCAACATACATCTCTCCCATCTCCCTTCTAGACTGTAGATTCCTTGAGGATAAGATCTACATTTCATTTGTCTTTCAATACACTCGTGCTTTGAATGATTAAATTAAGAATTTCTGTACCATGGGGTAATATGGCAACCCAAAATTCTGGCCATAAAAGGTGAGTCAGAACCTTCCAAAAAAACAGCATCCTCTGATCTATAGAACAAAAAGTTGTCACAGGAGATAGCAGGTGTTGGAAATCCTGATACTTGTCACTCTGGGTGGCGTTGATTTCCTACTGAAGGACACGGGAAAGCCAGATGCAAGTCTGACATGGCTAATTGGGAGGTGTGTGGTCCTCTTGGAGCCTTTTCCTGAGATGTGACAGAGTGCCTGCCAAGACCAATCAACCCCAACTGCTACCCACTCCTGCTGAATCATATGGGGCTGCATTACAGCATCTGAGGGAACCTGGGATTTATCTCTCATGATGTTGAAGCCCTAGATAGGAAATGGAAAGTCTGGGAACACAGGTGGTGTTTTCATTTCTCCCTGCATTTGAAGGCTATAACTTTGGAGAGGGCGGAGGAAAGGAGATGAAAGTAAATGGTGTTAGGAAACAGGATTTCCCTTTTCTAGATCAAGGGTTACAAGACCTAGTGCTACTGGGCCACATACAGTATGAGGTTATGTAGACTTACTGGGCCAGAGACTTCCTCGCTCAATCAAAAAGAATTAAAGCTGAAATTACTTTAAAATTCAAAAAATAAAATGGAATGGTAAACAATTATGACATAGATGGAAGAACTAGTGGAAGGATTTTTAGTAATTCTGAGAGAAAAACCATGGGGAAGCAGATCAGGAATCACAGTCAAGTCCTCCACTGTCCACACAACAATGCCGCAAATATTAAAAATTAATGAGGATAAATTAATATTTAAACATGGCCATAAATGTGCATTCATAAGAATCACCTAGATCCAACGGGATGAAAGGTCCTTGACTGGAATACAGCATTGAGAGGAGAAAGAAATAATAGAGACAGGAAGGTGCACTGGACGCACACAAAAACATGAGACCTGAAACAACAATCAGCATGAACATGTGAAGAGATAAGCCTAAGTATTTGCATTTAGGCTCAAAAATGAACTGCACAAAGGTAAGTTAAGAGAGTTCTATTTTAATAGATTTTCAAATAAAAGAGAACTGAGAATTTTAGGTTTATGGCAAGGTCCAGATAAGTCTGTGGATGCCAAAGGCAAACCCGGTCATGAGCTGAGTGAGCAGCACATCTCATCTCTCCTACACGCTGCCGGGGTAAGATCTTATCTATAGGATTCTGTCCAGCTCCGGAAGCTGCATTTTCAGAGGGTCCTAGATAAATGTCTGGAAGAGTAAGAGCACCAAGAATGCTGACAGGTCTGGAAACCATGTTATACGCAGAACAGTTAAAGGAACTATGGACATTTATCCCAGGGGACAAAAAGAAAATCAATTTAGGAGCCACATGCCTTCTCTATGTGAAGGGCTGTCCTAGGGCAAGAGAATTAGCACTTACTCTGTAATTACAGAGGAAAGAACTCTAACCCTTGAGTGTAGATTTCAGGGAAACAGATTTGGATGAACGCATCTAGGGCTTTCTAACACTGTCTATTGTTCAAAGAATGCCTGGGGCTGTCTTGTTAGAAGGGGGACTCCTTGATATTAGAAGTTACCCAGCAGAAGTGAGAGAACCATTCTGCAAAGGAAGAAGGCTGAATCTCAAAGCCTGGTTTCAACTCTAATAGTCTATGACACTGTGATACAAAGGAAGTAGATGAAACAAAAATAGCTCCTAGGTTTTGAGGCTACATGCTTTGGAGGAGGTGGTATAACTAACAAAGAACCAGATAAATGGGGAAGGAGAGGCCTTTGGGAGGGTGCATAGTGAGTTTGAGGAAACAGCATAATGTTCCAATGGTTTCAAAAGCATCAGTTTAAGTAGCTTTGAATCCAATTAACTTAGTTTTTTTCCCTCTGGGCCTGACACTTAAGATCCTGTTCTTTGGTTAAGTTATTCAGTTTCATTAGTTATAAAGGTTAAGAGGAAGGCATGAGAAAAAGAGCTAATGTTTACGAGTAGGAGAAAGAATCATTAGTAGGCCATATGTAATCTACTTTAAGCTTCAGAGGAGGGTAGTCATTTTTGTTCATTTTACAGATGAGGAAACTGAAATTAAAGAAGTTACTAATTTGTCTAATTTCAAACTATTGGTAGGTAAAAATGTGAATCAAACCTACCTTATTCTAAAATGCAGTATCCTTTATAAAAGGAATACATGAAAGGCTATGGACAAATAAATTCTAATGTATCACTATTACTAGCAAAATAAATAAAAGTGTTTTAATAATGGGCATACAAGCATGAAGGAGAGTTCTTTAGACTTAGCAGATACATACAAAATGCATTTGAAACTATATGATGGAAATCATTCAAATCATGGATTCTGAGTATGTTCCTTTAGTACTGAAAATCAGGTTGAAAGTAAAACTTTTAACATAATAGAAATCCAAAAAATATGGAAAGTTTTATAGCATATTGCTGTAAGAGAATAGAATGAGAATGGGGAAAAGACTTTCTGGTCATGGAAATGGTAACATTATTTCATAAAATGGTAAATATTAATGTCACTAATTAGCAAACTTTCATTCATCTGAATAAAGCTCAAATAACTAGATTTTGTTTTACAGTGAACGAAACATTCCTATTTGTAAAGATGGCCTTTAGATACCCTAAAATACAAATTATCAAAGAAAAAAACCTGAGTTGCATCTAATATAACATGAATATAACATTATATATATTCAACTTAATTTTCTCTTTATCTTTAAACCACATTGTATATATTCGAGATAAAGAGCACTTGTCAGTAAAAGACTGTAAAAAACAATGTTTGATCCTAGCTTCCAGTGATATTAATATTTTGAGTCATTCATGTTCACATGCAATGATAAATTAGTACCAGTTAACTTTAAAGTATATGTGGATAAATATGACCCTTATACCATAAGTTATAGCTATTTGATTTCATGTTTTGGTTTTATGGAAAAAATTCCATTTTAAGGCTAATCACTTAGACATTACATATGCCTAGAAAAATAAAGGTTACAAATAAAAAAAATGGCTTATTTTGACATTACTTCTAATTAAACTAAATCTGTGTGATTCATTGCTACAGATTTCATAATATAAAAGCTTAAAAATACTAAAATGAAAATGAGCAAACAATGTTATATTATGTACTGTTTGAATACCTTATTGACAAGAACTATAACTTTTCCAGGCTCAGACGCCTTTTTCTTCTTGTCCAAGTGATCCTTGGCAATGTAAACGGCCACTCTGGTTTTCCCACTCCCTGTAGGAAGGCATATGATGATATTCTTCCCTTCCAAGGCTGGTTGGGCAACTTCCATTTGGTAAGGCCTGAGCTGGAGTTCTGGCTCAGGGGATGCTCTTGCTGCCACATTCTCTTCATCTGAAGGAAATTAAAAAAGAAGAAAAATAAGAAAAGGGGTAATGCAATAACTAAGGGTAGGAAGCCTGAAACTGAACATAGACCTCTTGTGGTTTAAATTCCTTTTCATGTGTGGTCCAAACCAATCCATGTTCTATTTTCTGTACCAATGAGTGTCAGCGCTCTGGGTGTGCAGGATCCAACCCAAGCTCTGTATCATGGCAGTGGCCTGGGGGCTGAGGGTGCAGAGGCAGTGAATTGGCAGGATGGAAGACTGGGAGGGGGAAATACGGGGGAGTGTTTTCACAGAGTGGGCAAAGCCAATGGGACTTACAGAAAGGGCTGTGGTGCATGCAGCATGGTACTGAGAGTTGTCAATGCATTAGACTTCCCGATTCTTTCTTGAGCCATTACGTCCTACTTGATTCTCTGAGCCCTTCCATCTACAAAATCAAGAGGAACTGGGAAAGTAGGAATCAGTTGTCCTCCTTGTTCTGTATTCTCCTTTTTTTTTTTTTGTTACAAAGAAGGGTATTACATCTGGTACTACTTTCCTTCACTTGTAAAAAACTTTATCTGACAACCAGATACCAAAAAGCGTGCACACACACACACACACACACACAATATATGTATCTTTCTCTCTCAGGTCCTTTTCCCCATCTGAGGCAACCAGGTTTTACAGAAATGATATTTAGGGAGTAGAGGAAAAACTTTTCCCATGGTAGCCTTTAAGTGGGAGATTTTCATTAAAAGGTGGAAAATACTTTTAATGGCTTAAACTAAATTGTGACTAATTTTGCTATTTAGTTTTGAATTGTGATCATTATTACTTTTTTATATGTATGTCTCTACATATTCATATTTTTCCTGAAACCCAAAGCACAATACATTAAATATATTTCCAATTAACAGATTTTTAAATTTAAAATACTGATAAAGTAAGTACTAATATACGTTATTTATATGAATATTAGAATAAAATTATTAGAATATATCTTGGTTTAGATATATGTTATATTTATAAGTGACCATATCTATCCATATCAGCCAGGGGAAAAAGACCTAAAACTGCATAGCTTATAATGCAAAATGAGGTAAAATCAATATTATACCTATTTAAAAGCCCATCTTATGCTTTATATAATCACAAGAAAAAAATGAAATGACAGTACTTATCAGTATTTCATCACACATGAAATAGTGTTCTTTCTCTTATCAATGATTGCAATAAAACTGAACTAACATAATCCCATTAACTTCAAAAAACTTGCTGATGGCTCCTTTTCAGTGACTGGATAATTCTATTTAACTGGGTTTTAACCTGTTGTGATAATACTATCTGGCCAGGTAGGAAAATTCACACCAAATACCACTTAGAATCATCTACTAACCTGGCAGGAAATTTGCCATCTGTATGGATGAGTAAAGACAGATGCAATGCATTTAAGCTGTCATTGGATCATCTGCTGATTCATTTAGTACGATTTTCATGAAAATCTCATTCAAAGTCACCAGCATCTAAAATATACATTCGCCAGTTTTCTTTCCATGCTTATTTTGAACTCTACAGTGTTTCTACAGTATTTTAATAATCCGTTTTCTATTACATTTATGTAAGGTTCAGATTTATTTAAGAAGATTATCTATTAAATGGATTTTATAGACTATCAAAATCTTAATATTTTACCTATATTAAAAGCATTTATCACCTAACTTTTCCAAAAGAGCCAGAATATTTGCAAAGGAAGATGTATTTTAAGCAGTGTCTAAACAAAGATCCAGGCATTTACTTTTGCTAAATTGTTATTTGAACTAGGAAGTTTGTTAAAAAAATATTGATAAATTCTCTTTGTTTAATTTTACTCTAGGTACATTTTTCCATAGATTTTAAAAATAAGAATAAAGTGCTACTTCACTCATAATAGTTGCATGTACTTTTTAATAATCATTTTTCCTTTTGTTTTCCATAATTACTACTGTATCCTTGGGCAACAAATATTTAAAAAGAGAAACATATAGCAATTTCCTAAGTCTCTTTCCCAGAAATCTAGAACCAAATGAGTAAAAAATCGATATCACTCATGCATATTGGATATTTATCATACTAATAAATTTAAGAAGAGTTAGAATGTGAAAAGGGCTATTGTGATCAAAATTTAACTCCAGAACCAAAGTCCTGAGGTTTTAGTGATACTTAAGTGGTCATATATGAATTCTAAAGTCAGTATTGACTGGGCACCTATTATACGCCACGCACTTCCAAGAATACATTGTCCTCAAGGACTTCACAGTGTAGGGCACTATACTTCTGTCACTAAAAGTATCTGGCTAGATAGATAGATGGCTCAATAATCTTCCATATTTTTGAGTCAAGACTAGGAGATTTGATGGGTGGCCCTATGTTTAAAAGAGAAAAGCACAGAGTGGATATGGAAAAAATTAGAGTTGGATTTAATGTGAGAATAGCATCCAAAGAAAAAAAGCTGGGTGAGTGCTAAATATTCAGCCTGATTCTTGCCTTATCACATCCTCTGACATAGGGATGGAAGAATTTATCCACAGAAGCAATGAAAAGAGAGTTTTCTCTTCTCTGTCACCAGAAGGAGAGAACTGGGCTGGTATCAATGAGCCAGGAGCCAATTTCCTTTATAAAAGAAGTGTTTGGGTTTTTGTTTGTTTGTTGTTTGTTTGTTTTGGGCTCTCTCTCAAAAGTGTAATCAATTAAATGAAGATGGCATTTAAAATATGCACATGCTTTGAATAACATTGTGCCCTCCCTCTACAACAAATATTGATTGAAGATCTTAAAATTATATTATACCATATAAATGGTCAAAAAAGGAAATCAAATAAGGTTTAAATAATAATATTCTATTGGAACTACACCATGTGGCAAATTTCATTCTCACATTGATTTTGACAGCTGAGTTATTCTTGGAGAGAAAAGGTCTGTCACTGCATGTGTTTGAAATCGACAAAGTATTCTTTTACCTATAGTATGTAACCACAGAAAAATACTCCATTCCAGCTGGACAAATATTAATAGGCATTACCTCGAAATAGTAAGGAAACACTTTCTACATATGAGGCCAAAGTGTTATTGCCAAAAACATTGTCACTTTTTGAGAAGCAGTATATCTCTCTGAAAATGGGAAACAGAACAAAAAAGCCTTTCATAATATAATTAGAATATGTATACTTTAAAAGTACCAGTAATTATGTTTTATGTAACTCTTCCACAAGGGAACATAGTGTGAATGTATTGGGTCACACCCATGACCCTCATAGTCCAAAATATGACCTTCAAAAAAGGACAAAGGACATGCAGAATAAGGTACCTTTTGATGATGTCAACCTCAAAAGTTAAAAATATAATGGCAAATACTGAAATACTTTTTAGTGCCTCAATATGTGTATAACAGTTCATCAATTTATCTAAACTTTTAAAAAATTGATTTCTATTTCAGCTTATATCATGCACCCGAGGGTAAAAATTTTCATAATTTTATCATTTAGAATTTAACTACCCACTATGCAAAGTAATTCTTTGTTCCTAAGTACTAACCCATCTAGAACTCAAGAGGTATCCCTTGAAAATGTGTTTGTCTTCAAAAAATGTATTTGCCTTTGAAAATGTATTTGCTTTTCAAAAGTAGGTTGCGTTCAGATTTATCGTGTCTTTCATGCCACATTGAGGACTAAAAATCAGCAAATACATTTGCTAACAGCTCTAAATAGGCAAAATGCCCTGTACATAGAGGGTACATATTAAATATTTATTGAATGAATGACTATTGTTGAAAAGCCCTTACTTCGACAAATAAAAATTAGGATGATATCCACAACCTTAAAACAACCCATAAAGATGTTAAATATTAGCTAGAGTATATTTTGAGTTCTAACATCAATAGCATGTCATAGAAATGTTAATTATTAAATTTAACAATTTTATGAGAAGGATAGAAAAAAAGAAATACAATCCACAGAAGTAAGCACAAGGCAAGAACTTAATAAGCACTGACTGAATTGAACAGAAAATTAATTAACCCTTTTAAATTAAGATTAAAGTTATGACTGACATTTGGTGTATTGGGTTTCTTCAAACTAATTTGTTCTAAGGGATTTAGGAGTGTGATTGTGAGAAAAGGATATATAAATAAAAGAGGCGGTACAATCCAATTTGGAAAGCTTTTAGGACAGATGATCATCTTCATATAAACTATTTTATCCTTTTAGGCCTATTATAGATCTAAGTTTTCATAATTCTTCTGACAATGCAGGATGATCTGAATTTCACGATACTTTCTAAGTGGAAACAACTCAATCTCAAATGAAGAATACAGTAATTTGTTTCTTACTTTGTCAGTTCTGCACTGCTGCTTAGCTGGCCACATTGCAAAGCATTTTCTTTATGTTTGTAATTTGTTAGTTTTAATTATGAAATATTTCAAACATATAGACAAATATAGAAAGGTGCATAATAGACATCCAATAACTCATCACCCATACTTAAAGATGTTAACATTTTATAGCTTAGTGGTAATCATGAAAATACACATTCAAAAACAGAAAGAAACAATTTGAAATCTATGAGACTGACACATTAGGAAATCTGATGACAGGAAGTATTAATGAAAGTCTGGGGGATTGGGAACAGGCACACTCATTTATGGATGGTGGAATATACAACCAATATGGAGAGCAATTTTAGAAACACCTAGTAAGGTTTTCATTTAGTGACCAAAATATTTTGCAAACTCTACTTCAGTTCAAGAGATATTTATACAGATTGGAACTCTTTTAACTATATGTGTCATTTCTAGTTTTTCGTTTTAAGGGGGACTCTTTTATCTGCAGTTATCTAGAGAGTCACCCTCCTTTTATTGCTAATATTATTTTTTTTATTTAAAATATGTTTTAATTGAAAAAGTGAGATTTGGGAATAAATCAATGTACCAAATTGGATACAGAATTGTAATGCAGTCAGATTAATTGAAACAGATTTCATAAATAAAATAAAATGACATGACTCTATGGAATGTGGCATATGCCAGACCAAAAAGATAAATGCACTGGATCAAAATTAGAGAGTTTAGTTCTAAGACTTTTGTAAGTTGTACTTTTAAGAAAGTGAATGGCAAAGTTCCAAAACGACTTCACTATAGAAAAGAATTGCTTTAATTGTATAAATACATTAGGGAGGGTACGAACAGCCCCCATGCTTCCCACTATATGGCGTCTTATTTCACACTTTTTAAGGTTTACACAACAGTTAGGCAGTACCTGAATCACTTCCCATGGTGCCTGAATCACTGCCCATGTTGCTGTTATGTCCAAGACTTTCATCTAAGCAGCTGACACTTCCTTCTGCCAAACTTGTGTCTGATTCTGCAAAGGAAAACATTTTAAAATATTTTTAAAATATTTCTGAGAATAAACGTATTTTAACTGCACACCTCTACAGCACACAGTACATACAGTTCAATGCAAGTGGGGAAGGCACACCCAGACAATTATGAATAAAAGGTAAGAGTTTCTGGCAGGCTACATTAAAAAAAAAATCCACCATGGATGAGCAGCTGCCGGGTAGGGAATCAAATACATATTACCTACTTAAAGTACTCTATGTCCAAAACGAGAGCTAACGCAAATTCCCAAGGATTTATGACTTTTGTCATCCCTCTACATGGAAATTTTGCTCAAAAAAAGAATACCTAGGTTTGATAATGTCTTTAAACAGCAAGTATTGTATAGAAACTATTGAGCTATTTTCATGTAAAATGTAGGGAATTAATAAAGTATAAAAAATTAATGCAGTACATGGTTCTACTGATCAGTTACAAAAATAAGAGTTCACTGATAAACATAAATTTAAAATCTCTAAAAGAACTTGCTCAAAAGAATATCACTAAAGCTTGGCATCACAGTTGTACTAGAAGCGTATGTAAGGTTGGAAATAAATGTTTTTCTTTACTATAATTAAACTAAGCTTCTGTCAAAGAGTTATGGTTAGTATGAATGGCAAGTGCACACCCTTCATTTATTAATCCTGACTTTCTGTTTTCAGTACTCCGTATCTGTTCTTTTTGAAAACCTTCTTTCCCTCAAGGGAAGAATTCCTTCCTTATCGTTTGTTTCCAAAGGCTTTATGTATTTCATCCTCAAGGACCAGAACTATCATTAAACCCATAAAAACGAATGGTGTTTACTACTGTTGGCTTTGGAATTGAAAGGCCTTGTGAAATTTGCTATTACTTTGTTCTGAGCCTAAGTCCCCTTTATGTAAAATGGAGTTAATGCCGTTTACCTTACAGGATTTGATCACCATTCAGTAATATTAGATACAATAAGCTCTTGGCACAGTAGCCTAATTGGTAGATTAGAAAACGAAATAAAAATCAAGTCGTTGGTATATTATTAGGGAAGGAGTTTCGCTTAATAATGTTCTTATGATTAATATTTCCTAGTATTTATACTTGTTATTTAATTATTATTTCATATTAAAGCTCCTCAATGTACTAATAAATTATATGAAAGTAACCTTTAGCTATGTAAAACTAGTCTGAGAGCAGGTAGCCGGTTAGCTCAGTTGATTAGAGCACAGTCCTGATAAAACTGGTCTTAGTGTCATATATTTAGGGCTGGGAATAGAAATGGATGAAAAGTAGATGCATAGTATATTTTAATGAAACTTCTCTTTAAAGAGATGATATACAACTCCTCAAAATTACAAGTACCTTCTTTCTCCTTAACCAGTTAATTTTTTCAAGTCACATGTATTGAGATATAATTTATATACTCCAAAGTCACTCTTTTTAGGTATATCGTTTGATGAGTTTGACAAATGTACACAGATTTGTAACCACCACCACAATTAAAATATTTCCATCACCTCAAAAGTCCCCCAAGCCCCTTTGTAGTCAATCCCTCCTGCCATCCCCTGGCAACCAGTGACCTGGTTTATGTCCCTATAGTTTTGCCTTTTTTCCAGAATGTTGTATAAATGAATTCCTGCAATATTGAGCCTTTCTGTCTGGCCTTTTAAACTTAGCTTAAGATGTTTGAGACTCGTCCATGTTGTCGTGTATATCAGTAATTTGTTCCTTTTTAGCGCTGACTAGTATTCCATTGAGAATCTACTTATGACATGTCCCTTTCGATTCGGATAAGCCTAGTTAGCCAGGGAGACATAATGGAATTACAGCCAATGCCAGTCAAGTATGTAAGATATCTTTCATAAAAGTTAAAAGAAAGCAGATGAGAAATTTATAGAAAAATCCTCAGTGGACATACATAATGTTTAAGTATATTAGCACAACATAAATATACTAATGTGAAAATACTGTGCTTATCAGTTGTCATAGATTAGCTCTAAAACTCAGATTTGAGGAGTCCCTAATGATCACACAGGAAAACCTGTATATCTCACTGAGAGATTTTAAATATGGCACTTTGCAATTCCCAAAGGTATGTCTTGTTAGAAGCTCAGAGGCGAGTGTGGGATAGAACTGTCAAGTAGAGGAGCATTTTGGGCAGATGTACTGATGAAAAGAGAATATGATTTGTAAGGAAAAGGCAAGGTGTAAAATGAGATGAGGAAAATGTCATTGCAAGGATAATTCTAGATCTAGAAATATAGGCCAAGATTTCTGAGGCACAAAAGTGAATTCTGACAGACTTTTCATTTGTTGTTTTAAACGTAGTATTGAGAACTGAAGAAAACAGCAAAATTACTGAAAAATACTGACAAATACCTAAAATCTAACACTGTCTCATTAAGTTTTCCACTAAGTGTAATAGAAATGAAAATTACATTAATATTTGATTTTCACTTTATTTTCTAATCACTACCAGTTAAGCCATAACCTTACACCTGCTTCATGTATGAGTAAAGTCAAGATTTTCCCCAAGCTTTGTTCCGACATATTTAAGTTTTAGGGGAGCTATTTATGCATTGTGCAAAAATAATATATGAATATTTTTTAAAGTTGCTAAAATAAGGTATTGTTAATTAAGTTCACATCTAGATTATTTTAATCTAACAAACAAATCTGCAGTGTGTCAGGAAGACACTGAGCTCAGTTTTCACAGATGTAATGTAAATTACTTTATAGTCTCTCAATATCCTATGTGGTAGACACTCATTCTTGCCTCGGGTTTATAATTGAGAAACCAAGGCTCAGAGGGATTAAACGATTTATCCAGATCACACAGCTCGAATGGGACAGAGCTCCCATTTCTTATCCAAGTTCAGTGTTCCAGTGCTTTTTACCCCAAACCAAGCATGGCTGATAATTTGTATGAAGTTTTATAAACAAGCAATCATGTATCCCTAGTGTTAAGTGAAATGAAAGCTGTGGGTTTTTTTAAATAGCAGCAGACATTTTTATTGTAATGTCAAATTTTCTTTCAATCTTGAAACAGAACTTACCTCTCCAAGAAAAGAAGTTAGAGAGATGACTTTGCTAACACTTCTGATTTCATTGATAGATTTTTATTAACTTTACATTTAAGCATCCACACTTATTTTTAAACTTTTTTCTGCACACGAATAAAAAGGGAACACTTCTCTCCTTATTGTACAAAATTATTGCAATAATTCTGGTAGAGATTATTATTAAAATGAAAATGAATATATAGAGCTCTATTTCTTTGTCATTTTAAGGGTATATAAATCTCCAGTTTCTCCACACAAAAATAATTTTGTTTCCTAGGCAGCAAATTCTTATGCATTTTGATATTTTTTTCTTTCATAGAAGTACAAGTACTAAAGGAAATAAATTTAATAATAAAATAAAATAGATAGTATTTCCCATAACACTGAGAATGCCTTCCCAGTGATTTTCCTCCTGCATTAACTTTAAAAAGCACATTACAAACACACACATACACCCCCTCCCCCGAAAAAAATCAAGATCAAGGAAGTGCTTATGTGATACCAAAATTAAACTAACCTATTGAGTTTAAATGCCAAGAATTTCTGCAACTGGTTTATTTAGGATTATCTTGTTTCATTCTTTGTATTTTTAAAGTATGTCAATCTGGGCTTAAGTCCTGATGAATAAAGTCATGTGTTTATGATTTTAAAGTAGATCATGTAAAATAGAGTCAAATGGAGGCGGGTGTTGCCATGAAAAGAACTTGTGTTTTGGAGCCCAACAGATTGGTCTCCAGATCTGAACTCAGCCACTGCTAACAAGTGACTTAACCTCTTTTTTAAAAAAAATATAGGCAGTAGTTTCCCATTTATTGTGAGAATGATTCTATTAGATCAAGGAAATGAATCTTGGAGAGAAACAAATCATAAATTCTCATGAAATCGCTGCTTAAAGCGGCTTTGAATATTGGAGTTATATTGTATAATAAGTTTAGTTAACTTTTATATAGGTGTCATTTCCTCTAGGGAAAATATCAAAGCTAGCTATGGAACAGATTTAGAAAATGGTGGTAATTCCTAACTGTTAGCGAAAAGCAGTTATTCATATCAAACGCTATTGGAATGAAAGGAAATTATAACCATCCAGTTAAGAAACAGGATTTTCTGTAATAATTTTGTAAACAACACAAAAAAGAACAGCTTTGCTTACAATAACAGGAAGTGTCTAAGACCAGTCCATAGGCCATGGAAAAAAACTGCCTCATTTTGCAATCACATCTTGAGTATTTTGCTAATAAGGCAGATATATTAACCGGAATCCAAGAATTTCATATTTAACATACTCTAGACCATAAATGCTTTAAAATATTTTTAAATCATTTAGAAACCAAAAATATTGAAGTTTTAAAAAAAATTCAAACAAAAACCCCTTTGGTTGAAAGCCTTTTTAGAGTCTATTTCAATGTAAAGTCTGCCCTCTGCTGGAAAATGTTATTATAACAAGTAGTGGACAAGTAGACAGGTATTGTTTATTCAAAGAGCTAAGCTTCTCCAGGTAAAATACAAATTGGTTCTTACTTCTGTTTCGACCAGGTAGTGTCCCTCTTATTTTCAGCCTAGATATATTTCTCGCCCCACAGAATATCTCTCCTTTCTTACCCCTTGCCTAAGTCTGGTCATACATTCTCTTTCCCGAAAACTGGTTTTGCATCATGGCAGGAAACAATGCAAGAGGAATGGGCCTCTGTGCATATTGAGAGAGAAGAACAGCACCAACTGCTCCTGTTCTCCGGAGAGTTAGTGTTTACAAGGTCTTCAGATATTCTAATTTCACTTTTCATGGGAATTTTATGTTTATTCTAGTTCTGACCTCGTGATGCATTTTAGCTTCACCTCTTTAGCTAACCCCACCTTCCCTGCAGTTTCAAAAATGCTCACAGCCTGGAGTGTCCAAGGCCACCCCGAAAGCTTGAAACACATGTGCATGTCTGGGCACACACACAAAGACTGCGTGGCCTTCTCAAGTGGGTTTACTTTCACACTACTAATAATACATATTTCCTTTCCTTTTGAAATAACAATCTTTTTCTGAGAGGAAATAGATTACTTTTATTTTCAGCTCTATGTATATGGATCTACACACATACACACACACGCACACACACACATGCGCGCTCACATTTTGGTCTGTCAGATTTTGCTCTCTGTGCCAGGGAACATGTGTTCCCGCAGAATGGAGAGAAGCCACCTCCACCCACCTTGCATATTCTCTCCTGGATCCAAGCTTCTAGGAAATGAGTTCCCCAAAGACAAAAATCACTCTCCTAGAGCCACAGGCCCACATGGCTATCCATGGAGCTCCTCTACTCCTGCTTATAGAGTTGCTACTGCTGAAATGTTTCAGCCAGAATTAAATTTGAATTATGTGTGACGATGCTGGCTTAAATTGTATCATCTATGCCCGTTAGCCTTTGGACTTGGGTTCTAATACAGAAAGACAGTTATTTAAGTACAGGGTTGTGAGAATAACCACACCCACCAGAATGACCCATTCATTCGCTGCCAGTCAGCAATAGAGCCAGAAAGTCCTGGAGTAGAGTCTGTCATGTGTAATAAGCCAGATGGCCACATGGGAAGCAAGTCTTCGCATAACAAGGCTTAGGCATGGCAAGGTAGAAGATGAGTTCGAAACTTCTCTAGCTGGTTAGCACTTTTCAGGAAAGGCTATGGCAGTTAAGTAGACTTAGGCACACACGAAGAAAGTACAGGGGAGATACACTGAAGGGTGTCCTGTTCAACAATTATACCTTTGGAGTGGGGGCGGGAGATATGATTTTAAAAACGTTTGCCTATTTCCATGGTGTAAATATTCCCAACATGGCCACTTTCAAGCTACCAGCATGATGTCACTGAGTGGAGCTGGGAAAAGATGTGCATACGTGGTTATTATAAGCCAATATGAGCCAGTCCCAGTACCCCACTAGATATATTTCTCTAACTAAGGGCTTTCCTACAAACATCATCTGGGATGATCATACATTCATTGTGCTGCTATTTCATAATTATCCAAATGATGAGTGATATACTGTCAAAAGTTGTTTTTTTTTTTTTTGCCTTACGAAAAGCATTTGTAAAAATTACAGTTAAGAGAAACCCATTAACTGTCATTGATCTTAGAAGTCTTAAGTCCCACCACCCTTCTCTGCCAATGTTCCCCCTCACCAAACTGTTCCCCTAAACACATTTTGAGCTTTCCTGCCCTTGTGCTCTTGCTCTTGATGTTCATGCAGCCTGAAATGTGGCCTGCCACCTCTGTTTACAAATCCAGGATAGAACCTTTAAGGGCTGGGATGAAATGTCTCATATTCCTCCTCCAGTCAGCTTTCTCTCATCAGTCTTCTTTCACTAGTCTTGTCTCTTCATCCTTTAATATGTAGATCATGTGTCTCTTTTGCTATGGAAAGACTACTGTTTCTTCTTGGGGGCATGTAACTCATTTTCTTGAATTAGATTATAACCCTTTTGAGGGTGAGCACAATGCTTCAGTTCTTGGTCCCCCAATAATACCATATTACCTGACCAATTCACCCCCCTCTTCATACTACTCTGGCTTCTAGTCCCCATTCACATCCTAAAGTAGTGAAGGTAAGGTCTGATAATCAAATTAAAATGAAAATCATTGCTTTTGTTAAACTCTGCTAAAAAAGCTTTAGGTTTACAGCCATAAATGGATGTCATGAAAATAAATCCAGCATGTATTTATTAAGTGCACCCTAGGGAGGTTTCTTTCTGTCACAATATCTATGTCCTCATTCCTGAAGTATGAACAGCAATCCTCCTACAACTATTATGCAATTGCAAGTCATATAATTGATCTAGATAGCTCATGGTGGGTTTCAAATAATATACAAACCTATATAATCCTTAACAAGCACCAGGATCAGCATCGGCACTCTCTCTCTCTTTCTCTCTCTCCCCCTTCTTCAGCCCCCCACCCCAGCTCAAATTAATCTGCCTTTTGGATTGCCTCAGTAGTACTAGTTCTCAATAATTACTTGAATTTAGAAAAATATAGAAGTAAAGGAGAGCTATTTTAATTCAAACCAGTCCTGAAACAGTGTGGGTGATTCTGACACAGTATTATTGTACACTGCTGTATCAATTGTCTTTTCCACCTAGGTCTCAAATGCTATGGTATTTATTTCTAGAGATTCTAAAAAATCTCTAGATTTCTAGAGGTTAGTGCTATAGAACATTATTCTGGTCCTCAAGTGCAAGGATAAATTTTGTGGCAGTTTTACAGAAATTAGTATAGACCAAATCTAAGATTGGACTTTGGTCTATAAAAAGGCAAAACAAAACAACAACAAAAAAGTGCTATAACAGATTGGGCCAGGGAGAAGGAGGCTGTTTTATAAAGGTCAATTTTTAAACCCCTCCTACAGAACATGATCTATGCAAAATATATCCACAATATATTCCAAAGCATAATGTCACCGGATAAACCTAAGGAGTGGAACATATGGGGGAATATGAAAAAGAAGGTATTAAAGTCTGAAAACAAGCAGGTTGGTAAGCTCATTAGCTGGGGTGGAATTTTAAAATCTTCACGTGAACGAATATATAAATCAAAATATACACATGCATTCATAGTCATGCGCACTGTACATTCACACATGGCACACTCTACAGTTACATTATAATCTTTCACACTAGAACACTGAAATTCCACTCGCTTTATAAATGTAAAGGCGCCCTCTGCTGGCCAACTTGAGGTATTTGCATTTTCTAGTTTCACAGCAGGGAGATATTAACAGAAGGATAAAAAGAAGTTTGGGAGGATTTTTTGTTCCACTCTGCATAAAAGTAAGTTTATTTTAAATACAATGAAGTTTACTTACTTTTAAATCTAATTTATTTTCTTTTATTTTATTATAGAGCATTAATTCCTAAGACAGTATAATAAAAAAGCTTAATGTGAAATAACTACTCACTTGTTTTGACAAAGCAACAGTAGCAGACAATTAAAAAATGTTTGTACATCCAATTTTACTATAAACTTATAAAATTCAAATAATCCAGGTAATTTTTTATTTTCTGTAATTAAAATATTTTTACTAGAAGAAAATGAATGCAGGCTTTGCATCCTCTGTTGTTTCCTAGGGAAGTATGGTCTAGATGACCAGTGACTTCGGAAAGCAGAAGTATAACATCCAGCATTCAATTCTTGTTAATAGGCTGGGAACTGTCCCAGTGTTGTTTAGAAATTGGTAAATTTGGAAGAAGGCAAATTAAAATAACAAATTTTTGGTATATTTTAATTTTTAATTACTAGCCACTTTTTTAATGGGAAGCAGTTGACTGTCAATAGAGGTGCTGGGATGAAGGAAGAAGAAATACCAACCCAACGTACAGCCATGACAAAACCACTCTCCAGAACTATCCACTGGAGAATTCTAATCTATCACCTCTAGGGTGAAAAAGAGATGTGTTTTAAATTAGTTTCAGGGTGGGCCACTGTTCCTAATGGTAGATGTCTTACCCATCAGGTATATTAAGGAGTAAAAGGTGCTAAAAATACATATAAAGAATCCTTGCATTAAAGCCATAAATAATTAACAGCATTTGTATGTACCGAGACTACTATGCACTGAAAAAACATTTTAGAAACTGGTTTAGAATAATTATAAAAGTCTTAATTTAAAATTAGAAATAATTTGTCCCAGTTTTTCTTTCTACACACACACAAAATTCATATTTACAGAATGTGTGCATCTTAAGTAACAAGTTTCTTGCAGTACTACTTTGGCATCTATTTGAAATCTTAATCCAATACAGTGGAATTCAAAATAACGATTACACATTATCAACATCAAAAACATACACAAAACAAAATCATACAGATGCACATTAGAGACTATGGAATACCTCCTTCACATTTATTTTGATTGTTTATTCTGTCAAAAAATGCCTATGTAGGCAAAGTCCTTCTACAGTAAAATTTTTTTGCCACAAAAACTTTAATCAAAAGAACTCCAATAATTTCTCTGGGCTAATGGCACTTTACAAATTATGTATGTCAGTAATTCTTAGTTCTTAAGAAAGATAAGAAAATGATCAGACACTTGGAGTGATCCATAGCCTCTATCCGCAGCAGTATCTAAAGCAAAGGCACTACATTTCCAAAAAAAGTTACCCTTTGTTAGTACCCTGGAAAGGGCCAGAACAGATTAGACTAACCTGCTGTGAAATCCACCTGAGAAATCCAGACATCATAAGAATCCTACAGACTAGAAGATTGTTAAAATGTTTGTGGATCGGGTAGGGTCTTCAGATTACTATACAGCTTACTATACTTTTACGTGTTCTCAGACTACTATATATGTTAGTACTCTGTATCTTCCTTTCATAGCACTTACTGCAAGTGTAGCTGTGTGGTTACTGGCACCCCATAGTGGAAAGCTCCAAGGGGCCAAAGCCATTTCTGTTACATTCCTAACTGTCTTCATAGTACTGAACAAGGTGCCTGGCACACAATAAGAATTTGATAAATATTAGTTAAATGAAAGAAGTGAAAGAGAGGGAGGGAAGTTAGGAAGGGAGGAAGAGAGATAGGGAGGGAGGGAAGCTAAGAGGAAAAAATAAACAGAAGCTGTCTCCTAAAGCCATTAAGATCCAGATTTTTTCACAAGATGCATCTTTAAGTTTTATATTAAGAAGTAAAAATAGAATAAATTTTAAAACTTGTGTCTTTAATTTTGCTCACTTTGAAACTTAGAGTAGATTAACTACAAGCTGATGAGATGCATCAGTCTGGTAACTTTTGATGAAAAACCCTCATTTAAGATGTAAGATCATCTCCCAGTTTCAGCTCTGTCTTTAATTCTTTTTAGTACGGATTTAAAAAAATAGCTGATGACTCATAGAGATGTCAAGTAGCCTATAAAGGAGGTTTATTAAAACATGAAAATTCTGCATTTAGATAGTGGATTTTGGCATTTGTATAGAATCATGATTTCTGAAAAAAAGTGCAGCTGCTCAAATGAAAAGGAAATCCTCTAGAATTCAGGTTTGAAACCTTTGCTATTCTCTACGTTAAAACCTTGTACTTAAAATGTGGTCCAGGACAGCAGCAGGAGCATCACCTGAGCCTGTAGGAAGGGTGGAATCTCAGGGTTCTCTCAGGATCTATTTAATCATAATCTGCATATCAGTGAGACTCCCTTATCCTGGTAGTTGAACATTAAAGCCTCAGAAGCATTGCATTAAAAACACACACACACACACACACACACACACACAGAAACAGGCTAAAAAGCAAGCAAATCATAAAAATATTGGTATTACTTATGACAAAGGATTGATATACTATAAACTTAGATAGTTCATATAAACTAGCAAGAAGATAAATACCTTAATAGAAAAATGAATAGAAAAATGTTCTGTTAATTAACAACACAAAGAGAATAAACTTGCAAAAAATTTTTTCAATGGAAATCAGAAAATTCAATGAACAAAATACCATTTTTTAACAGCAACCAAATTGGCAAAGATTGAAAATGATGATATTACCTACTCTTGCAAGAAAGAATTCAGGGAAACAGGCACTCTCCTATACTGCTAGAGAACATATAAATTGGTATAAGTTCCTGGAGTGAAATTTGACATTAAGTATCAAATGTGTTAAAATTGTATAAATCATTTGACCCAGAAATTCCAATTATGTAATATGTTTTTAAGAGGCAAACTTCAACATAAATACAAAGTGAGCTATTAAGGCATTATTCATGATAGCAGTAGCAATTTGGAAACATCCTAAATGTTTGATGATTGGTTAATTAATTATATTGCATGCAAATGGTGAAACTATTATTCAGTCATTAAAAATCATGCTGTAGAAGAATATCTAATGAACACAGGAGAAATGCCATTATATATACACATCCAGGTATATAAAACGCCTGGAAGGACAGACACCCAAATGTTAAGTGTAACATCTATACTGTGGGAATATAAATGACTTCTTTGTGTGTTTCTATGTTTTCCGAATTTCCTGCAATGCAGCTATATTACTTTTCTAAGTAGAATATAATAAACTTTGCAATGATATGCTAGATTTAGTCTATACTGGCACACAAGAGCCAACTGGTAAATTTTCAGGAATCTTGTAAGCCAGTTGTTACCCACAGCCATTTAAAAAAATTAAATGATATAAACTTACAGTTAAACAAATTATATTAAAACAAAGATAATAAATACTCAAAACTCATCACTTCTGCACATCTATTCCCAATTTTGGGTCAAGTGACCATATGTTGGAGGCTTGAAGTAAGCCATGGGAATATTTACACCACAGTGGTGGGCAAATACTACATATCATGGCTCTTTTCTTTGCCCCATAGAGATACTTGCTACATTTACTAGCACACCACAGACTTAAACAACTATTTCTTGTGAAAATAGAATGGAGAGAAGAGGAGAGGAAAATTCTCCCATCACGGGAAAATTAGAAAGGGGAAAATAGTTAAATTAATGCCATTCTTCTAGGGCTAATTCAGCATCAAAAAGGGGGACAGAATGGTATTTAGTCCGCACACCAATTAGTTACTGCAATTCAAGCCAACCCTACTTTAGCATCTGTTCATCTTCCTTTTTACAGACTTAGTTTTGGTCTTCATAACCCAGCTGAACCCCTCTGAGACATACCAGTCTGCAAAACAGGGAAAAATGTAATGGCACTATTTAATCTTCAGGGTTTTGGATGAATCAAACTGATTAATGCATTTGAAAGTACTTTGAAAAGCATGAAATATAGGATACACTTAAGATACCACATTAGAATGACCATGGGTTACTTGTAAAGTGAAATTAGAAGCAAATATGTTCAGATTTATAACACATCAATATTGGATTCATTTTAAAAAACACTTTAGCCAAAGAGGAATTATTTTAATTGAATCTCCTCTAAAAATATTATTTTAATAAAAATGTTCATAAGCACTAATGCCTAAATTTCCTCCTTCTGATTAATAGAACTTTATGTCATCAGGGTACCAACTGATTTTTTGGAAGTAGGAATTAGCGTATGAAAGTATATATAAAAGTATGTATGTGTTTCAAGTACCTGAAATTACAGAAGAATCTGCAAAAGATGATTCTGATGAACTATTCTCCATGCCCCAGTCTGCTTTCTCTGGACTTGGCTGATCTGTGGCTAAAAGAAGTGGCTCTTCAACTTCAGGACCACCTTCTTGTGATAAATTCTCAATCTCTGTGAATAAAAGTATTCGAATGTAAACAATAGTGCAATACAAGTTTTTATACAGTATACATAACTGTTACTGTTATTTTGAAAACAAAATGGGTGTCCCCAATGGAGGTTAACTAGATATACTTAAATACTCTGAAATTCTGAACAGAATTAAATTATATTTCAATGCAAGTTTTTGTATGATATAAATAGCTACTATTATTATTTTGCAAACAAAGTGGGGGCCCCTAGGAGAGATTTGCTTAAAGATACTTCAATACTTTGACATTTTGATGTTTTTTGTTATGGCACAGTATTTTCATTTTTAATATGGACATGAGTAATTCTTTGTAATGGTCAAATTTTATGTAAAAAGGCACTATAATAAGTGTTATACTAATCATAAGAAAAGTGATTTCCTGTCTGACCATCACCTTTAAGAAGGAAGCCAATTATTCAGTGATACAAAGTTACATTTAAGGCTGAATTAATGAAAATGCAAATTCGGTAGTTTTCTTTAGCTTGTGCTCTTGCCATTTTGTTCCCTCGCTGTGTGTTCGGCACGAGATGTACATCTGCTTTAATGTCAGCCTAAATTCATGTATTCTGAATTTCTGGGGATTTTTTTTTAATTCAATAAAATATTCTGTATTTTTCCTCTCTCTTTTCCTCCATTTCTCCCTTCCAACTTTTCTTCCTTCGACCAACATGTGTTGGATGTTTTATTAAGGGCCTCTGTGGATTATAAAGGAAAACAAGACTTTCTGTCCTTTTGAAGCTACAATCTGTCAGAGAAGACTGATGTCATAAAGAAAATTTTCTAAAATATCATTTCAGATTGCCCCACCTTAAAAAATAAGGGGAAAATGTGTCCAACTTTATATGGAGAATTTCCTGAAGAAAACTGTTGTGTCTTTGAACAAGAAGCCAACTTGACAATGTTTATAGCTAGATATTAAGTATGTTTGGGATTAATTATTATAATAGTTAACTTATTTTGTGCTTAACTTAAAAGCACTTTACATATATTAAACTGTTTAATCCTCAAAAAAAATCTAGGCAATAAGTAATATTATTATCCCCATTTTACAGAGGAGTAAACTGAGGCAAGGGAGAGAAAGTACCTGGCCAAAGGTTACACATCAGGGAAGGAGCCATGAATCGATGAGCGCCAGGATCCAGAGCCTGGGTTCCTGTATTAGTCTGCTCATGCTTCCATAGACTGGGTGGCTTAAACAACGGAAATTTCTTTTCTCAAAGTTCTGGACACTGGAAGTCCAAGATCAAGGGGCCAGCAGAGCCAATGTCTGATGAGGGCTCTTTCCTTAGTTTACAGATGGCCACCTTCTCACTGTGTCCTCACGTGATCGAGAGAGACAGAGAGAGATGTTTCTTTCCCTAGTCCTCTTCTTATAAGGTTACAATTCTATAGGATTAAGGTTTCACCCTTATGACTTCATTTAATCTTAATTACCGCCTAACAACACTGTCTCCAGATGGAGTCATATAGGGCTCCAACATACAAATTTTGGGTGGACATAACTCCATCCACAGCATTTCACTATTGCCCGCTCCATTCATATTCTTATTGCATGCAAAATACATTCATTGCATCTCATCATCCCAAATACCTTAACTCATTACAGTGTCAACTGTAAAGTCAAAAGTCTCATCTAATTATTTTCTAAATCACGTGTGAATGAGACACAATTTGCGATTCATACTGAGGCAAATTCTCCACCAACTGTGAACCTGTTAAAACAGACAAGTTATGTGCTTCCAAAATACCACGATGGGACAGGCATAGGATGGACCTCCTACTCCAAAAGGGAGAAATATTAATAAGAAAGAAGGAAGGGGTGATGGGTCCCAAGCAAGCGTAAAACCTAGTAAAGCAAATTCCATCAAATCATAAGGCTTGAGAACAATGCTCTTTAGCTTGATGCTCTGGCTTCCAGGCCCACTGGGGTGGCGGGTTCACTCCCAGGGCTCTGCGGCACAGCCTCACTCCTTCTGCTCCCTCTGAGGTGCCCTGCCCACACAGCTCTGTGAGGGCAGCCCCACATCGGAGGCACTAGGAAGGGTCATCTTGCCCCACCAAACCCAGAGGGGTGCCCTCACCCTTTGAAACCAAAGAGGAAACAGCCTTGCCCCAGGGCCTGTGATGAGAGGGGAAGACTTGATCTCTGAATCGCCTTTGGGTAACTCTTTTCTTGCTTTGAAGAATATCACACATTCACAGCTGAGTAGCTCTACGGTTGCTCTACGGTTGCGTCCTGTAGAATCCGAGAAGTTTGACAGCCTTTTTTCATTCTGTCCTGCTTTCTCTGTCCCCTTAAGTTTAAACTAGAAGTGTGTTTGTTGGTATAATACTATCTCTATTGCTGGCTTCTGCTGAAATGGCAGATTAAATCCATGAATTGCACCCATGATCAAACGGTTGTTCAGCCACACCCATAGCGTTCTTTTAAAGCACTTTCTCATTTTTTTGCAATACGAACTGGTTGAGAATTTTTCAAATTGTCAAGTTCTGTTTCCTTTTAATTTGATAATTTCTTATTTAATTCATTTCTCTTCTTTTGTATTTTATTACAAGCAGTCAAAATAAACCAAGCTAGTTGCTCCTTCAACATTTTACTTAGAAATCTCCTCGGCCAAATATCCATTTTCATCACTTCCAAGGTCCACCATCAAGTTCTTTGCCATTTTGTAACAAGGATCACCTTTCTTCCAGTTTTCAACAGCTTTTTCCTCATTTCCTTCTGAGACCTCACCAGAATCGCACTTAACATTCATATCTCTATTATTCACCGCAAAACTCTTCCGGGCCCTATCCATTACCCAGTTCTAAAAGTCATTTCCACATGTTTAGGTATTTGTTACAGCAGCACCACACTTTTTAGTACCAAAATTTGCATTGGCCAATTTGGGTCAACAGAACAAAATTACAATGATTATAGTTATTATTATTTATTAACAGTTAACTATCAATTTGTTTTACATATGATATTTTTGAAAACATAGGATACTTGCTATAAAAAGAAAAATAAGGTGGCAGGTTAAATTAGATTTATAAATAACATATGTGAAAGTGCTATGTTATTTTATTACTATAACTGAATAATTTTTAAAACTCCTATTAAGTAATGTTGAGCTATGTTGGCAATTACTGTCCTTTTATCAAACGCTTAATAAATTACTTAAAAATTTATTAAAATGTTCAGAACATGCAGCAGAATTGTAATATCATTGAAATATTTCCTTCAAATTTATTTGTGTCTATTCAATGTTAAATAATCTTGATAAAAATTTCAAGCGATCATCTTGTTTCCAAAATAAGATAGATAGTGGAGAGTGTTAGTTGGACTAGGAGTCAATTGCCAACATTCTAGCCCAGTTTGCTGAGTTTTGTGGTCTTTGAGAAGTTAATCTTTTCCCAAGGATCAGTTTCCTCATTTGTACAGGGGATAAAATAGATTATCAAATCCTTTCCACTCTTAAACTTTTGATTGTAAAAATCTTGGCATTTGGTATTTTGTCTACAGGTTTCATTAAACTTTCAATCACTAGGCAAAATGTGCAAAATCTTTCTTAGTAAAATGAGAAATACCTGCATTGTTTTCTGAGCAATCAGTGCCCGTCAATTCTTGGACAAGTTTATGGTTTCCTGTTTGATGAAGAATATTCAGAAATGTAGAAAACCAGTTTTCTTTCTGTACGATTCTTCTAAGTAGCTCTCTTACACCTGATTCATTTCCATTGTTTTCTGCAGCATCAATCTATTTTAAGAGAAAAGTAGAATTAAATAAGATCAAACATCTTGTGAATAAATTTAAACAGTAATTATCTTTTAGGAAAATTGAGCAATTAAGCATAAGTATTAATAAAGTCTTATATTTGAATACTAAGGAAAATGACAATGCTACTTGTAGCAATTCTGGATGCTACAGGGCAAAAAAAAAATAAAAATAAAAAAATAAAAAAATAAATCTCTGGGCCAAGCACCCTTTTAAATATTTTAAAAGCGTTTTTTTGTTTGTGTCATCTGTGGTTTTTTTCATCACTGTTTTGTAGTTCTGCTTATGGAGATCTTTCACCTCCTTGGTTAAGTATATTTTATTTTCTTTGTAGCTATTGTGAATGGTATTGAGTCTTGGTTTGACTCTCAGCTTGACTGTCATTAGTATATAGAAATTCTACTGATTTGTGTACATTGATTTTGTAACCTCAGACTTTGTTGAATTTACTTATCAATTCTAGGAGTCTTTCAGTGGATTCTTTAGGGTTTTTTATATAGGGTCATATCATTGGCAAACAGGGATATTTTAACAACTTCTTTCCCAATTAGGATGCCAGTTATTTCTTCCTCTTGCCTGATTGGTCTGGCTAGGACTTCTAGTACTATGTTCAATAGAACTGGTGACAGTGGGCACCCTTGTCTTGTTCCAGTTCTTAGAGGGAATGCTTTCAACTTTTCCCCATTCAGTATGATGTTCGCTGTGAGTTTGTCATACACGGCTTTTATAATGTTGAGGTTATTTTCCTCTTATGCCTAGTTTGTTGAGGGTTTTTATCATGAAAGGGTTTTGGATTTTATTGAATGCTTTTTCTGCATCTATTGAGATGATAGCATGGTCTTTGTTTTTGCTTCTGTTTCTGTGGTGAATCACGTTTATTGATTTGCATATGTTGAACCAACCTTCTGGGATGTTCTAAAAAGCCATTGAGTTATTCAAATCTGACATCTCAGAAATAATTTTTATCTCAGCCATTTTGAATAAGGGGTACAGGAGAAAGTATCTTTAATCTGCAGCTATGTTATGTCTTTTTTCACTAATTTCTTTCTGTATATTTAGAGCTTGCTTTCAACCCATGGAGTTTATAAATGGGAAGTCAAACATTTCTTATATGACTCTTCTTTCTTCATTATAATATATCATTACAAAGTAAGTAATTACTACCACAGATTTACAGTCTTGCCTATGTAATATTTGTGCTATTTATTATTGCTATAGTAAATTTTCCTCAAATTTGTATTTAATATTGTGAGAAATTTATTTTTATACCTATTCTTTTCTTAAAGTATGAGGCAGAATTATTTGTATATCTTTTCATTACAATCTTTAGCCTTTATTTAATTTCTCATTTATATTAATCTAGTAAATCTTTTTAAATGTGAATCATTTGTGTAATCATTATCAGAGTGCATCTCCCCAGCCATAATACAAGCATCTGGAGAAAAGACTAACATAAGACACATTTAGACCAGACAGAAATTAGGCAGGATATCATTAGCTTTCTGTGGCACTGAGCAAGCCACTTCATCTCTTTGAGCCTCAGTTTGAACATGTGGAAAATGAGGCAGCTGAAAAGAAATTTCAGGGTTTCTTTGTCTTAGCTGCACATTAGAATCATCTATGGAGTTTTAGAAAATACTGATGTCTGGGATCTGCCCCAAAAGATTCCAATTTATTTTGTCTATGATGAGAACCAAGAAATTACAAAACAATCTTTTAAAGCATCTCATGTGATTCTGTCAGCATTCTAGATGAGAAATATTTACTTAGATATTATCAAAGGTCCTTCTCAACATTTGCAATCTTCCACATGTATAATTTGTATTGGTCAGTGTAGATTAGTTCTTTCCTACAAAATTTATATAGTTTCTCGTCCTATAAATATATTCTGTAACATTTTAACATCAGGAATTTGTTAGCATTTTTGCAACAATGTCTGGCACAAACTCAGTGTTAGCTATTATTATGGATGACTGGGAAAAATCATCTTTACAAATGTCTCACCAGCAGACACTATTTAGTAGAGAATGCTATACAGTATGATCTCTACTCAAAGGATATTTTAGTCTTAGTAACTAATGGTTACTAATGCTGTTCTAAGGTCTTTGAATATATTAACCCAGTACCCCAGAAGTAGGTATCAATATTAACCCATTTTACAGATGAGAAATCTAAAGCACAAAGATGTTTAATGACCTCTTTAAGGTCACAAATGTAGTTCTAAGTCACAGAGGGGGAATTTGATCCCAGGCAATTTTCTTTGAAGGCTGAATCCTGACTTCCTGAGCTATAATTATAGCTAATAATTTTTCCCAATCTTAAGTTCATTTCTGGCAAGAAGTGGTTAAAATGACTCTTTGGACTTCATAAATTTTAGGTGATTTCAGCCCATCTCCCCCACAGTATTTTCTAAAAAGATTCTTGCTCATTTTCTACTTTTTCTCTAACTTCATTAATATACTAATGGAAATCTTTGTCTTCTCTGGTGTTTATAATATCTTTATTATCATCTTCTATTTTAAGAAGTAATTTCTATAAATGTAAATAAGGCTGGTCTCAGCACCTTCTTTAAACTCAATTGTTCTCATTGCTTTTTACCACATCCTTTAATAAACAGCTTTGAATATATCTGACAGAAGTAATCATAAAATATTTCTCTAATAAGAATGAGTGAGGCACTGTAATGAATACTTTTACTAAAAATCCCAAAGCATATTCTATCTACTAAATTTTCTTCAACTACTAGTCTATTAAGTTGATTTTTACTGTGGAATTACATTTGTTAAGCTTTCTTTGCCATTGTAGAGTCCAGGAATTTGATGATCATGTTGCCATTATTTCCTACAAGTATTCTTATTATTTAAAAGTGGAATTACATATAATATCTATGCAATTTTAGCAGTCTCATTAAGATTCTGAATTTTTAAGGAATCTTCCCAGTTTTGGTGCTAGAAAGTCCATCAATTCCCTTTGAAGCAATTATATAAATGTTTTTAACTTAATCTGTTCTCCTTAAACATTGTAAAGATTATAGATTCCAAAATATAAATGCAATTATAGAAATTCCTAGGAGGTGAATATTTAGACTTGAGACACCAACAAGACATAAAATGATTCCCACCCTGGAAGTTTTCTCAGACTATGAAGTTAAAAATGGATGGATGTTTTCATGACTATGAAGTCTGGGTATATTGTTAACTAATTCATGGAATATAAAATAAAATGAATTTTTCGATAATATGCTTTCACATTTTAAATTCTTTGATATATTTTTTCTTTCCAATATAAATCAGTGGAGAAACCAATGATATTTCCATAAAGCACTGGCTTAACAACACAATTGTACAGTTTAATAAAAAAGCTTTCTTCCCTTTATAATAATCTTATATAGCTATTTAAATATAACAATAATTTTTGAATTCAGCAGAGTTCAACTCTCAGATAACAGTAAATTAAGAAGCAAACCTCATATGAATATTTGTTGTCACACTGACATAGCTAATTTATTATTCATATATGTGTGTGTGTGTGTGTGTGTGTATACAGACACACACACACACACACATAGTTGCTAACAAAGTTCTTATCCTTCCTATTATCCTTCGTAATTTTCCAGACAATAGAGTGTGCTGGGGGAGACTGACTTGGCTACTCAACTTCATGTCTGGAGAACTAGACTCAAGTTTCTAACTGGACTAGTCATGGTATCTCTGGTTCTCCTATGTAAATGAAAGGTGTATGGGATCTCCAGGACTATAGGTGTTTAATGCTTTGAACTGTTCAGGGCTGAATCATGCACCTCTCTTCAGCTGTTCAAATTGATTTTAAGACATCATGGAAATGTTTGGATGATCATTTCTGTTCCAGAGGTCATGGCTATCTAAGTTGATGGATGTGCCAAGTTCACTAAGCATCCTAAAAGAGATGCAGGGCAGTACAGGGTTACTCCCTCACTGTTACAGATCATTTTATTACAATGATCTATAAAATGACTCTTATTTATTGCTGAGTCTCTAATATTTAGAATAGTGCCTACAGTAGACATTTTTAAACTATTTACTGGAAGAATGAATACTGATTAACACTGTAACACAAGCTCCATGAAAGCACAGACAGTGTCTGTGGTTTGCTCTTAACTTTTCACTACTGGCCTGGCTTCTGGCACAAAGATGTCACTCAATAAATTCAAACCGAATGAGTGAATACAATAATCCATTAAATAGGTTCTTTAGGTACTCGCTGGACACAAAACTAAGTCTAAAATCATTTTCAGAAGCCCTACTGTAATCAAGGACAAGGGCTGGGAGATGAAAGTGGGAATCTTAAATCAAAACACCAAAGTAGAAAATGTCCACTGGGGGTGGGGGGGGGGGAAGAAAAGAAACATCATTCTTTAGAACTCCTAATTACTTAGTTAAATATTATTTTAAACTGTCAAAAAAGTGAATTTGGAGATCTTATGCTTATCATCCATTCATTCTCCAATGCCTGGCAAGGTAATTCAATACCTCATATGTTTTTAACTCCTATTCCAGGCAACTATTTGGAAATAAATTCCAAATCAACCCGTCAATCAAGTAATCAATACTTCTTAAAGCACCAACCTTATACCTAATCCTAATCCTGGCTAAATTCTGGGAGCTTAAAGATGCTAGATATAGTTGTTCCTTCAAATTAGTTTAATCTGCAGACTTTAAGAAGGAGATCTCAATTTCAACATGGGAAATTCTCTGAAACCTTAAATTTACAAGGAAATGTAACCAGATGAATGATAATAAAAATCAGCATTATCATCATATCAAAATGGCTCTTATTTATGATCTTTTTCATAAACACTACTTTTCATTTGATGTTGACTAAAATACTGTAAGAAGAGAAATTATCATGATGTTCATTTTCATGGGTGAACTTACCATGGAGCTTAAATAACTTGGTAGCACATAGAATAAAGAGCAAAGATAGACCTCAAATCCATGTGTTTCCCTTCTAAGTCCTATGATTTTCCCATCATGCTTTGCTGCTATAATAAGGTAACCATTTCACCAATGACCACCACATCAATATAGATTCTTCCAAACATAGTGCTTCCTTTCCATCATCCGCCATAGCTTGTTTTTGCAACTGATAATCTATGTAAAATGATGCAAATGAAAAATATTCCAGACCCTCACAGAGGCACTATTGCTCCTTAGAGAGTCTCAAATATATAGCTCCTCAGTCTTTCAGGGCCTCCTTTGAAATGTGAATCTGAGGGAGAATTGGGGTTGCTTTGGCCTTAACTGCTACCAGCACACAAAAGTCCCTTTAGTCTATATCTTCTTTGTGTCAAATCCCTTGCATTACTGCTAGCTGCCTCCAAGCTTGCCAGAATCAAGAACTTGGATAAAATCTAGCTGGCGGAAATTCAATCCAGGCAAGACAAAAGTGATGCTGATAGGCAGAAGTATTTAGAGTAAATAAGGAGAAGTGCTGTTTCGCTGGCAATCGGGACATCATACCCACCAAACATAAACAGCTTTGTGGTGTTACTGGACTCTGTTGCTTCTGGACTTCCTAACAGCTACTGTGGCTGGAAATGCCATCTTCCATCTCCAGCTGGCTTGAAGGCTGCATACTTTCTTCCAAATTAAGATTCTGCCACAGTGATGTACACATTTGTCATATCCAGCTGGACTACTAGAATGCGTTCTAGCTGGTTCTCAATACACAAAATGACATAAACATTACAGACAACAGTGTAAAGTAATTTACTTGTTGGGAAAACTGGCCATCAAAATTAGATGCATGTTTGGGTCTTTGGACAGATCCTGTGGCTGCTAAGTCTACAAAAGACCATTAACTTGAGTCACTAAAGATCAAGTCACATTGGCTATAACTAATCAATCAAATGCCCAGGACTTTGTAGTGAAGATATAAACAACTGATGCATCAGAAAGAAAGAGAGAAAGAAAATGTCAAAATCATAGCATGGTACATAGACAAAGCCTTCCACTTTTAGCCATAGGTTTATTTACCTACATGTCTTTCAAAACAAGACTTTTGACTTGCAACCTGAATAAGTCAGATTCAGATAGGTCAGCATTTATATACTTCACAGTATATCTTCACTCATTGAAAAACAATTAACATTACACTAAGTGTAAAGTCATCTGTAAAATTTATCCATAAAATTCACCCTGTCGAAATGCCATCTTAAGAAAAATCCACTATTCCTTCACTAATATGAAAAACTGCAACTAGCAACATATTTTTTCAATGAATTTTCTCTAAATTTTGATTCCCAGAGAATGCTGACATTTGATTAAAGAAAAACTGTGTGTGTGTGTGTGTGTGTGTGTGTGTGTTAATTATTGTAATTTCCCCATTTGGACAAGATTAAATGGCAAAATGTATAATGTAAGGCAGAGATTGGAATACTTTTTCTCTAAGGGGCAAAATAATAAATATTTAGGCTTTGCAGGCCATATGATCTCTGTCCAACTGGCCTTGGAGCAAAAAAGCAGCCATAGACATTATGTAAACAAATGAGTACGACCATGTTCCAATAAAACTTTCTTTATGAACACTGACTCTAATGACCATTCTGAGTTTGTGGGCCTGCAAACACCCATAGCAGGCTGGATTTAGCCCATGGCCCATAGTTTGCTGTCCCCTGTCCCATGGAACTACATTAAATAAGAAATAAAATTCAACACCCGTCAAGATCTAAATTCTTAGCTCTGCTACTGTTCTTCCTGGGAGACCTTGAGCAAACTACTTAAGCTGTCTCAGTTTTCTTATTTGTAAAATGCAGTTAATAACCTTAGAATAACCCGCAGTGGGTTATTTCCGAGATGAATTGTAATAATATATTTAGAAAATGATATTAATTGCACAAAGTAAGTGTTCAATAAACGTTATATATTAGTCTACATTACTATTCTAAAGTTAACCCTGCTTTAGTTTATTTCAGTGAAAGGATTATAAAATTAGCTCTTTTGTGTAAAAATTTCCAAAATTATGTTTTTAAGTGCTAGATATTCTCTTCTCAAAGAATGAGGGAACCAGATTTGCCTAAAGAAGTCAAAGAACATTTAGAATGGGGCAAACCTACAAGCAACTTCGCATTACAAAATCTGCCTAAAAGCCCAGCTCCATGTGAACTGACACCTACCCGATTTCTGTCTTCAGTTGTCAACAGTTTCTCCTCTATGCATTTATCCAGGACGTCTCTAACCAGAAGCTTGTCCACCAGGGTGGGCTGAAGGAGGTTCAGCAGTTGGAGGCATTCATCATGAGCGTTCTCACACGATGGAGAGGGCAAGTCGGTGAGCTGGGGGTTCATGTAGCGGGCGGCTAAAGGGCTACCCGCTCTCCGGAGGGCTTCCACAAATTCCTGAGCCCAGCCAAGGGGCCAGGCCCCCTTCTCCAAGGTGCTCAGAAGCAGTTCAGCTGCGTGCATGTTCCCGGAGTTGGCGACTGTCCTCTGAATCTGCTCCTTCACGTCTGCGGGCAGAAAGGTCAAGTAGTCCAGCACAGGCTCCACCTGGATGTACATTTTCACCCTGGCCCTGAAACACGAGATGAGGTAGCGGAAACTACCGTCTGTAGAATACTCATTCGACATCTTTCGTTCTCAGAGGAGGAGAGGATTCTCCGAGGTAGATGGTCAGGTTGCTTTCTCCGCTGGACGGGTGAGATGTGTGTGCCACGGTCCGCTGCTTACTCGGGGGAGCAGGGTCTGCCGCCCTGTGCCTGACAGCGACAAGGTTCCCCGCAGGGCTCTCAGGCCAGAGCTGCAGGCGCGGTCGCACCTGGGCAGGTGGGCAGGTGCGGGCTGGCGGGCGCGCCCCTTTGGACTCTGCGGTCTGCGCCGGGGCCGGGTGACACCGCTGACTCTCTGGGGGAGCTCTGAGTCCAGCTTTCTGCCTGGCAGTTTTTATAGTTTGCCTGACTCTAGTTTCTGTTTCGATTCTCTTCTCAGGACTTTCCCAGCGTAATCTGCTGGGAGGGGAGTGTGTTTACAAGGGGAGGAGCCACCCTTTTGTCGGGGCGGTGAGGTGAGGCCTTTGGTTAAGCGCACCGTGGGAAACCGAAAAGGAAAGGGAATTCTCTCTGGCAATGCTCCTCCCGCGGGCATTTTGTCTTCCCAGTGGGGTTCTGCCTCAACAATCAGACTCACTGTCAGCTACAATGTGCAGGGCATGAAAGCATGTGATTTGGGACTTTCCATGGGGAAGTGAAAAGGAAGGAGTTACCCTCCTTCTGGGAAGTGCAGGCAGGTCTGGCCCAGCCAGGGTGCTGAGACTGCAAGGGACAGGTGGAGAGATGAAGCTAAGGAGACATCTCTCCAGGGATGTGGAGGACCCCAGGAGGAAGTCACCTCTAAACCCTTCTTAAAATTAACCTGACCTCCTGGGGGTTCCCAGGAACCAACTCGTTCATCTGGGAATTTGGGCGTGGGTATGAAAAAGTGAGTATAACTTTATTGCCTCATGCTTAGATTGCTAGTATTCATATAACTTTGACCAGAACGTGGTGACGGATTCAGAGGGATTTTAATCACCAGCTCAGCTTAGGGAGAAGCCAAGACTGAAGGTTTCCTGTCTCCCAGTCTGTGAGTTCCCTATATTCTTTAATATACAACTTTCCTTTAATAAAACAAAACAAAACAAAACAAAACAAAATCTCCAACATCTTATTTTTGATATAGCTGCCATTCTTTTCTTGGATTCAATACAGCAAGTTTTGGCTGAAGCAGCTAGGAACTTAATTAGCAACTAATGTACCAACTTGTAGTAAACATCAACATTTGTCTATGTCATGAGAGGAAAAAAAACATTCACGCTGAAAAATGGCAGCTTCATTTCAGCACAGAAGCCACATAAATGTGAGTCCTTAAGGTTGCTACTCACTAAAAAGGCATTCTGCAGCCATCGGTGACTGTGGATGGTAGTATATATGTATACTAATTGGAGCCTCAGGGTCCAGAATTATATGAACGATAGAGGGATCATTCAGGCTATCAGAAAGACATATTTAGGAAAAGTAATCTGTTAGCAAAGCATAGTCAATCAGGCCTGTGTAGGCCAGGGAAACCTGGTGGTGCTTTGGACTGGGTAATAGAGGTATAGAGTCTTGGTGAGTATTTACTGGGGGAATACAAAATATCCAAATGAGCGCTTTATGGCATGGTGTCTTATTTTATTCTCTAATTATATTATATAGTTCCTTTTTCTACCCCAAAGGATTGTAAGCTGCTTGAAGAAGGGTCATATTTAAACAGTAACCAGTACAATACTCACAACTAGTAGGCCCTTAGTGATTTCCCTGCTAGGAGTTTTGAGTTGCTCTCTAGCAGCTAATTTGACATTAGTGTCAATTACACGTTGAAAATTGTTGAAGTAAATGGAAACTTGGCCATGAAGGTAGACCTAATTTATACTGTTCTTCTGTTTCTTCATGGAATACAACTAATTTTTTTTTTTTTTTTTTACTTAATTGGAGGAGTTGACCTTGTACCCAGATAGAAGAGAATCAAATTAGATGGTTCTACAAAAGCATTCAAATTATTAATTTTAGGTATTAGGTCTATGGAGATATCTTTTAGAGCTATTGCATAAACATATGCCTAGCTCCCAGCTGCCTGTGGGTTATATTCAATATGTTAAAGCACAAGCCAACCAACCAATCAAAACACTTAATGTCGTTTTCTTAACACTATGTACTTGCTGTCCTGGAAGAGAAAGGGTCAAATGTTTACTATTTGACCAAAGATGGTTAAATGTTTGGCATTCAAATTATATCTTTCATCCATTTGGTCATTTAAAAAATATTTATTAAGTATCTATTATATGACCAGCACTGTTCTAGGTACAATTAATAAAATTAACAAAGTTCCTACTTTTACAGAGCTCACATTCTAATGGGAGTGGGAAGACAAATAATAAGTAAAAAAACATTCAATGTGCCAGGTGATGATAAATGTTATGAAGACCATGATAAATCTAGATAATAATGTACATTACATGTTGATTTTCCAAGTAGTCACCCTCATCTAACCCTCACTATTAGCATCACATAATACACATCAACAACAATTTATATTATTTTCTCAAGTAAAAGTCACTCTGTTGGATGAGGTCTGGGTGGTAAGGATTGAGCATGAGTGGAAGTGCCTGAGGGAAAATAGAAAGGAACTTCTTTTTTAGGAATCTCCCATAATCTTGATAGGACCCCTTCTGGAGAAAATAAGGTTAAGGAAACAAAAGTCAAGTCACAATCTCTCAAAATGTATCCATTTTTCTTCATCTATATTATTTGCATTATGATTTAGTTTATTTTCTGCTTTTCATTTGGATAGTTGTTTTCTTCTGTCAAGTCTCTTCTAATAGGTTTCATTTTCATCTTCTTCATTGTTTCTTAAATGAAAGTTTCTGTTTCCTTTCTTCTTTGAAATAGAAGATCCTACTGAACTGTGTCATTTCTAAATGCAACTTTTCATTTGAGTTTTCTACATTTAAGAAGGAGTACAATCATAGCTGCCATTAAAATTTAACGGCCACACATAGCAGTAATGTCTTTTTTTCAAAGAAAATGCCCATTATTTAGTTTAATGAGAAAATTCTAGAATTGTTCTATTCGTTCATTTGTTTACCAAATTTCATCAAAAAAGGGCCTACTCTGTGTCATTTAAAGTGTTAGATCCTCTTAACCTAGCAGCATAGAGTGTATTAAGCACAGAGACTCTGAGCTCAGGCTATCTGGATTTACATCTCAGCACTCTCTCTTAATTACTGTGTGATTAGGGAAATCACCTCAAATAACATCAGTTGTAAAATGAGAATGATCCCAGTGCCATGTCATAAGGTTGTTCAAAAGATGGCCTATAAAGCCCTAGCACCAGCCTGGCATGTTCACATGCTCAATAAGTGACAGCAACCCAGTATGTTTATGCAAATAATAAGAGATGGTGCCAGTCCTCAAAGACTGCACAATTTGTAAAGGAAATAATTTAGTTGTGTATATAAACACTATATAATATCCTTTTAATTGAGTCTTTAATGAGGATTCCTTTTCATAAGAAACTTGTAGGCTGATTTAGCAGAAAAGTTTATTAAAAGAATAGTGTCATAGCTATATATTTCGAAAACATTAGTAGGCCCAAACTAGAAAAAGAAATTCTGGCTAAGTTTATTAGATCTTGATATCTATTTCCCAGTCCCTTCGACCAATTCAATTAAAGTTCTGGTTTTAAGTGTGCACATATGAAAGTTTTTCCACATAACAAAAAAAAAAAAAAATCACACGTCAATGGATAATTTTCCAAACATTCATTTTTCAAATGCTTCTTTGATAGCTTAAGTTGTTTCAAAAACACTTACTTGATAAGTCTTTGCTAAAACAGTACCTTTACCTTAAAGTCATAGATCATGCTTCTTTTACCTTCTTTAAAAATAAATGCTTAAAAGCAAACTGTAGTCACATGTAATTAGACTGCCATTGTTTTTACCTTGCAATCATGGTTGATGTTTAGTTGGTAGACTTGTTGGGGTTATATGTCCCAGCCTGTGTCCATTCTGATTGAGGAGTGTTATAATCACTTATTACCCATCCCATAGAAATTGTTAAATATTTTTATTTCACCTCTGCTCAAATTATAACTGACAAAGTCTTGAAGTAGGAGAGCTATAAAATGAGTTATTGGAATCAAAAATTGAGATAAGTTGAATGAAACTTTTGAATTGCTAGATCACAAAGGGTTAAACTAAGATAATAAAAACAATGAAGCATTGTTAACTAGAAAATATTTTTATTATTAATGTATCAAATTTTATAAATTATACTTAAAAATCTTAATTCATCTGATCCTTTTTAGTTTTTTTTATTATTATTATTTTATTTTTATTTTTTGTTTGTTTTTCAGCTCATTATGGGGGTACAAAAGATCAGGCTATATACATTGCCCATGCCTCCCCATCCCCTCGAGTCTGAGCTTCAATTGTGTCCATTCCCTAGACACCTTTTTAGTTTTTGTTGTATTTTATGATATAGTTGTACATGTAAAAACTTTCTAAATAAATACATATATATTTATTGGGGTCCATGTTCAAATATTTTTAGTGATAGGGATCAAAAAATTCTGATTTATAATAAGGTAATGCTACAGGAGCTCACATTTTATTCGAATATTAAAATAAAAGGATGACCCAAAGAATGCTAGAAAACTTGTTTTCCAATTGCTTTACCTACCTGAATACACACACTGACCTTGTAGAAGATCCCCGATAGGAAGTACCAAAGCACCCTTTTTGCGGTGGTAAAATTAGCCAGGTGACCACCTTGGAAGTTGTTCTCAAGTCTATCTGCAGAATAGACTCACATAGAAAGATACACAAAATTATCCAGTGCCTCAGAGTCTCCATGGCTGGAATATTAATGTCAGTTATTCTTCCTTTCAATTCCGCTTGTGATTCTACTCTTGAGCCTGAGGTTAGAACTAGGGATTAAGGCCTCTGCTAGCCCGGGGCCAACTGAGGACATAGTTGATTTTCATTTTTTGTGGTAATTACTTCTATAAAGTTGTCATGAGCACTGAATTAATGAAGACCAAACCATTGCTCCTAGAGGAAATACAGGGTTAGCCTTCCAGTCTCTGTTATGTTTCCATCAACTGATCAATACAAAGCCTTGTTTTGTGTGTATTTATGTTTAAAGACATCTTATTTAATATACATTGCTGATTCATTAACATTGAATTCATAACCAATAACACTGTAACTCGTACCTAAACAAAGCTTATTTAATAAACTTATTTTCTCTCTGAGACACAGCCTTCCTGTGTTTAAGAATATTAGACAGCACCGCAGCACTATGCTTGGGGGCCATTTTAATCACCAATAAAAAGCACAAACCTGTAAAAAAATGTGGCACTAAATATACTACAAAAGGACACTTGTTCCTATTAACAGTTTGAGAGCCGAAACAAGATGGCAGAACATTGTCCTGTTGGACCTTGATGAGGAATGTTTGTATCCAGTGACTCAAGTATTTCACTGTTTTGTGCATGTTTGCAAATGACTGTGAAAGTGCCACAAGCATTGATTCTTTTGGGGTTACAAATGTTAGCAAGTCGCTGAATTCACAAATATGAAATCCATGAATAATGAGTATCAACTGTACTATGGTTTGGATGTTTGTTTCCTCTCCAAAATTTATGTTAAAACTTAATCCCCAATTCAACAGTGCTAAGAGGTGGGGCCTTTAGAAAGTGATTAAGCCATGAGGGCTCTGTCCTCATGGGTAGGATTGGTGCCCTTTTAAGAGGGTTTGAGGGAGTGAGTTCAGTCCCTTTTGCCCTTTCGTCCCCGCACCATGTGAGGACACGGCATTCAAGGCGCCATCTTGGAAGCAGAGATTGGGGCCCTCGCTAGATGCTGAACCTGCCAGTGCCTGATCTTGGACTTCTCATCTTTCAGAACAGTGAGGAAATAAAATTTCTGCTCTTAATAAATTACCTACTTTCAGGTATTTTGTTATGGCATACTAACAGAAACAAATTGTATACAGGTAGCTTCTGGGTTACAGATGACTGAACATAATGGTGTTTAGTACTTATGAACAGGCTCCTGAAGCGCCCCATAGGGATAATTTATAATTTAATAATTAAATTAATAATTCGGGAACTAATGTCTTCTGCACACGTTAACAAACTCACACTGCGTAAGTGGTACGTTGGCGCAGCATCTTTATGCTGGTGGCTACTCTCATAGATAGAGGAGGAGCTGATAGAAACACAAGAACACGAAATATCAGAACATCGAGAGCCAAGAAAATTTACAATGAAAGGATTAGCTGAAGCCTTTCGTCTCATTGAGGCAGGATTTGCTAAACTTGGGCAGCAAGATCCTAACATTGAGGGGTTTACAAAGGTTTACCATGCAGTTAGTGAGGACATCAGCTGCTACAAGGCCATTTATGACAAAAAAAGAAAAAGGCTGAGCAGACAACCTTAGATACCTTTTTCAAGAAGCCGACTTCAGTGGTGAGCTCCCTTCCTACAGCAACAGAATCAAATCCTGATTCTCCAGCTCCCACTCGATCCTCTCCAGCACCATCTCCAGCATCATCTTCCGATTAGTGCCAGTCTACCTTCATGCCTCAAAAATGCCCCTTCCAGTGGGCAAGACATTGATGCAACATTAGGTGAGTGTTAACCTTTAATATTCTTTTTTGAAATTTCTCCTATCTCCTTTCTCAACTTTTTGTATGAGTTTGTTTTTATGTTCTGTTTAAATTAAAAGAAAGAGCACAATAGTTTCTGCAACTTATTATCACAGGACAGGGGTATTATTATTATTACAGTATTACACCATATTATTATTATCACAGATGAGCCAATATAGTATTGTTATTATTACTATTACTATTATAGTATATGCACTGTTCATCAGGGATCTGAGTTACATACAAATCTGACCTAAAGATGTTCTCAGTAACTTATCTTGTCCATAACCTGGGACTGCTTGTATATAGTTTCCTGGCCTAATTAAGAGAATTTGCAAACTGGATTATGCTTTGTAGACATATTCATAAATCATTCATAATAATTCAGTTTGGCTAAAACTATGATATAAATGTACACATATTTTCAACAATTTATTAAGGGACATACTGTAGCTTGGAACATTCGTCTGCCAAATCCATTAAGCATTGTCAGTTATTTGCTTGGAATGCATAAAACCTATTATGTATTATATAAATACATAACTTCATGGCAGTAGCACCTTGGACAATTCAGAGCATAAATATCTAGCTAATATTTGGAAAAATTGGATCACATATGAATTAAACTGAAAAGACCACCTAATGTCTGTAGAAAACTGGAGAAGAGAAACTGGAGAAAAAGTAGCAAGTGCCGGCAATCTGATTCAGAGTTACTTTGGAACAATATTTGCTTACCTCTTGCTTAACTGTTACCTAGGCCCTTGGCATTCTTCAACCTACGGTTTTCAGCAAAGAAAATGAGGGACTGAAGGAGGAACTCTCATGTCATTAAAAAACAAAACAAAACAAAAACTGTCTTGCTTATAGTAACTGGAGTTTCTTATGCTTTTACCAACCATAAAGAGGGAAGTCAGGAACATTATCAGGAAATTCAACTTCCACACCAAAATAATGCACAGCCACTTTTATTGCAAGTTTATCATGTCTTGGGTGACTACTGTTTAAACTGAGAGGACTTTATGTGACTTAGTGAATGGAGAGAGGCTCAGTGGGTGAAGCTCTAGGCCCTATCCCTACTCCAGAGAGCAAATTTTTTTTTGGTTTTATACTTTGGGGTTATGTATTTTTGGAAAGATATCTGAAAATCTCTGTGCTGGGAGATTAAAACATGATGAATAAAGAATTATTGCAAAAATAGAAATATTGTATCATTACCTTCTTATACTAGCTAATGTTTATATACACTCAACAAGTAGCAATATGAGTTCATGCTAAGCTGCTACCTGTACCATCAATTTCTCATAGAATCAAATATTAGAAAAGTTGAGCAAGCTCTGCAACCTGTATACCATTTTGTTGAGGGAGGGAAAGGGACTTCAATTATATTATGCTGCTACTGTTATAAATGAAAGAATGGATGAATAAAGTCAGTAAATGAATGAAAAGATGATATGCCTTTTTACTGAAGTCACAAATTATATCATGTTTTATAACATAAAATTATACTGCATTATAAAATATATTTTCTGATTATTTCTAAAAGAATTCATTTTTTTCTCCTCTGAATTTCTAAGTGTGTGTGTGTGTGTTACATTTGCCTGTCTATTTGAGTATTTGTGTTGAGAGTATATAGATTTAGCAGCTTAGGGGAGCTTGCACGGTCTTTCTTAATCCTTAGAATATGTTCAAAATTTTAGAATTTAGCACAGGTGATTTAATTTCATTCATTCTTTCTCCCTTAGGTGCAGTTAAAACCTCAAGAGGGACATATTTATATTATATGAGAGATTTTTCTCTATTTAATTATAGAGTGGTTCAAATAATTTATTACTCCAAATGATCTGTTTAAAAATATTTCAAGATGAAGGATTTATAATTTTTAATAGACAGAAAAAGTAAATAAGGCTGCATGCATAGACTATGAGTGATATCTGATAGACATTTCAGAAATGCTTTATTCATTTTGGAAACAGACTGTTTATGTTCTCATAAATGTGCTGCATCCTGTTCATTGGGAATTAAGAATAATAATTAACATTTAATATTTGTGGAACACTCACAAGGAGCTGTAGAGAAAACCGGAAACTTATTTCAGAAAAGGACCTAGATATTGTCATATCCATGCCTTTCTCAGAAAGGTAGTGAGTGGGAAAGGCTTCCCTCGCTTCCTTCCTGAGGCTTCTCTGTATTAATACTCATAGATGGTGTTTCCTCTGCCGCCACCTTGTGGGATTTTAACTAACAAACTTTAACTGCATGGGAATGGATTAAGCTGACATCAATTAAACGAAATTGTAACTATGTACAATTACAGACTTTTTGGACAGTTAATAGAAAAGAGAGATAATCTATGTTTCCCAGTGGGAAGATAAAAACCTTGGCTATGAAGGCAGAGAAGGTAACTTTCTACTTCATTACCTGTACTGCTAATGCTCTGCCTAACCTTGAAAAAAAAGTATTTATTTATTTGACTGATTGAGACAGAGTCTCACTCTGTTCCCTGGGTGAGTGCCGTGGTGTGGTGTCACGTCAGCCTAGCTCACAGTGACCTCAAACTCCTGGGCTCAGGCAATCCTCCTGCCTCAACCTCCTGAGTAGCTGGGATTACAGGCACGCACCAGGATGCCCAGCTAATTTTTTCTATTTTTAGTAGAGATGGGGTCTTGCTCTTGCTGAGGTTGATCTCGAACTCCTGAGCTCAAGTCCTCCCATCTCGTCCTCCCAGAGTGCTTGGATTACAGGTGAGAGCCACTGTGCCAGGCCAAAAAAGTCATTTTAAATTGAGCTGCTCAGAGTCTAGGGAACTATTGTGACATAATCAGAGGATAGGAATGTAAACATCTGTACGTAAGGGACAGGGTGACATGTATTGAGGGTGTTTGTAGGGATAGATGTCATGACTATGCCTACCTTACACTTACACTTCTCTGCACCTTCCTTATGTGGTTCCATGGCATCCTGAGCTTACCTCTAGCCAGAGCACTCATCTCACTTTGTTGCAACTGCATTTTGACTTATCTGCAATTCCTAGTAAGCTGTGAGCTCCACAAGGACAGGCAGTGTGCCTTCACTCTTTTTGAATCTTCTTATGTCCCCAGTGATAGGATGGAACCTGGCACATAGGAGGCACTCCACAAATATTTAGTGAATAAGAGCTAAAAGAAAAATATTTTCTGGAGCTTTCTATATGTTGCTACATTTAATCTTCACAACTCTATGAGTATATGAATGGGCTTGATGTTTTCTATGCTCAGTATTCATTCATTTTATTTTTGATAAAACTGCTCCCAGATTTTCTCCTGGAGAAATCACTCCTGTCTCCATTCTCAAACCATCTTTAGGTGGGATTGCCCAGCTGGAGAAATATGAATCCTGAGAGAAACTATTGATATGCCAGATGAAACCTAATTGGAAGCCAGTCCTGGATTTTAGTCACAGAAGTCAATAAATTCTCTTGTTTAGATATATTGAGTTAGATTTTCTGTTACAACATAAAGAGGACTAATTGATCTTCTAATAGGGAATATCCTCATTTTGCATTGGAAAACCAAGATTTAAAGATGTATTATGCTTGCTGGTGTCACACTGCCAACAAATGAACTTGAAGTCAATTGCAATCCCTAAAATATTTATTCCACAGTTTCTTCAAGAGTTAGCATGGACCATAGTGACTAGAACCAATTAACCTATTCTCTTGAAGTCATAGTTTGTGTGTGTGAATGAATGAAATCAGCATTAATAAAGTTAAAAACAATTAGCTGCTAATTATGCAACTGTGGGTAAATGAAATACAATCCTCCACCTCACTTTTCACATTTGTAAAATGGAATAACAATAATATATATATACCCAATAGGATTGTTTTGGGGAATAACACCTCACAACACATGGTGCCTGCTACACAGTATTTAGTCTCTATATAGCTATTGTTATAGAGTGAAGTATTTAATTAAAAGAAAAATGTATGACTTATAATTGTTTTATACATTATATTTTTATCAAATGCTATTGTTCATATAATATTGACTGAATCATGGAGGCAAATTATCATTATTATTCAAAAAATTCCCCATCAGTTCATTTGAATTTTTTATACTAGAAAATTTATAATTTGAAATACTAGCTTTAGGGAGAGAGATGCTGCAGACTGTGTTGTTCAAGGTCCTCTGTGTATCTTCACGGTGGGAACTTTCCTGGGTAGCCCTTTTCTAAAAAAGAGATATATTGTCAGGAACTGTGAAGGATCTGATATTTTACTCTACTTGCAAGCTAACAAGTAGCCTGTTACAGTTCCATAGAAGTTAGCAGAAGGCATGAGATTTCTAGATCAGAGACAAAGGACTTTATTACTCAAAACACAATAGGCAACATGAACTTCATATGCCTATAGATAGATTCCCCTCCCTTCAGAGTCCCACAGAGTAAAGTAGAGCTGCCAGGTTGGTGCTGCACATGCAGTGAGTTTGTTATCAGATGAGAGGAACTCCACACTTAGGAAAGTCCTGTCTTTTAAAAGGGCTGCTAGAAAACCTACCCAAACTTTGCCCTGGAGGGTAATATTATCTTTGAAATTAGATGTGCAGAAATGCAACAGACCCATGGAGACTTGACTCCCAACATACACAAATGCAATATACCAATAAGGCTATATTGATGAAAAGAAGATGCACAAAAGTTTTGACCATAGAGTTAGATTAACCTTGTAAATGTAAACACTCAATCTTTTCTAAGCATTTCTTTGAATATGTATTCAGTTGGAATGAAACAATTTGTTCTGCTTTCTAATGCTTTATCACTTGATGCCTTAATAAGCTATATGTTCTTTCCTCTTATTAAGGTTTTACCATTCCCCTCTATTTATTTATTTATGCCAATAATTTAACCTTATTGGCTAATGTATTTCTCATTGTGTTAGAGGAACAAATGGACACTTTCTCAAGAGTAGTTTCTACATTAGCTTCCCTTCTCTGCCCCTTCCTGGTAAAATTAAGTTTCACAAGGTCCAACATGTTCCTCCTCTGTAGTGTAGCTGAGCAATAGCCACTCAGTTCTGCAAGGTTGATTTCCTTTGCTAATAGTTAAAACTTTTTGACAGCCTTATTTTTAAGCAACATGTTACCCCTTGTGTACTTCAAAGATAACTCAGAATAACATCATCCTGGTCTTTTTGTTTTTGTTTTTAAGATGAAGCGAGAACTGTCCTGTCCTTTTAAAGCCGGAGCTACAAAATTCACTTGAGTTTCAGAGAAAAGGAGACTTGCCAATTGCTATTACTTAATAAGCCAAAGTAATTGAGCATTTAACTTTTCACCGAATGATAAAAACCAAGCTGTTCCTCTCGGTATCTATGTAAGTAGGAGGCACTTCTTAAGAGTTTGCCGAAAGGCTGTCACTGGTAAGGTTGCGAGATGATATGAAACATGCCTTCTATATAATCAACTTGTAAACAGCAAATCATTTCTTCGTATAGGTGCATATCCTGTGCAATATTTGGGCCATACCTGTACTTTAAAAATATTGTTTATTTGAAAATAAAATTTAACTAGACAACCTGTATTTTTATTTGCTAAACCTGACAATTCAGGTTACCATTTATGTACCAAACAGACTACAAATAACCTTTGCATAAAAATTGGCGTCCAGTGTGTTTTAGTACAGAAGCACTCTCCTTGGGGCACAGGTGTGGTCATAGTTTCAAAGTTTTGACGTGACATCACCACTACACAAAAATAAATGTAACTCTGCAAACTTTGGAATTTAATAGATGTGTTTTGAAAACAGTGGAGTAGTTAAAAGTCGTCACAGACTTGCCGATCTGGGATTTTTAGGGAGAAACAAAACTTGAATTAGCTCATGACTAGGAGAACCTTTCCTGACCGAGTGGGAAGTAACAGCGGAAAAGGCCTCTTCGGGGCTTAGAAGGAGAGCGCGCGAGAACTTTAGCGAGCCAATAAGAGCCGAACAGGGACAAGCTGGGATGTGCGGTAGCCAATCAGAGCCGAGAAGGGTGCGCTAGACTCCGGGAAGGGGAGGGCTCAGCAGTACGGACTCCGCAGGGCGGGACTCAGCCAGTCAGAACCGGGCAGGGCGGGGCTGGACTGTGTGAGGGGGCGGGCTCGGAGGAGCGCACCGCGCTGTTAGTGCGTCTTTCGGCTTCACGTGCATCAGCGCCTGTGCTTTTCTCCTTGCAGGGCGGACTTGAAGGCTGACGCTCACTCCGCTCGTCATGGCCTACCCGGGATATGGAGGAGGGGTGAGTCCTGGCTGCATCCCCGTGGCCCTGGCCCTACCTGGGTATGTCGCCTCTTGGGGGCGGTGCCAACGTACCGGGTCCGCCCTCGTCTCCTGCTTTCCCAGTCCGTGTCTGGTACTCGGCAGCACTCGCGTTCCGCGGGGTGTTTGGAGCCGGAGCCGGAGCCGGGGCCGGGGTCGAGCGCCCTTGAGCCTGGGCTGAACGTGGAACCGCAGGTGTTTCGGTCCTTGAGGACGGCGCTAAGCATCGTCCTTGTGGAGCCGAGGGAGTGATGTGTGTTTAGAAATTTATTTCCTGGAATGGAGAAACAAACTGTCCTAATTCTTGTTGCAATAATCTTTTGTGGTCCACCCCCACCCAAGTCAGTTTAGGTAAAGATCCTCTTTGTGAAATTTTTTTTTGTTGTTACCACTTCTTGTTTTTTTTTAAGTTGCTAATGAATAAATTAAAATATACTCTAAATGTCTCCGAATCTTCACTGTTATTCCAAAGGCAATCTGTTTTTTTAGACTTTTTTTTTTTTTTTTCATGCGAGGAGGGTTACTCTTTAACTATTTATCCTGCATCACCTTTGAGAGTTGGAAGTTGTAAAAGTAGTATCCTGGTGGCTAGCCCCTTCTTTGTAGAAAGGGCCCCAGACCTTTAGTATTGATGTCAGTGATTTCCAAAGCGGGGTGAGCAGACTTTGTGTTAACAAAGTGGGAGTGCAGGATGATCCATTGGTGTGTGGGTAGAAGATAACATATTTTGTATTTTTATTTCTATTTGTTTTTACCCAAAAAGGGATATGTACTTTACTAATTTTAACATAGAACTTGACATTGGCATATTGTGGTCTTCAGACGAGTTACTCCTACCTCTGGGAGTACGTGGGATTTTTTATTTTTTTAACGTAATGAAAATTGATTTGCTTGAAAACTTGTCTGAATTTCCTCTGGCATCTGCCACTTTATAATTCTACTCCTCATCAGTTCTTAAATTTACGAAGAAAGTTTAAGGTACCTAAGGAAGGTAAAGCCTCTTTCAAAGATTAGTCAAGATAGCGTAAACCCATGGAACATTAAAAATTTCTCTACCTTTTACATATTTTCATTTGGTTGAAGCTTGCTTTAGAAATGTGCTGTTTTTACTGCTTTTGGGATGCTCTGAATTCATATATATGGTAGAGTGGAGTGGTGAGACATTTTCATTCAATCAAAGAATTTGCTACTTCCTTATCCCCACTTTTGTCAAAGCCTGCTTATATTTGATGGAAAGTTCCACAAGAGAATAAATAAAATATTTGTATGTGTCTTGAACATTTAAATACCCTTTTCCGTTTTTGTAAACATAAGCATCTCTTTTCAACTGATCTCCTGCTCATCATTAGTAGCTGGAAAGAAAAGTACCCTCAAATAGCTGAAGCAATATAGATTAGAGACACTGATTTTTTAAAAATGCAATGGATATATTATAAGATACATTGGATAAAATTTAGGGATAAAACTTACATGATTTCTTTACTGGTAGTATATTAATGACATAGCTGACACTTTGTTCAAGCCTTCCTTATCAGATTACCAAGTAAAAACAATGATGTGATGATCTAATGATCACTTTTAACTCCTTTGAAACTCTCAAGAAAACAACTTGAAATTTGAATTTATATAAACTGTTTTTAAACTTAAACTTGTTGTCCAGGGCCTCATTTCTCCTCCACATGGGCTGTTCCATGTGGCGCTTCAGCTTCATAGCATGGTGGCCACGTTCTAAGAGAGAGAATACCGCCAGTCCTCGTAAAATCTTAAGCCTGGAACCGACATGATAAAGCTGAAACGTGCCCTGCCCAGATTCAAGAGAGTGGAGAAGTAGTCTCTGCTTTTGGATGGGATGGGTGGTAAAGAATTTGCAACCATCTTTAACCTCAGGTTGTTGCATTTGGGAAAGTTAATTCTGCAAATCAGGAAGGGAAGATACGTTGAAGGTTATTCCTAAGGACAGATTCTTCATATAATACTGCTTGCCTGACTTTCATAAAAAAACAAGTTGTGCTTATCCTTCATGGCACAAATGGAGATGCTACAGTAGAGGATCCACAGTCAGTCTTTTGGCACCACCTCTATATTAGCTTTTCATTAATATGCTTATATTTAGTTTGTCCTCTCTTTTCATAAAAAGGTTTTTCAGTTTTCTTTGAAGCTGAAGGTGAAGAAGGTCTCCAGTAAGCCTTAAATTTAAATTCTTGGATATGTCCTAGGCCTTGATTGTTCTCCATGCCTTTGCAGGCCTAGGAACCAAAGCCCAGGTATTTGTTACGGCTACATGCTCTCAGAGCAAAACTGCCTTGGGAATTTTACTAATCCTTTTACCTCTGGGTTTGGACATCCCCAGATAATGGCCTGGAAGTTTTTTCCTGTTAGTGCTCTAAAGGTGATATAAAAATTTTATTTTATGGAACTTATTTTCAGTGTTAGGGCAGACAAATTATCCTAGCATGCCATTATTAGAAATAGGGTTCATTTTTTCCCTTCAGCCAGTTTTTGTAATTTATATATTAAATGATTTTATAAATTCCATTTCATTTATATTCATCTATCCCACTTCAAATGTATTGGTATAAAGGTTTTCACTGCATGCATTTATATATAATATAATATATACTTGTTTATAGAATATTAAATATAAATAGGTATATATTTCTTCCAACTTCTATTTGTGGTTATATACCCTTTTTCTTTTTTTATTCCTGACATTGACATATCCTTTGCTGGTCAGTCTGTATTCTTTTTTTTAAGAATTATTTTTGATTTTTAATCTAATATATTCTGTTTTAATGTTTACTATTTCCTTTCTCGTACCTCATTGCTTCATAATCTAGTTTTTGATCACGTCCTTGAATGTATTTCCTAGAGCTCAATATGTCTTCTTTGCTTTGTCCTTACCACGTCCTATGCTGCAGCTATTCAAACTGCTTGTAGACTCTTATGTTATGTTTTTGTAATTTTTTCTCGTTCTGGCAATCTCTTTCTCCTCCTGGCAATCTCTGCTCATTCTTCAAGGATTCAGATCAAAAAGATTTTTGTTCAAAATGGAATAATGAACACTATTGATACCTCTTCCGCCTCCAGACTCTTAAAATTGCTGAGTAAAATACCATTCTAAGGTGTTATATTAATACTAAAAATGGGTACCAAGTCTCAAAGTGAAAAGAAAAGAAGAGAGAAACCATAGCCATATCAGGAAATAAATAGGTGTAAAGCCTTTGGGGTCAGACTGTATTTGAATACATGGTCTACTTCCTACTAGCTACTTGACCTTGACCAATTCAGTAAACCTCTTGAAGTTTCAGGTCCTCAACTGCAAAAAAAGAGGTAATACTTTCATACCTCAGTTGTTAGAAGTTGTTGATACCTAGAGTTGTTGGAAAATCAAATAATATAATAGACAGTATTTAGAATAGTGGGTAGGATATAAAAGCCCTCAATAAATATTAGCTACTAATTATAATTATTGGTATTCTTATTATTTTTGTTAGTTTTGAAGAGGACTGTGGTTGGAATTATCACTATATTGATCTTTTAATTGTCATCTTGCTTTTTAAAAAATAAATCTTCTCTGGTGGAGAGGGTGTTTCAGCTCTGAATACTTTCCCATGACTAGGTCATAGTGTTGCTGTATTTATCATGTATTCTTCTAGGTTTGTGTCTTTAGGTATACTTCTTCGTTTTAGTATAGGTGAAATCTTGTATTTTTTACTTTTTATTTATTTCAGTGATGATGATGGTAAACACTTCTTAAAATTGTGCCTCATGTTCTTCTCTTAGATTTAAGTTCTTAGAGGCTAGAGATTTTTCTTTTATACTTCTTTTAATGCTGGATTACATGTTAATGAATTTAGGTATGTCTTAATGTAAGTCATCTAGTGTTTTGTAGTTAAAGCTTTTGTAATAGTTAAGTTTGAAAGCTCTTAGTAACTATTTTTATTTTTTACTTTTTAATGGACTTCTAGTAAATATTTTCTTTTAAACCAGCTTTAGTGATAATGAATAATGTTTATATTATTAACTTTCTCCTTTTTCACTCTTATAGTTTGGAAATTTTAGCAGTCAGATGCCAGGAATGCCGATGCAAATGGGACAGCCAATGCCAGGAACAGGTCCAGACATGCTCTCTGGTGGGTACTTTGGGTACCCCACATATTCAGCTGGTTATTCCTCAGATGCTGACCCCATATGGACTTACTTCACTGCTGTTGCTGGACAGGTGAGATGCTTAATTTATTGTGCAAATAGTAATTTTTAAAAATTACTGTTATTTAAAAGAAATGTCAATTATTTTACTTAGTGTATCATTTTAAATGTGCATAAAATTTATATTTTAAACTTAGACTAATTTCTTCCAGAGATCAAAAATGAGGCTAGTCATAATTATTTCATTTTTAAAAGCCTGTTAGGCCAAGTGTGATGGCTCACATCTCTATCCTAGCACTTTGAGAGGAGGCCAACGTGAGAAGATGGCTTGAAGCCAGTTTAAGACCAGCCTGAGCAACATAGTGAGACCCCATCTCTATAAAAAATAGAAAAATTAGCTGGGCATGGTGGCACATGCCTGTAGTCCCAGTTACTTGGGAGGCTGCGGCAGGATGATCACTTGAGCCCAGGAGTTTGAACTTGCAGTGAACTGTGATGCCATTGTACTCTAGCCCAGGCAACAGAGGGAGACCCTGTCTCTAAAAAAAAAAACAAAAAAAAAAAAACAAAGTCTGTTAGTATGATGTCTGACACAGACACATTGTTGATTTGACTAAAAGAGGAAACAGATTTTCTTATAATGGGAAAATCTGATTCTTTCTAAGCTAGTGTGCTTCCCTTGCTGACTTTATTCTATAAGGTACTCCTTTTACTAGTAATTAAATATTCCACCAAAACTTATAGTATTCTTTTGAATCACCTTTTTTCCTATCACTTAAATCTTTTTATTTCTTTCACTGTGTTTGACATTTAGAAGCATCATACTCTCCTTGAGTAATTGTTAATGCAAAGCTAAGTATATTTAGTCTGAATGCTCTTGATGAGTATTGGAAATATGAGGGATGGTAAGAGATTTTTTGAAAAATTAGTATTCCAAGGAACAGTATTTTTAACTTGGACATCAATCACATTAAAAAAAAGTTTCAGTTAAAACCCGTAAGTATGTCAAACAGTATGATAGAAAATCATTTCAAAAAATCATAAATTTAAGTTGAGAGATTATATTTTTTTCCACAGATGAAGTTATGTCTTTTATAGTAATTTTGATTTTATATGGTTGGTAAATTTTCTAAACAGATTATCAAAAGAATCATGTTGGGATTTATTTTTCTATTTTTAATTAAAAATTAAAGGAAACATTATATTAATGGCACAGTATGTATTAGCATGTTATTCGTTGCTGATAAATTTGAACAAATATTTAAAAGGCTGACTTTATTGTGACCAACAGGAAAGTGTGAGCTTGCCAATTCAGGTACGTGAATTCTGTGGGTGTATTGTTAGTGATGATGGTCAGGTGAAGTTTTTTCTTTTGCTCCTACATATCTGTAACACTATGCCACAATTTACTCTTTTTAATGCAATTTTATAAACATTATTTTACGTGAAATTACAAGTGAAATTAGGGAAGTAGAATATGTATCATACCCATTTGTGTGAGTTATTAGTTGTATTTAACATAAAAGAAGTAGTGAGTAAATATTCGAGATCCGAAAGAAGACAGTAAGTGTCAATTTCTTCCAAATTAATAAAAAATGTATTATATGAATCACATTCCTAGAGGTTTATTTTTTGGCACTCTCTGAAGTGATTCCAAAGTTTATCTGGTAGATTGTGTCATTGAGAATAAAAATTAAATCATAATAAAATACAAGTGAATAATAATAAAAACAGTGTGATCCTAAGGAAAAATAAATATACAGGTGTCCCAAAAGTTGCCATACATAGGGAAAATGGGAAACTGCAGCTAAATATACCTTATTTACAAAATAGTCATTACAAAATTTTATAAAAGTTTTTCTTTGTATGGAGACAAAAAAGGAGGAAAAAATGTATGGAGGAAAAATTTTGTAAAATTTTGTAATGAATATTTTTTAAATAAAGGTACATTTAGCTGCAGTTTCCCATTTTCCCTATGTATGGTGACTTTTGGGACACCCTATAAAATACAGAAGAGCAGGAAGCCCAGAAACTTACCCCTGAATTCAGGATTTGTTGAAGATAGCATTTCTTTTATCAATAGGGAAAGAATGAATTCCTAAATTAGCTGTCCTGAAATAACTGATTAACAATTTATTTAAAAATATATTTCTTTAATTTTTTATTGATATATAATAGTTATACATATTTTGGTTTGTGATAATTTGATCCATGCATATAATCAAATCAGAGTAATTGGGATATCCATTACCTTAAATATTCATCTTTTATTTACACTAGGAACATTCAGATTATTCCATTCTAGCTATTTTGAGATGAACAATGGATTAATATTAACTATAGTCACCCTACTGATCTATTGAATATGAGGTCTTATTTCTCCTAAGTGTATATTTGTACCCATTAATCAGCCTCTCTTCATGCTCTCCTCTCCCTTACCCTTCCTGGCTCGTTTGGTGTTCATTGATCTTCCTGTACCTGGATATTTATATCTTTTTCAAGTTTTGGCAGTTTTTTTGTTAATTCTTTGAATAAGCTTTATACCGCATGCTTTTGCTCAGCTTTCTCTTGAACACCAGTAAGTCTTAGATTTGGTCTTTCAAAGTTATTTTCTATATCTTATAGGAGATTGTTTCCTTTTATTATTTTTTTCCTTTTTCTCTCTATGCAATTTCAAATACGCTGTCTTTAAGCTCACTGATTCTTTCCCCTGCTTGATCCACTCTGTTGTTAAAATCCTCTAATGAATTTTTCAGTTCAGGAAATAATAGTTCTTTTTTATGCAATTTTTGGGCTTTTTTTATTATTTCAATCTCATTAAATTTCTCTAATAATTTTCAGATTTACTTACTTGGGTTATTTTAGAGATCACCAAGTTTCCTTAAAACTGATATTTTGAATTCTTTGTCAGAGAGCTCACATATAAGACTGTCTTGCTAGGATCAGGCACTAGTTTCTTGCTTTGTTTGGGGAGGTCATGGTTCCCTGTTTGCTCTTGTTTCTGGTGAATTACGTCTGTATCTTTGCATTAAAGGATTAGTTATTTATTCCTGCCTTGTTTTGCTTTTTATTGGGTATGTTTGAATAGAGATTCTTTGTAATTTACCTGTTGAACTTATTTTTTTCTTCTGCTAGGTCATTGCTTCCTTTCTGCCACTAGATGGCGCCTTAAACCCAGGTCTGCCTAGCTCTTGTAAATGATTGGGGTATCCAGTACCTTTACTGGGACACTGCCTGTCCCAGTGGGAGAGATCCCAAAGGGGATATCCCAGCAGTGTGGAAAGCCTGACCAGGGATTCAGGCCCAGGGGTCCTATGGGACATATCTTTTACAGCATAGTGCTGTTGAACAGCCACTCTGATATGACATCTCCTTTGGCTGAGTTATAGAGCAGAGTTTCCAGGGCTGGTGGTTAGTCCCACCTACCTTCTTTGTCTCTGGCTGTCCTCAGGGATATTTCTCCCTTCAGGTACTCACGAATGCTTCCCTGGGTTGACACATGGACAAGTTCCTTGCCAGGGGTCCCAAGATGATGGAGAAGCTGTTTGTCCACCTTGATCTCCCTTTTTCCAGTGTAGAAACTGAGCGTCCAGGGAAATTTTCCCCAGGCTTGGTGCTGGGCAGATAAGGGGGAGGGGTGTTATGGACATAGAAATCCAATTCTCTTGCCATTTTCCAGGAATTTTTTCTCTTCTCTGTGGCCTTGGGAACTGACTCATTCTCATATTTGAGTTCTGGGATATTACTGGTGATAATCTTGGCACTGTATATTTGTTTTTGGTTTTTTCTTGTGGGGGGAAAATAGACAGCTTGTGTCTACACCACCATTTGGGAACTGGAAGTATCAAGACTCTAAAACTAAATTTAGAACCTCCTCCCATTCCATACATCATCAATTCCAGATACATTAGAGAATTAAAAAAAAGGTGTATTAGTGTTTTTCTCCTACTGTCAAAATAAATGAGTGTGTCTTTTATTACTACTTTAGTATGTATTGTAGCACCTGTTATATTTTTTCACTCAAAATTTCTTAGAAGACTAATGAACTAAGGTAGTTGTGGGTATTAATGAGACATTTGGGAGCACTGTCTTCTTAAGGTGTATATTTTGTTCTTGATATATTTCATTTATATATTTAACGATATAGGGGGAAAATGAAAGCTTTTCTGTATCTATGGAATACAGTGGGTTGGTGCATGGAAACTGTGGGCCGGAGAGGATTCAGAAAAAAGAGATCTGCATGTAAGTCACCTTGAGGAAGTTGGGGCAGAGTATTAAAAAGGAGATTTGTAATTTGTGGATGGTTCTGGGAGAGACTTGCTGGTAAAACAGATCAGGAAAAGGTAAGGAAAAGGGTAGAAAATGGAGGTTCAAATATCAGAGTAATGGGCAGAGACAGAAATTTACTCTTGAGTTTTACTTACAGTCTACGTCTCTTTTATAATGGTCAAGAAGGATTTTGAAGTAGGTAGAATTTCATCGAACTTTGATAATGTTTTTCATTCATTATTCATTCAGTTGAGTGTTTACTAGGAATAGAGGACATACATCGGATTCTTATATATGGCAACATTCTGTTTTGACTACCCTAATTCCATTTACAACCTCCTTTTTTCCCTTCTGTGATAAATGCTGGAAAACCATAATACTCACCATTCCAGACATGTTCTTAGCTACTAAAGGTAGCCATGTGCCATAGGATCAGCCATTGACATCTACACCCACTTGTTTAGGATGCCTTTCTTTTCCAAATATGAAAAGCGTTGCTGGGAACAAGCTTTAGCTCTTTCTGCTCTTTCATTCTTCCTTCCTGGAAAGGAAACTTGAGGTGTGGAGGTTCAGCAGCCATCTTGTGACTTTGAGGCAGTAAGCTTGAGATAAAGGCCTATGGATGAGGAATGTAGAAAAATGTAGAGATTGATGGCATCTTTAAGTTGTCATACAGCCCTTTTCTGTCTAGTCCTAGACTTCTTGTATAAAACAATAAACCCTTATTAGTTTAAGCCTCTTTAATATTATTTCCTGGTTTTTTGCAGCTAAATGCAATCCTGTTACATTCATTATGCCATTCTTATTGTCAGGAACTGTTAAATGGTGTAATACTGGGAATAAGTTGGTTATCTCTATTTGCCTTTACAATAAATCCATTTTGTAAAATTACAGTTTAAAACATAAGAAATGGACACACATGTTTGAAGACTTTTTTTACTTCTGAACTATTTCAACATTATAGTTGTCAGCAATAAATTTGCTCTGTTCGTACTATTTGATAGTTCCCTTAAATTTCCCAGTCTTGTGCTCTTGAATAAACTCCCTTGTCATATACTCTATTACATGTCAGATAGGTATTAAGAATACATTAGTCATTCAATAAGTGTTTTAAATATACCATTTTCAATTTTTAGTCTAAATATTTAGCCTACATTCTTTTATATGTTGAGTTCTACCTAGCCTTGAGGCATCAGGTTGTAATATTAGACTTACATATTCTGCATCTAGAACCCAACTACTGAACTCACATCTGCATCTGTATTCTTTTATGATGGGCCTCATAATTAATGATGCTCTGTAAGAAATGTCCATTTAAAAATTTCTGCAGTGCTCATATTTATAGGATGAAGTTTTCTAAATAGTAGTGATGTAGTCATTAGTTGATTTGGGTAAATTCTGTTTTTTTTGCCTTTATACAAACCCCCCACACACATGCATCTCAATAATACCAATTTTTTTTTTGAGACAGCCTCACTATATCACCCTGGCTAGAGTGCAGTGGCATCATCAGAGCTCACTGTAACTTCAAACTCCTGGGCTCAAGCGATCCTCTTGTCTAAGCCTCCCAAGTAGTTGGGACTATAGGTGCGTGCCAGGATGCCCAGCTAATTTTTTGTATTTTTAGTAGAGATGGGGTCTCGCACTTGCTCAGGCTGGTCTCGAACTCCTGAGCTCAAGTGATCCTCCCACCTTGGCCTTTAGAAGTGCTAGGATTACAGATGTGAGCCACCGCGCCCAGCCAATACCAATGATTTTAACGTTAGTGTTTACATTGCTTCCACTTTTCTATACAGCAACTCTGTGGGGAAGGAATGATAATACTTTTGTATTATAGAGAAATAAGTGGAAACTCAGATTGAGTAACTGAACAAATAGGACTTGAACTTGGTTATCATATCAGGCCTATCAGTCTAACCAATAGCAACTGATTTTTTATTATTTACCTGAGGCTCTTATTATTTAATTAGACAATTCAGGCCAGAGACAGTGGCTCACATTGGTAATCTTAAGCACTCTGGGATGCCAAGGTGGGAGAATCACTTGAGGTCAGGAGTTCAAGACCAGCCTGAGCAAGAGTGAGACCCTGTCTCTACCAGAAATAGAAAAAATTAGCCGGGTGTGGTGGTGTGCACCTACAGTCCTAGCTACTTGGGAGGCTGGGAGGCTGAGGCAGGAAGAGTGAGCTATGATGACACCACTGCACTCTACCCAGGATGATAGTGAGACTCTGTCTCAAAAAAAAAAAAAAAAAAAGAAAATGCAGTTTTCTACTACTAATGCTACCTAATTTAGTTGAGGATAGTCAACTATATAGTTTATCTGATCATTAGCTTCAACTGTAGGTAAAGAAATCCAAAAAGGTCACTTGGATTTTCTCCATATGGTTTAGGAAGACATTGCATATTTGTCAGTCAATTAAGATAACATGTTTTCCTAACATTTATGAAGTAGCGTACTAGGAGAATGCATCAATGAATAACTTGTAGGAAAGCTGTTGTGTCTGCTTTCCTAACTCCAAAAATTCTGTACAAAGCATCTGTAAAATAGTTTCATTAATTATATTAGATTTTAGATTTTTAAATGTAATCTACACTTGTGTGAGAAATTCTAATATATTTTTTTTTTCTTATTTCAGCATATTGTGGGGGTACAAAAGTTTAGGTTACGTATATTGCCCTTGCCCCCCTACCCTCTTGAGTCAGAGCTTCAAACGTGTCCATCCCCTAGACAGTGCGCATCGCACTCATTATGTATATATACGCCCATCCCCTCGCCCACCCACATCTGCCCGACATCTGATCAATGTTATTCCTAAATGTGCTAAGTGATGATCAGTGAAACCAATTTGATGGTGAGTACATTCAACCTTCTGAAGTAGTAAGTGAACATGACTACAAACGGTCAGAAATGTTAGCTGAACAACTAATTTCTTTGTAGTAAATACGGTGCTTTGGGCCTGGGAATGCAAAGATGAAACTCAGACACTGACTTAGAAGATATCTACCTAGTCAGGGAGATAAGAAATGTAGGAAATGATAACAATAGAGAGAAAGAACTGCTAAAAGTGAATAGCTAAAGATATATAATAACAACAGCAAGAGTATCTTCTGGACTTTGTACTTATTCTCTTTGCCTAGAACAGTACTGTCCAAAATAAATATAATGCAAGCCACAAATGCAAACCACATATATATATATTTTTTTTTGTCTTTTTATTTTTAAACTTTTTTTATTTCTATTTTTTAAAAAAAATACTTCTTTTTTTATTCATTTTTTTTTCCAATCCTGTATCTGCAGGAATATACATATATATTTTTAAAATCTCAAGTAGCATATTTTAAAAAGTAAAAAGAAATAGGTGAAATTAATTTTAATAATATATTTTGTTTAACCCAATATATAAAAAATACTAACATTTTATTCAACATGTAATCAACATAAAATTATTAATTATATTTTACTTTTCTGTTACTAAATATTTGAAATCTAATGTATATTTTATTCTTACAGATCATCTTAATTTGGACTAGCTACATTTCAAGTGCTCCATGGAATACATTGTTAATGTATAGGACAGATGAAGTCTAGAACATTCTTCCCTCACATATCAGCATAGCTTCCTCCTTCACTTTCTTCAGATCTTTCTCAACTTTATCTCATCAGTGAGGCTTTCCTTCACGTCTCTATAAAATAGCACTTGCCTCTTCCTGCTCCTCCACAGCACTCATGCTCACACACTCTGTCACCTTTACCCTGCTGTTATTTTTTTCCTTAGCAACTTACTACCATCTGATGTAATTTTTTCTTTATTATCACTCCTCCACTATTAAAATGGAAGCTCTGTAAAGGCAAGGATTTTGTTTTGGACACTGTTTGATACCCAGTGCATCTAACGAATTGTGTTTGCATGTAGAAGGCTGTTCAAGAAATATTAAATCGCTAAATTTCTTATTCTTCCTGAGTGGATGTTATTTGTTCATTTATTACTCTACATTTTCTTAACATATTTGTTTTAATGACTGCTCTATAAAAGTAATTTTTTCTTATATGAATTTGTTCTAAAATTATTTATTTTTCTTGGCTGTTTTTTGAAGATTTCTTTTAGATTTCTCCATATATTGTGGAATTTTGGTTTATAAAGTTATTTAAATTGGAGTTTTCGTTTATTTTCTCCTTCCCTTTTTCTGTTCCCTTCCATGTCATCTCTACGTGTCCCCAAGTCACCTTTCACTAACCAGTGGTTTTGTGATTGTTCCCACCTGGATTGTGTTCAGGATAGAGTTCATGATAGCTCAGGGCTTCTGCCTAGTGTCCATACTGCAGATCCCATCAGCAAGTGAGGAGCAACTTAGTGGAGCGTTCTAGTTCTGCTTTCTAAGCTTTCTGCTTCTCAGAAGTGATATTTTCAGGCAGAAGTTAGCAGTGTATTTTGTTAGTTTCATTTAGTTTGATTTTGCTTCCTTTCGTAAGTACAGAGCCCCATTCCACTTCCTGGATTCAAGCAAAGAAACACATCCCAATGTCGTGTGAAGTCCTCAAAAGCAAATTCTTGCCCCTATTGCAGATCTGCTCTCCCTCTACTTCCTAGTTTTTGCTTTTACATAATGTACCCAAATGCACTGTAGTGCACGTTGGAATTTCATACATATAATTTAGCTTCATATATTTTTATTTAATAAAAATAGAAATGGTTTTTGTACAGCAAAATGGGCTTCAGATATATTTAGAGAAATAAATATGTCTTTCTTTTATAATTATTTTCCTTCTTAATTGCCATTGAAGATCCACTAACCTAAGCTCTTAGCATAACCTGTAAGTACTGTTGTATTGCTAAGTGACCTAAGGTCGGGCTGGAGTAAGGCAAATGGAGAGGGACTTGCCTTGGATGCAAAATTTAAGATGATTTTTAAAAACTCAGTAATCACTGAGATAAATAATGCTTTAATGTGATATTTTGAAAAATTTAATACCAAGAAATCAGTGATGACCAATATATTCAGTTTTTACATAAAGAAAGAATGTGACTCTGTGCTCGCACCACTCACCCCATTTGCCTCACCATGGTATCAACCCCACTGAAGTCTATGAAGCCCATTCAGCTTATGTGACCATTTTATGCTTGTGATATATTAAAATATGGACCAGTTTTATCATATTTTAGTCTGCTTGTTTTTAGAAGGTAAACCCAAGTATTTAGTATAATAACTTGAGGGAGAAGATTTTATGTTTCCATGACTTGACATATCCATCATAAAAGTTTCAAAAGATGAAGGATTTATAAAAGATCAGCACTTAAACTGCTCTGGGACCTTTTGTAGAGCTTCATGAAAAATTTCCTGAGTTTTATAGTTTTATAGCATTTAATTCTCAACTCTGATAAAATAATAAACTTAGTTTTTCATAGGAAGAATACACATTTACTTCTGAAGTGCAAGACATATAAGCAAACTGTCATCCACTTTGTATCCATGCAGAGCAGTGGTAAAGGAGGCTTGGGCCATTGCAGATAAACGAGCAGATAGAAATTTGACACATGGAATTTAAAGTTCTGTTTTATTTTGTGGGAGAGAAAATGTAAGATGTGTTTCTTAGTTTCCATTCCACTCGAAAAGAGTCAGTGAAGACGCTAGAATAATTCTTACAGTCTTTATCTGAAATTTATGACTTTTTCTGTGTATCTTTTGAGCCAGCAATTTTTTCAGTTTGGTCTCTCTATAAACTTTGTTCTTTCTCTACAAAAGAGTCTTTGTATCCTTCAAGGTTTCTTCAGTGTCTTTCTGGTAGTATAAAATTTAGAGAAATGTTCTCTGTGGGCTGAGTGTATTTTTGTATGAAATGTTACAGAATAAGCTTATATTTGAGCAGAAAATATCAGGCCATGCATGATTGATTTCCCTTCATTTTAATGGGATTGGTCTAGTTTTAGTAAATTCAAATTTCTCTTTTCTAGAAAGTTTTAAGTTTGAGGCTATTGTCTACACAGTGCATTATTTTTATAAATGAGAATAAAAAGATGAAGCTTAGAGTAATTCTTATTAATTTAGTTTTCAGGTAGAATACCATTTTCCCACTTAAGAGTTAAAGAAAAAACATTTATAAATATGTTACCCTCAGTGTACCAGAAGGTATTTTTTAAATTAAAAAGAGAAAAAAGACATTTCATACCTTTGCTTTTGCTTTAATAATTTGTAAAAGATTATCTTTTAAAATCTAGCCTGACAACATCTGACATTTGTGTTCATCATTTCACTGAGGTGGATATTGATAGTGGCAGCTATCAGACTTAGTGATAAGGTGTTTTACTATTGATTTCTGCTTGAGATTTGTTAGAAGTGTATTCATAGTTTTTAAACAAGTCCTGATATATAATAATGGTTTGAAACACTTGCTTTAGGACTTATAATAGGGAGGTAGGTAATTGTTGGTTAAATAAAACATACTAAAAAATCCCTCTAAAGTCTCTGTAATTTGAGAAAAAAATTTCTAACCTATCCCCCAATCTAAAAATATGGCTATTTTTTTAAAAGTATAATTTTCTAACTATAGAATTTAAAATTTAGTAAGCAAGATGTCAAAAATATGTGGGACAGAGAAAGAAGCACTTAGGCACTTTTGGGTAGGGAATACTATATGGATCATCCATTGAGAAGAGTGCTTCTCAGTATTTTTTTCAATTCCTGTTAGAACCACTGCAGTTTTTCTAAGGGGTTCCTTGCCAAAGATCCATTAGAATATGAGTATTTATAATGTTTCTTGAAGTAGTGTGTACAAGTTTTTGTTTCTTGGGTTTCTTACGAAGAATATGTTTTAAATTTGCCTCCTTGACACTTCCTCATAGCTGCTGTTTTGTATTTGTGCCATGAATGTGGTGTTTCCAAGTGAGTTACTTGGTGTTTTTGTAGAAAACGGGATGTGGTACCGAAATGAGAATATTCAGCCTATTTCATTTCCGTTCTGATTTCTTGTTTGCATTAAAAAATTTTTATTTCTATACTAAGTTCAAACAAGAATGTTTGGGCAATAATTAGAAGAGTAGCAACAAAATACAGGGGTATTCTAAAATATTGCTGTAAACGGTTGGGGGAGAAGATATCTTCCCCTTCCAGTTAAAGCTTCAATATTCTTATAAATAATCTCTGAAACTGGCATGAGTGGGGAAGTTTTTGAGACTTTTCTGAACACATTTTAGGCATTTTTCTATTTTAAGTAGAGCTACAGTGACTCTTAGAAGATATTATTTTGAACTGTTATAGAATAGGATGATTGTGCTATTTTTCAGAAGTAGAAGAAATTATTTATGTTGTATGATGTTTAGTAATATGTCTTTGTTGTCAATAAGTTATCTCTAGAATTTTGTAGTTGATTTACAGAGTAATGTTTTAAAGAATGCATATTTCTTGATTGGTCTAGAATAGTCAATTAACATTTTAATATGCTTTTATACAACTGAACATTATAATCAGGTTAAAATTATTTTTAAACAGGATGGCGAGGTGGATGCTGAAGAACTTCAGAGATGTTTGACGCAGTCTGGAATCAGTGAAACTTATACTCGTGAGTTTTTTTTTTTTTTTTTGCCTTTTGTTGAAATTGGAGTATGAAATTCATTTTCTAACCTTTTTGTCCCCATACTTAAAATATTAAAAAAAAATGTATCACAGTTACACATGCACACAGTTTAAAGAGTCAAAGAATTCTGCAAAACTTGTTATGAAAATAACTGTTCATTGTACATTGCTGTCTCCCCAACACAAACCATAGAGGAGATCTTTTTTACCTCTTTTTAGCTAATTCTTTTGACATTTCCTTCCAGATTTCAAGATAGTGTGTTTTTATCACTATTGATGTTCAGTTTTAATGATTATCAGTTGATTTCCTGCCATGGCAGCTGAGGATTTAACTTTCAACCTTAAACTCACCCCTGTCCGTGTACTCAACACAGAAACACTTCCCACCCTCCCATCCTTCCAGTGTAGTTACATGGTAGTTTTGGTTAGGTAAATCAGTCTAAATGCTGTTCATAGCTGGCCTTTGATAATGTATGATTACCTTTACTTTTTATTTAACCTTTTGCTTTTCCTGAAATTAGTAATTGTCAAGTATTGTTTTCTCATCATCCCAGAGCTTTCTGATGCGTTCTGGTTTCTGTGCATAGCTGACATACTGGCATTCCTTCACCATCATTCTGGAGCTGTCTTTCCCCTCTCTTGGGTTGGATCTCCCCTTTTACTCCATCTCTGGTTGTCCTCTTTTTTAAAATTCATTTTCTTATTTTAATGAAATATATCATTCAATTTCTTAATAAAAGAGGGCATGGTAGGTAAATTTTTGAGACCTTACGCTGTGTCTGAAAATGTTTTCATTCTACCTTCACAATTGATTTGGCCAGGTCTCGAATTCTAGGTTACAAATAATTTTTACATAGAATTTTAAAGGGATTGCCCCATTGTTTCTAGCTTCCATCATTGCTTTATCTTTCTGTTTCCTGCCTGTATGTGATTTGTTTTTTGTCTCTGGAAACTTGTGAGATCTTTTTCCTTAGTATTTTGAAATTTCACAGTGAAGTGCCTGGTTGTGTTCTGTGGGGAACTCAGTGGGCTCAGTCTGGAAACTCTTTTGCTTTAAGTCTGGGAAATTTTCTTCAGTGATGTTCTCTCTATTTTCTTTTTCTGGAATGCCTTTTATTCAGACTAGGTTTTCTCCTTTCTGTCCTTTTTATCTCTTTTTTTCTGTACTTTTTGGGAAATTTCCTCGGCTCCATTATATTGGGTCTTTCATTTCCACGAGCATGTTTCTAAAATCCAGGAGCTTCTGTTCCATTTTCATGGATTTGATGTCTCTGCTTATCTCTCTGAGACTATTAATATATATATTTTTAAGTTTTTTTCTTTCGGTATTGCATTAGTTTTCTCCATACTGGTTTTTCTCCCCATTTTGTTTGTTTTGATTGTCTTTCATGTTAGATGCTTTTCTCAGTTGTCTGATGATTCTTTGTTGCTCATATTTAGCTAAAATGCTGATTAGAAGCTCTGAGATCATGGTTAGGTGTGGATTGTAGGGTTCAGAGTGTGATGGTTTGGCCAGGGCAATTTTGTTGTGGAACTCTGAGTGTCAGTATATTTGGAGATTTCCTTGTAGGCTGATTTTTCAGTTGATATTCTGCCTAGAAAGGAAGAGAGATGGACCCTGCCGGGTTCTCAGGTCTTTTGTAAATTGTCATTTCATTGCCTTATTGTTAGTAGATAGCCTTATCTCAACTGTGCCTGGTATCCTACAGTTCACAGACCTCTCCAGAGAGTAAAATTCCAGACTACTGCAGGGGGTGCGGGGGAAAGTAGGTATGGCAGCCACCAAACTGAATTAAGGCAGGGAGGGAATTTGGGGCTTTAAATGCTCCTTAAATAGACAGCCAGCCAATCCTTCTGTTTTTATCTCCACTTATACACCCATTTTCAGAAGTACCGCTGATTCTTAGGCATTTAAAATAAAATCTTTTACAAGATAACTAGATTGCTTCTCTGCTTTTCTCATTACAAGTTCAGGAATCCATTTTTATCAGGTCTAGGTTACTTAACTCTTCAACTTGAAAAATTTTGTTCCTTTGTTTTCTCTCTCATTCTCTATTTCTCTAAAGGTTTATGCCTTGAAAATTAGTTTACTGGTCATTCTAATAGGCTGTGGGGAGGAGGTAAAAATCTGTTAACTTTCCTGAAAAGTATATCTTTCCACTCACATCAAAAATATTTCATTTATACATATACAATCCTATTCTGAGATTGAAGATCTGCTTATTTGCTGATTCAACTTTTGCCATTTATTATCATCAATGATTCTCCCATGTTATGAAGGTATGCCAAGATAACTTTAAGCAAAACATATTATTTACCTGCTAAAAAGATAAAATACCATTTCATAAATTTCTCATGTAACCCCCGGCCCTGATAGTTTTTTTTACAAAAGAGCATAGAGCTCTAATCTTAATGGTTTTACTTATTAATTGGCTTTCTAAACTTGGAAAACTATCTATCTGGGCCTCGGTTTCTTTATTTATAAAATCGAGACTATTATATGTTTGGAATATTTTTGTGAAATTTTGTAACACACACTACCTGACTCATAGCAAGTACAAACTCAGCCTCCTGAGTAGCTAGGACTACAGGAGTGCTCCACCATGCCCAGCTAATTTTTTAATTTTTTTGTAGAGATGAGGTCTTTCTTTGTTGTGTAGGCTAGTTTGAAACTCTTAACCTCAAGTGATCCTCCTGCCTTGGCCTCCCAAAGTGCCAGGATTACAGGCCTGAGCCACCATGCCTAGCCTATAATTGCTTATTTAATTACTTTAATCCCCTTACTAGATATGAATAGTTTGAAGTCAGTAATTTCTTTTAGTCTTTTTTTTTTTTTAACAATGGGTGCTTAACATTCAATAAAAGTTTGTTGATTGTGGTGATTTGTGTATTTTGGGGAGTTTTTAAATGTTCTGTTTTAAAAATAGATATTATCATTTCACATAGATAAAATTGGGCAGACTGCAATTTAAATATTGAATATGTTTTACAGCCTTCAGTTTGGAAACCTGCAGAATTATGATTGCCATGTTGGATGTATCCTTGAGTAAAAATAGAAAATACTAAAACATAGAGTAATTGCTTTCTGAATATTAAGCCAGTTGTTAGTTTTAAATGACCATAGGAAACTAGAGTATGTAAAAGTACTTTAAGATCCTGTTTGAATTCCAGACTTTCCTATTTTTACACAGAAATCTATTCATATGCTGAATTTGACTAACTACAGAGGCATATTTAATTTTTAGACAGTGGTTTGGAGTTTTGAGTCAGATCTCTCAAGTATCAAAATTTATTTTTGTTAATAAAACTATCAGAGAGATTACACAGGAAAAATGGGATTTAATGAATTCAAAGAGCTTTGGGCAGCTCTTAGTGCCTGGAAGCAAAACTTCATGACTATTGATCAAGACCGAAGTGGCACAGTAGAGCGTCATGAATTGAGTCAAGCCATTGCTGTTATGGGTAAGAATATTAAAATTCTTTAGAATCTATAAAGGTCATCTTTGTTCTTTGATTAGATTAATCTTAGTTGCTTCAACTTATTAAGTAATAAAGGGATATATTTTTTCACCAGCACTTCCTTAGTTTGGCTTCAGGGTTATCAAAGACCTTAACAAAACTATTTTAGTTATAATTTTTTCAAAAGATGATCTTTCATACATGTATGTATTCTGACTTTCTTCTGTTGCTTATATTTATATTTATTTCTCTAATTGTTAGTACTCACCACTTCTATTTCATAACTTGGCAGGATCTCTAATTTGGGAGCAAAGGATTATTTTAATCAGTCACGAGTCTATATAATAGTTCAGCTTATCAGCAGTTAAAAAAAGCCATATTTTTGGTTTTTCTTTTTTTCTTATATAGTACAGAACACATAGTAGGTACAAAAATATCTCACAATGGAAAGTTTGCATTTTAGAATATTTTATTTTTAAAATTTATTTTATTTTATTTTTTTTGAGACAGAGTCTTGCTCTGTTGCCTGGGCTAGAGTGCCATGGCGTCAGCCTAGCTCACAGCAACCTCAAACTCCTGAGCTCAAGTGATCCCTTCACCTTGACTTCTGAGAGTGCCAGGATTACAGGTGTGAGCCACCATGCCTGGCCCTGCGTTTTAGAATATTTTAAAAGAATTTAACTTTATCATCATGACTTTGATAAGCTAAAGTTCTTACTGTACTTTCTTTCAAAAAGTGAAAATATACAATGGTGTTTAATTTGCTTATAGTTAATGCACTTTTAAGTAGCTTTCTTAATTGTTTTTACCCTTGTGATTTTAGTTACATTGCTTTCTAAACAAAATACGTTTGTACAAAAATTAATTTTTTGAAAGTTTAAATCTGAACTCAGTGCCAGTGGGCTTATCTCAAATTACAATTTAAAGAAGTTAACCTAGTGACCTTTTTTTGTTTTGTTTTATACACAGTTTAGTAGTTAGGAACAGTCTTGGCCATGTGAACATGTATAGTTCAATTATAGAACCTTAATACCTAATGGATTAAACTTGGTCTTTAATTCAGCCTAATGTTGGAAAATTAATCAAGTCTTTTGCAAAGAAGAAAACCTCCAGAGAGATTTCAAATGGGCAGTTGAATGTAAAAAAGAGGCATTCCAGATTATTCATACTTAACATCTTTAGATATATTTACAAATATTCAAATTTTTTAGAATACTATGGGACGATCTTAGGAATTTTATTAATACTACATCTGGAGCATAACTCTCTAATAGGAAGCTCAAAATATATTTGCATATAAATTACATTAGTTTGCATGTTTTACTACTCTCAGTTTATACCTTTACTTTCATTTACTTTTAGCAAGTTTCCTGGGTTACAATTATATTATAGCTATACATAGAATTTTCTCTTATCGCATTTATTTTTATTGTTTTCACCTTTGAATGGATTAGTGTTATTTGTCCAAATTTGTGAATCCAGTAATATATAGACAATAATACTAGACCAGCTTTCTCCATAGTAAAGTGTACACATCTCATTAAATGCATAGGGCCATCCATAAGGCTACAGCAAATAGAATATATTAATTTATATTTCTATTCATTTTAATCTCTTAATTCTTCTTAAATTTCAGATTTTATGTGTACTTTAAAATGTAAGTAATTAGTAAAACATGTATAGAATTTAAGACTAACTTAAAACATATATTTGAAGTGGATGATCAAAACTTATTACTGATAGAAGTACACAATCAAAAAATTTTTGAGAGGACAGGACTAGAACAAAGAACCAAGGAAATTAGTGAAATAGTAAGGAGGCTGTGGTTATAATTACAGTGTGCGAAGAAACAGAATATAGGACAAAAGAGAATAATATTTTTCTATTTCTTCCTCTTTTGAGTAACCATGTTAATCCTCACATTTTCTGTAGCTGTAAAAGACACTTTCAAGTAATCAGTAGGAAATATAGGATTTGAATGATAGCAAATCACTAATAATCTTTGCTTTGATATTCTTTAAGAAGTATAGGCTGGGCGCGGTGGCTCACGCCTGTAATCCTAGCACTCTGGGAGGCCGAGGTGGGCGGATCGTTTGAGCTCAGGAGTTCGAGACCAGCCTGAGCAAGAGCGAGACCCCATCTCTACTAAAAATAGAAAGAAATTATATGGACAGCTAAAAATATATATAGAAAAAATTAGCCGGGCATGGTGGTGCATGCCTGTAGTCCCAGCTACTTGGGAGGCTGAGGCAGTAGGATCGCTTGAGCCCAGGAGTTTGAGGTTGCTGTGAGCTAGGCTGATGCCATGGCACTCACTCTAGCCGGGGCAACAGAGTGAGACTCTGTCTCAAAAAAAAAAAAAAAAAAAAAAAAAGAAGTATAAAAAAGTTTAAAGAATTAAAGTATTGAAGCATTAAAACTTACGAAATACCCTAGATATTATTTTACATCACAGTAGATGATAAATTCATAAGAAGATATTTTCTTTTCTTTGGCTTTGACTTTATTACAAAGCTAGAATTGTGATATTTATGTACCACTTAACAGTGTTAATAAGTGAAGCCTTTGTCTGATCAGTTTCAATATTAATGTGTTTTGTTTCTAATATATATTTTTATCAAATATATTTTGAAGTTTATTTTATGACTTCATTAATGAGAAAGCAATCTTGCAGTGTTCTTATGGTATTTAGTTTCAGAAGTTTTAATTTATCAATCTCTTTTTTTAGGTTATAGATTGAGTCCTCAAACATTAACTGCTATTGTTAAACGTTATAGCAAGAATGGAAGAATCTTCTTTGATGATTACGTTGCTTGCTGTGTAAAGCTTCGAGCATTGACAGGTATTGACTATTTAAAACTGTGTCCAGTATTATGTAGCTATTTTTCTTAAAAAGTGCCTTTCATTTTCTTTAGCAAATTTATAATGTGTTTTTCTTCCCTTTATTCATTATTAAATCTAATTAATTTTAAGGCTTTAAACATTTAGGAATATAAATAGTGAAAAATTATTATATCTCAGTTTTGGCACATTTTCTTCATATCTCAGTTACTGGGATATTAAATCACTTAAGACTTAAATATGAAATTATTCATTTTTTTATACTGGGGGACACCAAATATTTGAGACTATATATTTTAAATTATAATAAAAATAATTTCTTTGTTTAAAGATTTCTTTAAGAGAAGAGACCACTTGCAGCAAGGGTTTGTGAATTTCATATATGATGATGTGAGTATTCTGCTTCACGTTTTTGATATTTAGATGTATTCTTAGTTATCAAAAAAATTTAAGTGATCTCAGATACCAATACTGTAAATAATTTATTTCATAGGCCGTATTCTTTTTCTATGTTTTTCATCTTAATGCAAATATAAGATTCAGTATTGGTACAAATACCAAGCCAATTTGACTGTATATGAAATCTAAATATACTTCTAAATTTTATTACAGGATTTTTGGCAGTTCATCTTTCAAGTCATTTCTTTTTTTTTTTTTTTTTTTGAGATAGAGTCTCTCTGTTGCCCATGCTAGAGTGAGTGCCATGGCATCAGCCTAGCTCACAGCAACCTCAAACTCCTGAGCTCAAGGGATCCTCCTGTCTCAGCCTCCCGAGTAGCTGGGACTACAGGCATGCGCCACTATGCCCGGCTAATTTTTTCTATATATATTTTTAGCTGTCCATATAATTTCTTTCTATTTTTAGTAGAGATGAGGTCTCGCTCTTGCTCAGGCTGGTCTCGAACTCCTGAGCTCAAACGATCCGCCCACCTCGGCCTCCCAGAGTGCTAGGATTACAGGCGTGAGCCACCACGTCCGGCCTCAAGTCATTTCTAAGAGCCAAAACTATCATTATTTTGATACAGAGTAGTTTACTTGTGGTACTTTTTTCTAAGAGAGAAAATTTTACTCTATGGCAGATTATAAAGCTGTTCATGTATCATTTTAAATGGTTGCTATTAGCCTGATTCCAGTTTTTTTTTTCACTTGAAACCATAGGAAAGTTATATTTTACATATACTTTAATGTTTCAAGGTTTTTGTTTTGTTTTTGTTATATTTATTGATGAAAGTTCTGTAACTTAGATCAACATTACCCTAATAGTATGTATTGGCCTGAATTACAAGCCTTAGAAATTCTTAAAGTTTCCCATCTTATGAAAATGTTTTTATGGACTACAGTTAATTAAAAACCATTTTATTGTTGCCAGATGATAATTTTACCTATGTATTAGTTTTTGCAGGGCACTATGGCAATTTGAATGTCTAGAATTCGAAAGCCGAAGAAATACTGTGAATTCTTTTGTTTGGACGAAGTGAACTGGACTGTTTTAAATTAAAACTTCTGCGGCTTTTCCATGTTCTTCCTACCTGTTACATCTCTTCCCATTCTGTATGCCTTTATTTTGGCACATAGTTCAAAGCAATAAAAGAGTTTTTTTTTTTTAATTTAGAATATTACTGCTTTTAGAAAAGTTTTTCATTTTACAAATATCTGCATATTGTCATAAAATACTGATATATGATTAATTGATATAAATGCTTCTTAGCCTTAATTTTTAACAATATACATCTAGAGGAATGTATTTAAAAGACAGATTGCATAAGAAGCGAAATGATGAAAGCCTAGATCAAACTAATTTATACTTACCTGAAGGTTATAAATTATACTTTTAAATTTTGTTTGTAGTTGTTGGTGTTTGAGGGTCAACTAGAAGGGAAAGCCTGGATTTTGTGCCATGTTTGTAATATGGTTTATTCCTTGATCACATAATCAGAGAACAGAAACTTATTGGACTTTGCCTGTGAAGAAGAAAATTATAGGTCTAAAAATTTATCGTAAGTTAAATCTGTAGGGAAATAAGACTACAGGAGGCATTGTTTTTCCTTATTTATTTTTTGTAGCATATATTTTTCTTCAATATGTTTTATTGTCTTTACTGAAAAAAAATCTTTTAATAATCATAGCTTTTCTGTTTGTACTCTTTCATTGGTGAAGATATAGTTAAAATGGCATCTTTCTCTAAATCTAAATTTTTTGGAAATGACATTTTTAATGAAATGTCAACATTTAAATTTATTATTTTTATGTTATTTATATGTAATGTTAAGTGTTTACGAAGTTAAAAAATGAAGTAATTTTAAGTAACTACTTAAATGTTCAGAAATTTTACATTTGAATTATTAACTGCTAGCAGGTGGTTTTGGCATTAGTAAAGCAATAAGTATTTCGAGTGAGTCTGTATTACGTGGGATATTGAGCATGGGGGCAGCACAGCAACATGTCTGAGTGGTATTAATGTCACCACGGAGAAATGCTAAGTCGAATCATCAGGTCCTTAGCATTTAAGATCCCTGGAATAAGATGTTATAATTAATTTAGCTTCTTTCTTGGCAAATACCCCAAGTTTTTCTTACACTTTAACTGAATATATTCCAGCCTAAAAGTGAATGACATAATTTTAATATGACTAGTGTCCAAATTAATAAACTTATAGAATTTTAAATCAACTTTCACTTTTAAAAATCCTGGAAAGGAAGAAATATATAGTCATTTTAACATTGATAATTTTAAATATTTTGCTGTCAAATTTACTTGGTCAGTTTTATAATAATGTGTGAATAAATAATCCATATAATTTTGTCCTCTGGCTGGGTTTTTTTTCCATGAATATATATTTGATAATGTGAGAAGACACTGACTGAGCTGTTTAAAAAACCAGAATTCTAATTAAAAGTGTTGTAGGGAAAAGCAAATGCAGACACAGTGTATGTCATGGTGATAATGTGACTCAGCAACCTGGGATCTTAACATCCACGTTACAGATGGTCAAGCCACTGAACTATTGTGAAGTCAATTGTGATAATCTCCCTTACTTGGAGGCTCACAGTTGAAGTAAAACTTTAAAAATTACATATGATATGATTCATATAAGTTTCTGCCAGATGACACTTTGTATTAGAACTCTTTTTTCTCGCCTCTAATTCATTCTTTTTTAACACATTGACTGCCACACTAGAAAAAAATATTTTTTTCCTTGGGACCACAGTGTTTTATTATGAAAATAGAATAAAAACTTTGAAAACAAAACAATTTTTCTAATTCAATGGAAAAATTTGTTATTTTTTATTGTTTTCTATGTGTGACTTACATGCTCCCAAGGTAAAGAGACGTGTGCGTTATATATACTTCACAAGCCTCTAGGCTCAAAACTAGCATGAGTTAAACACAACTCACATGGCAGTTAATGTGTTGAAGATGTTCCAAGGAGGCCTATGACGAAGAAGTTTCCATGGTCAAATTTAGACATTCTCACCTTCCTCGGTGAACTTGATAATGTATGTTAGCATGTGAAAGCCCAAGGTTCATAAAATCATGTTTAATTTTATTTGACCTAATGCTTTCCAAACTTTTTGACCACAGACTCATTTTTCTAGCAAAACTAGCATTCCATGTGGATCCAACTTAATTGATCAAGCAGTTCTTTCGCAGTTTACATTAGACTACCTTATAAAACTATTAGGCATAGAGAATATTTTGTCAGGATTTTAATACTGAAACGCAATTTGTTTTTTTGATGCTTAGAAATAACTGATATAAACAGACATTTGTTACTAAAGATTAAATAGTTTTATGATGCACATGACTGCAATGTGAATATAGTGTGGTAGTTTGTACTGAATAACTCACACCTGGTTTTCTTACAATGTAAATTATTTACTAATGTACACTCTTAATGTATAAGTGCTTTTATTTATACAGTAAACATGTTTCCATGTCATTTTGAGAATTTTTTTAATAAACATTCAAATAGCTTGCTGTAAAGTTTTGTATCATACAAAATTTGTTACATACATATTGTGAGATGCTTCAGTTCAAATAACAGTGCAGTAATTCACCTATATCTAAAAGACTGTCAAATGATTAAATTTCAGGTATTGCACTTCTATTGTGAGTGGCAGTTTACACATTTTAAATTATGTCAAGGCAAAAGCAATCAATACTATGGGAATCTTAATTTGGTCCACCTTAAATGTAATTTCAAGGATTGCTCATTTTATCTATTTAACCATGCATCCAGGAAAAAAAATGTAATCAACTTATATGTTTGTTTCCACAAAAGGCATTTACCCTGAAAGAAAACAGGATTTATTAATTTAGTTTAAAATCTGTGCAATTAAAAAATAACAAAAAATCAATTTGTGTTTATTTCTTTAAGTAAAATATACAAATCAAGTTCACTTATAACCTATGGCATTACTAAACTGGATAAACAAATACTATTTGTCAGAAATGTGCTTTTCTTTGTTCTTTTATATTTGACAAACTCATAAATGATATGTTTTCAAATACTTCTTTATAGCAGTTTTCTGGGAAATTAATAGAATAAATTTGTAAATATCTGGTAAATTAAATCTGATGAGTAAAATCCAAGACTTCTTTAAGGTTAGCATATTCTTTCCCTTAAACTTTAAATGTGGTCATGGGTCATGGGTGTTTTATAACTTTGATACTTATATGAAAAGATCCCGATTTTTTGTCTTAGTCATTTACATCACGAATTAAGCACTTTCAAATAAATACATGATGCTAAGATATCATCTAAGAGTATGTCTAGAGTTTAGACATAGCATTAGATGATACCAATAAAAAATATTTAGAACTTCTGTTATTATACTGATGAATGTAGACAGGATTTTAAATGAATACTGTCCAGGTGATTTGTAGTCTAGAATAAGGTCATAATGTCACATACGTCCATAAATTAAATTGTTCCTGTGATTTAGAATACTGACCATAAGACTACTTTCCAGCAAAGCATTGGGAAACTTGTGAAATATTTCTGTCTGACTCACTATCTGCTCATTATTTGAATGCTGAGAAATCTGTGCTTTTAATCATTTCCTACCATGTCGCTTTCTAGTTGTTTTTAAAAATATGTATTTTTTAGGCATATAAAGAGTCTTACATATTTAATATTTCTTCTATCCAAGTAGCTTGGTAATATGCAGCTTTGTGTATTATTTTGCTAGCATTCAAAACTCGGGTGTGCTTCTCCGTATCTGAATATATAGCAACTAGACATTGGCAACACTTCTGCATCACGATGATGTGCTATGCAGTTAGAGAATGAGTAGGGTTTTTGCCTGTGTGCTATTGTGTTTTTCTGGTGTACCCCTGCGGTAACATCAGAGATGGTGGCAGTTTAGAAAGCCTACAGTAAGTGAGAATTGGCCTATATCATCATTTAATAGCTATGTTCAAAGACATGTATGCCAGGAATGATTAGTTCTTAATTCCAACCTTTTCCCTTCACCATAAAAACGTAAATATGTATGGATACATGCATACAGTCATTTGCATTTTAGCTGACTATATTACTTACATTTTATTTTGCTATGATTACTGAAATTTCAAAGGATAACCTGAATAGTGCTAGTATGAGTGTTTCAAAAACATACTAATCAAAGTTTCATGTTTTTTTAAAGTTATAGGCCGTTTTAAAATGATTTTAGGATTTGCTGAGCTTTTAGATGCATATTTAATTTCCCATAGATACCTAAATATAGTATCCTCAAATTTATCTTATGGCAAGAGATAATTATCTAATGGGAAATTTAAAAATATTTAGCCTTTTTATACTTAAGATTCTCATTTTCTGATTGGCCTCAGTTATAGTTATTGATACAGTGTTTTCTGTTACCTGCATTTGGTTTGGTTTTTCATTTATCACATGGAGAAATGTTCTCTTGGTTTTTTAAATCTTAAAAATGAAGAATAGGGAGTCTAAGCCCCTAAACAGACTATAAAACAGTCCTTAGTTTAGTACATGCCACATTACAATCAACAAATTTTGTTTAAAAACTTTCTTTGAAGGTTGTTTGATTTTTTTTCTTAAATAATAGAGAAGCAACTGGGTAGAAACTTAAGAAAGTATGAAACTTAGGCAAAAGAAAGTAGTATTTGGATATTTTCATTCTTAATAAAAAGAATCAAGCATAGTTTATTAAAAAAGTTGTTTCACACATAACTTAAAGCCTGTTTAGCCATCAGAAATTTTAAATAAGCAATAAATGTTTTAGTCAATTACTATTGTGGTCTTGACAAGCAATAATAAATGAACTGTTTTTATGTTTCTTTAATGCTTTTTACCACTCAGTCAGGCTTACTAGTGTCCTGATGGAACTCAGTAAAACTGTAGCACTGTTACAATTATGTGATTTCATGAAATACATCAGCACCACCATGCCTATACCTAGTACTGTACCTAGTAAAATGTTGGAAATAGTTGGCTTCTCTAGTAAAAGTATCATAGCTAGCTAATGAGATTTACTTTCTTTTTCCCCAAAATAATTTCTTTTATAAATTCTTGGATTTTTCATGTATAAATAGATCAGAAATTATATGCTTCATTCTTAAATTATGTATATATACTATATTTTCAATACAACTTGTACACTTCTTTGAGCTACCAAAAGTTTGCAACCATTTTTACATGAAATTTACATTTTTCTTATTTACAGTTATCTGTAGGTTATTGCAAAACTAGTTGTGCAAGTAGATTACACTGTCAATACCACATACCAATGTTTGAAGAAAATATTTGCTAAAAAATAAATATTTCTGCACAGAATATTTCAAAAGCATCATGATTTCATGCTACATTATGTGCATAAAGACTAGGAAGTAGTTAGTATGTGTTTTGGTAGATTGTTTCATTTTGTTTAAAGCATTCCAAGGTACTACTTAGCCAGATGTGAATGAGCTGCTTTATATCAGATGACTGACATTTTCAAGTGATTACACACGTTCTTTTAAAAAATATATTATTCTTTAACTGGCAGACATTCTGATACAATACATTTTTCCATCAAAATTATAAAATGCAAATTTCAGCTAAAAAGAGGTAATGTCCCTTTAATTGAAATACACAGGTGCCTAGGAGATAAAAAACTAGGGATTCCTCAATATTTTTATCTTATTTCTTTAACATTTGGAGGAAGGGTGTCATATCATTTCAATGCTATTATAATTATAATGGCATTTGAGGAGACTACTTGGAGGAGTTAATTGTAAGATTACTGATCCTTGAATTTTACTCCTAAATAAGGATGACGAAAATAGTGTGGAATTTTCTTATATACTCAAACACTTAACATATGTCAGTACAAAAATAATATAGTTTAAATGCTAACGGTTGTGATTATTTTCAATATAAAAACATAAAAATAGACAACAGGAAGTACAAAGAATATAGGTTAAACATAGTGCTTAGAACCACAGGTGTACTAAATTATTTCACATCTTTTAAAATACAAATTAATGGAAGTTACAGATGTCATGACTACAATTTAGGAATTCATCTGATTTTTAACATTAGTTTTTCAAGAATAACCATGTTAATACTGCCACTTCTCATGATAATATTTTCTTGGTAGCATTTCTGTATTAATTCTTCCTATTCTTATTGAAAACTTTGGTTACAATTGGCAGAGCAATGAAATTGGTCAATTGATTGTATGGTTCTGCATTCTTATTGTTTCATTTCTATGGATGTTTTATTCTATTCATGGTAATAACATTAATTTGAAATAACTTCTTGTTAGTCATCTCAACCTCCACTTAATAGTTTATATAAATAAGCCTTGTGGTAATTTCTTTCCATGTTTTCAGTTATTAATAACTCATGTCTTCCTGTGAATTTTCTGTATTTGATATTAAAACAAATTGTATTTATACCACAAGAGCATATGATGAAATATTCTAAGCTTGGGCACTGATCAATCACAATACCTAATGCCTTGCACTTAAGACACAATCTTTTAGTTTGTAAAAGTTTAACATCATTATAAGTTAAGTAGAACCACAAGAAAATAGCTTTGAATGAGAATAGTTGGGTGAGGGAGAAAGAGGGAAGCTATTGCATACCTAGAAAACAACTGAAATGCAAATGTGTAATTTTATGGATGTTGAACAAAGGCAATATTTGAGAAATATCAGGATGCTATAGCAGAGGAAGCTCCTGTAACAGTGGCATTCTCCTGTTCTGAGCAACTAGATCTTTGGGAGGTATGTGAAAATCTCTTTATAGATTTTTGTTACAGAGTGTTAATGTGGTGAGGGTTGAGTAGAGGAAAGAGCAATGGTGCTACTGCACTACCACCATCACCACTATCTTTGTGATGATGTACAAGTCACACAATGATCTTACAGTTTGACTGTGCTTTCTGGTTTACAAAGCAATTCCACATACGCATTTATCTTTCAGAGGATCCTCAACACAACTCCTCAAGATACATTAGATGTTACCTCCATTTTTATAGTTTTGGATGCTGGGGCTCACTGAGGGTTTATCCCAAGAGTAAATGGAGAAGATAGGATTTGAATTTAGATGTTGAGTCCCTTGCCATTTCCACCATTCCACACAAAAGCTAAGTAAGACCTGTATAATGTATCTGTGCATTGAGGGAGTGGCCTAGGGGCCTGAACTGAACCACTACAATTGCAAAATTCTATTTTCTGTAAAAATAGAAAGTGAATTTACTTTCATAATTGTATTTTGTAAATGTATTTTCAAATATCCATTTGGGGACTATATCACGGATCTAAAGAGGGTCTTCCACAGTGAGCCAGCCTTTATAGAATACATTCCAGTAGTACTGAATTTGACAGATCACGTTTACATACTTGGCATTTAACATCGATTCTGAGTAGATATGTTTGTCTAAAGAGATTCATACTCTCACAGTTATCATTGTGAATAGTATTACTTTAAAGCTATAAACCAAATAGTGCAAAATACAATTAAGAGAGATAAAACAACAGCTCCACTTAGGTTTTTATGAATCAAAAACTTTAGTCTTAGTAACAGCTATTAAGTTCGGAGACATAGCACATTGTGCAAAAGCTAAATTGTGGGAAATCATTTGTTTTTCTGATTGTTTTTAATGTCCTGTTCCTGGATGAGAAACAAAGAATCTAGCATTTTTTGAGCACCTACTGTATACCAGGCACTTTACTATATTTTATCTCATTTCCTCCTCAAGCTTCTGTGAGTCAGGTATCATTATCTCATTTTTACAGATTCAGGAAAAAGAATCTCAGAGAGGTTAATTAATTTGCTCAGGGTCACAAAGCTATTAATATGAAAGAACTCATCTCATGTTGGAACCCAAGTTGTTCTGACTGTAAAAGCCATGCTTATTCTTCTATGGTGATTCTCAAATTTTTAGTGTAGATAAGGATCATGTGAAGGAGGGCTTGTTAAAAGGTGATGGCTGGGTTCCCACTCCAAAGTTTCTGAGTTAGTAGATCTGGGGTGAGGCCCAAGAATATGCACTTCTAACAAGTTCCCAGGTGATGGTGGTACTGTTAGCTTGAGCACTACACTTTGAGGACCACTGTTCTACATCAACCAATCTTCCAAATGGCTATTTGAACTCACAAGATATGGACACATAAAAATATGATTAGAAATCTAGTAACATTTGATTTTTTGGTAATTTGTAAAAATTTTGACTTGTAATGAGAAATCTACTTACATATAGGTCTACTTTTCGTTTTAACCATGGATAAGCAATTTAAAGACTCTACTAAGTTAAAAATTAGTCAATGTCGTGATTCATTTCAAATAATTGGTTGATTTACTGAATCTCTTTTTTTAAAAAAATGAAAAACATTCAGAGGAAAGATACTGTTGTTAAATAATAATAATTTCAGACATGCTGATAAGACAATAAATTTTATCCTTAGATAATATAGGATGGGATTTGGATAAGGACATTCTCCTTCTAGGCATTTTGAAACCATTGCTAAAGATCAGCCTTGAAAAGGACCTTACAAGCAACTCCTACACACACATATTAAACCTGACTCCAAATGCCACTTTGCCCTGACCTAGTTTCCATATCTCCTGACTAGAAGAGTAGGAAAGTTCAGCTCTGATGACCAACATATTATAATGGACTTAAGAAATTCTGTTGTCCTAGAGCTGCCCTCTGCCTTCCCATGTGTGTTGAATGAGTGGTTATTAATCTAAAAACCCTGCAAGAACATTGCTTCAGCATTTTTTATTTCTGATTTTCTCAACTAATTAAAAGAATGGGACTCCCCTACAGGGTAAAATGCTTCTTAAGTTTCAGCTCTTTGCCCAGCAATTAATACAGCAGGAGATCATCTAATCCAAACAAACTTTAGATTTTCCATGACATTTAATTTAGACCAGGGGACCAGGTAACATTGTTTTTGGGAGGAAAGCAAAAGGTGTTATGTTAGTGCTTCTAATTACCTAGAAGGAAAGCTTTTGCTACACTGCAATTATGATTGGCTGCAGCAGTTAGACGTGGCCTTCAGCAGGCTCCCTAGATGGAAGGGCCAGACTGTTTTGGCTACAGCCAGTGGGGAAGGTGATGGTGCATTTAGGCATTAGATCTTTGGCTGGAGCAGGGGGATGAATTTTGTACATAATGATAATTGCTTTGGTCATCTATAAGTCAGTTTAACCATTGAGTCTTCTGACATTTATGCCTAACTGCATCTTTATATTGCTCAGGCTCTTTTAAAGCTAATATCCTGTAGGAAGGAACCTTCCTAATCCTGTCCAATTCTCTGAGAATTAAGATTTTAATATCAAGCAATTATTTTGTGTAAAGGAATTAAGAAGCAAAAAGGTTTGTGTTGTGCCAGAATTTATACAAACTGGATGCTTGCACACCATTCCCTATCTTTTCATTCCTTCATGCTCAGTTTTTATTAAGCATAAATAGAAGCTTTATGTGGAAGGCTGCATTTTATGTATGTCATACCAAATGTTGCAGCTGAGGCATTCACTAATCAAACAATCAGATCTCAATTCCTCACCTGCCAAATCCTCTCTCCCTACAAATCAGCAGTCTCTGGTGAATTCATTCTGAATGTTCCTGGAATTTAGGCTGGCAATCCTTATGAAATTTGTTGCAGCTGCAAAAATGTGTCCCAATATGGAAATAAAAATCCCTAAATAGTCCTCTGAATTAGAGTTAGCCATTTATGGGACTCTCTCCCCTGCTAGGCACCCATGAAATGTTTGTTGAATGAGAAAGTGAAAGTATCAGCTCCTACGTTTTTATCTGTATAACACTAAATGGTTTGGGAAACTGGTTTTAATTATTACACTTTCATTGAATTGACTAGTACTTGAGCAGTCATGTTTTGTTTTTTCAAAAGTTAAGCAGGAATAAGAACATGTCCATGTTTACAGATTGCCTCCCAGATAGATTATCAATTTATGTGATTACTTAAAAATATATAGGGAGCAATTTAAGGTCACTTTAATCACATCTTAAAGAGTGCAATAGTTTTTGTAAATTTAAATAAATTGCTTGCATCTGAAGCTGATTAATAAATTGGTTTCAAAGGTAAAGGGTAAAGCAATAGATTGTATTTCTATCCTGACGAATGGAACCCATTTAATAATGTGCACAGACAAAATGTTTCTTTAAAGCTATATGTGAATGTAAGAATTAGTAAAGGATTAAGAAACTTTCAACAAATTTTTAACATTTTTGTTTGGAGGAAAAGATATAATGGATCAGTCCATAATAATTTTAAAATTGTAAAAATAAGATTTCTTAACTAAAACTTGACTAATCAGAATCTCAAATTAACTTGTAATTTTTTTCTTCACCTTAATTTTATAAGACATATATCCTCCCCCCAAAAAACCCCCAAACCTAACAGTTGAAGATACTTTAATTGGAAGATATATTACATTGTATTCTGGAGTAAATATATATCCATCGAATTGATACTAATAGATTTGCACTTAATCTTTGATTAGCAAAATTGTTTGAATAACTAAACAAAACTGAAATTTCGCTGCTGGTTTGTGTTATTTCCTCTGTAGGCATATTGTTTTTCTACAGCGGGGGTTAGGAAACCATAGAACAACATATACTTAATGGAAGCTAGCTTTGCTACACAAATCCACTGAAATAGCAAGTTTTTTGAAAACTATGTGTCCACTATTTTGATCAAATTCAGGATTGCTCTAAAATATGGAAGAAAGCTGTGGAAATCAGTTCAACTTTATCAGTTCTTAAGGAGACCATCCCCCTGCCCTCCCCAGAAAAAAAGCAAAATTAGAGAAACGTTTTTTTAAGCCTTCAAGGAAATGTGCCAGTGGAAAATATTCTAGATGACTTATGAATGTAATTAGTGACAGAATTTTATATAGAAAGACCTTTTATTCTTGTTAATGTCAGCCTATATTCATGTATTTGGAGATGGCTTCCTATACTGTTTGAAATTTATAACTCTTAAACTTTGTGGGTTTTTTTCAATGTGGAGGAAGGAGTGTAATTAACTATAAACATCTCGGTACAGAAGGATATCTGTTCTCAAAAGTGACGAAGTTCCCTTTATCCCTCTTGAACTTCCATGAGTTGAGAATCATCTGAATCTGAGTTGCCTTCATGAACAGTTTTATCCCTTGGTTTCTTATTTGCTTGGAAGGCATTTTCATAACAAAGTACTGGTTTAGGAAAAGCAATAAATAGGAGTCTCCATGCAAGAGAAATTGGAGTTTCCTAACATGCACATGATTTAAAAAATAAAAATAAAAAATAAGGTGCCTTGAGATGCTGGCAGTTTTAACATTTGGAAACAAAAGTTCTTATGTATATTTACATCCTAACTGCTCAATATTACCTTACAAGCTTCAATTTAGGAAAATATACAGTACTTTTGCATATAATGGTACCTTGTGAGCCCCTGAGTCAAGTAGAGAGGATTTAAATACAAAAAGGAAAACAGCCATTAAAAGCACTTACATTGTATGTGGAGTAAATAGTACAAAATGATTATTTCCCGGGAAGACCAGGATCAGAAACATGCCTATGAAGACCCAAGATTCCTACAGTGCTTAGGGATGACTCTGGCAAAGAAGGGTGCCTAATTGGATGAAGATAAGTTTTTCTTTGCCGAGGGTGAAGCTCTAAAGAGAGATCACTGTCTTGTTTTAAAAGTGAAGTCAAGTTGTCTTCCGAAGCTGTGTTCAGGTGCACCCCACTTGAGAGGGATTCTTTGGATTTAAGTTTAGATTTTTCAAGGTCTAGAAATTCAGGACACTGATAGAAAGAAAAGAAAACAGTTTTTTATAATTCATAGTGATAGTCATTGAAAATTACACTCATGAAATCTGAATGTGTTTTCTTTCCCCCTTAATCTGTATTTTATTAACAGTATTGGCCAACATTTCCCTCCTAAGATGAGTCAAGACATTGGAGATCAATTATCAGATCAGTTATCTGTTTAGATAATCCTAAATAACCATTCCAAGAACTTTTATTTTACCCTGACACCAGATTTTTAAGATCAGATTATTATTTCACATAGAGTTTTCCAGATAAGTTTTAATTTGGATTTCAAGATAAAACTGGGATGAGAAATGTGGTTGCTTGATGAGTAAGGGGTATAAGGAGGAAAGAAAAGAAAAAAGAAAGGAAGTATAATCACCTTTTTAAAGTCAGATAATATTATTTAAATCCACTGAAAACAAAGAACAAAATATTTTGTTTTACGTGTTTCCAAACCATTCAAAACTGGCTAAAGATAATTTCTACTTTTAAATTTTACAAAGATCGTATTATTTTCCTTCTGGCATATTACCTCCTGTTACTAATGTATTAGGTTATTAAGTATGACATGTCCGATTTCCTTAAGTACTAAATTTGACATTGATATCTCTGACATTTCACTTTGACACTTCTTGTTTTATTTTTATTCTGAAGGTACAACCTTGTTCTTTCAAGGCATTGTTTGGCTTGTGATTATCTTTAAATTATTTTTAGAGCAATTTTTGTGAAACCATGAATGAGTCAAAAATTCATGTTATTTTCAAATATGAGTTCCATTATGGAACCAGTGCTGAGTAGAAAGCTCGGAATATCAAGGAAGTGTTTGGGAAGGATGTGGTTAATGAATGCATAGTACACTGATGGTTTCAGAAGTTCTGTTCTGGTGATTTTAATCTTGAAAATGAGCCACGTGGGCAACCTGAGACCAAGGTGGATAATGATGAGCTGAAAGCTGTAGTGGAAGGGAATCTATCTCAACCTACGCATGAATTAGCAGCAAGGATTGACATTACTATTCCAACAACATTGGACCATTTGAAACAAATGGGCAAGGTAAAGAAGCTGGATAGATGGGTACCACATGAATTAAACAAGTGTCAGAAGAGAAATCGTCTGGAAGTTTGCCTTTCTTTGCTGTCATGACATAAAGGCGAACCATTTCTACACTATATTGTTATGTGTGATGAAAAATGGATTCTCTTTAACAATTGCAAGCCACATAGGGATTGGATAAAAATGAAGTATCAGAACACAGTCCAAAGCTGAATATTCATCAAAGAAAGCTAATGGTGTCTGTTTGGTGGTCCAGCGCTGGTATTATCCACTACAGCTTCATGAAACCTGGTCCATCGATTACAGCAGACATCTGTTGCAACCAATTGGACAAAATGATGAGGATGCTTGTGATTAAGCAGCCGAGATTGGTCAATAGAGACAGGCCAATTCTCTTGCAAGACAATGCTGACCACATGTTGCACAAATAATGCTGCTGCTGCTGCTCAAGCTACAGAGGCTGGACTTGGAAACTCTCTGTCATCCACCATGTTCACCAGACCTTGCACCAACTGACGACCACTTCTTCCAGGCTTTGGACCACTTCTTGCAAGGAAAAATATTCAATTCTCAACAAGCTGTGGAAAATGTCTTTCTCGATTTCATCACCACTGGCTCTCCAGGCTTCTTCGCTGCCGACATAAACAAGCTACCGTTAAGATGGCAAAACTGTGTCGATAGTTTAGGCACATACTTTGATTAATTGTACTGCTTCTTGTTTGAGATATAATAAACTAAACTTTTGATTCTAAATCGGACATCTCATATTTAATGACCTAATAGTTTCATTTCCCAGAACATTTTGCACTAAACTCCAAAATATCTAAAAAATTTTACAAGACTGTTCTAGAAATCCTTTTTGAAATCATTGTTCATAGGTCCAATTTGGCCATAATATTTAAGTAATTAAGACTAATTCCCAAAATAGAATTCCAAGAAAGCTAGGCTACTCATATTCACATAATTCTAACGGTCCCTCTTAGAGGGCTTTAGGGGCAGAATAAAGGACACTAAGTTCCTTCTCTTATCATGTTTATCATGCAGGTTAAACAAAAAAATCACAGATCTCTGGTGATGGGTGGGACACAGAAGAGATTACTGGTCTGGTGGCATTTGAATCTCAAGTCTAATCTGGCCAGGTGCTATTTCTCCTCCTCTTCCTCCCTGAGACCTCTCCCAGATTTTGCCACTGCAGCAAATTACAGATTTTTCTCTGAAGCACTTTGTGGACCCAGGATTATTCCTTAGATTTCAAAGTTCTACTGCATATAAATTTTAAGTAGGTTGATTCTGGAAAAAAGCTTTTTCTTAAAAAAAAAAAATGCTAGTGTTTAAAATCATTCTTGTACATTCATTGTTCTCAAACTTTAGATGAGCATAAGAATCAGTGGAGAGCTTGTTTAAAATGCAGAATACAGGGCCCATTTCCAGAAATTTTAATTAAGTAGAGACAGAGGTAGAAACAGAAATCTGTATTTTCCGCAGCACTCCAGGTGATTCTGATTCAGGTGGTCCCTGGAAAAACACTTTGGGAGACACTCTTGGTTGTACAATATCTACACTCACTTGTGAGGAAGGGCTGAAACTTCGGTCAGTCTTGATAGATGCTACGGGACGACTGGTTCTCATCAGGCGCAGGATGGGTCTCTGATACTCTGCTCCTGCAGTTACCATGCTGTAAGCTGGGGGGACCACCGTGGTTTGTTTCTGCAGCAACTGTAAGATGGTCTGGATGTCAGCTGTCATTTGGGATTCAAGTCTGCAGAACAGACAGAGGTAGGGAAAGACAGTCCTAAAATAGTCCAAGATTGCAAGCGCATCTGGGAAAATTTCAGCACTACAAGCAGCGGAATTATTGCCCTGCTTTAAACAAGAAGGACAGGAGAGGGAGCACAGAGATTCTTTCCTGACCGATATACTCACATTCTGTGTCTTACGAATGGTTCTGATAAAGGCCTTTGCTTTTCTGCTCGTATTAGGAACTAACAGAAAAGCAGATGAATGGAATAGACTTCATTTTATTAGCCTTTATTGATTTCAGATATAAAACACATTGAAAATCTATTGTTAATCAGTAATTGTCTTTCTTTTTTAATTAGTTTTTACTCAGTTTCTTGCAAACATTTTATTTACTCTTTAAAAAATGATTGGTAGCATAGTTCTTTACATAGTTGCAGCATCTCAGGGTAATTTCTTATGTGTTTTAAGTTTATATTACTATTATTTTACCCTGTCTCTTTCTTATTCAATATTAAAGTATTGTATATTATTCATTATATTCTTTCTTTAATGATTAATGCTGTTAAATGCTAAATTCCTTTCTCACTTACAGGTCAGGGCCTTTGGTATTTAAGACACAGACCAAACTTAAAAGTTTACTTGCTTCTATGACCAATCTGGCCCACAAAATACCAGTCTGACCATTTACCGCCCCCCCAAACCCATAAGTAGCCAACTGGCCTATTAATCTCATTCTCATTTTAAATTAAAATTTATGGGAAAATAGCAAAATACAATTGGTCAGAGTCCCTTCCTTTGCATGTGTTAACAACAGCATTACATACGGAGGGAATTTTGTGGACATAAGAACAGAAAATTTGGACCATATGCCTCTTTAGAAAATTCTTCTAACTCTTCAATTATTTGTGCTTAATGTTTTGCCTCTGAATAAAAAAATGCAAAGAAAAAGTAAATCTTACCAAAAATGTTAAAATCATAGAACTAATTTTGCCCAATTAAATAAATGCTATATTTGCAGAATTCAAAGTGGAGAGAAATTAGCCTTTGATTTGATAGAAAATATAATAAACCTGGAAAAAACGAGAAAAGACCATTTTGTCCTTTTTAGGTTTTGATACTAACACTCCAAATCTTCCTTTTAAGAATCACAATAACACATTATTCTTACAGATTTGCTGTAGTTAGTAAATATAGCCATGTAACTTAGTGTTTTCTAAAGTAATAGCTATAAATTTTACATGGCTTTGAAAATGTCATTTTTGCAAATGTCAAAAACACACACTGAAAAGGGAAAAATTGAGTTACCAACTGGTTTATTTATCTACTTGTTACCTTAAGGTCTGATCTAATTTTTATGGTACCAGCTAAACCAGGGGTGAACCTGCGGCCTTAAAGCCACATGTGGCCTTCTAGGTCCTTAAGTGCAGCTTTGGGACTAAATCCAAATTTTATAGAACAAATCCTTTTATTTTTATTAATACATTTTTGTTCATCTTTTATATTATTATTTTATTTTTTAAATGAACATATTTAAAATACCAAAGAATAAAATAAATTTCAACAAAATAATCCTCCCAGATTGACCGGCACGATTAGAACATTAGTGAGCCTTAAGGGCTAAACTGACGGCTGCTAATGCTCATGATTTAGTTCCAACTTCCCCCACCTGACTGGCACTACTCCCACACGAGTCAGGCTGGGGAGAGTTTATGGGGGTTGAGTTCACCAGTCTGTTATCAGCTTTTGACGATGGTGCACTGTGTTTCTGTTTGAAGTGAAAGTTGTGAATAGTTGCACAACTCGACAGTGTTTTTTTATGTCAAAGAAGTCCAAGAGAATACTGAAGGAAGAAACCAGATTTTTTTCATGAGGATTAGGAAGTGTAACATTATCTTGTTTTAGCTAAAGATAAGATGATTTGCTTGCTTTGTGATACTACAATATCAACATTAAAGAAATTCAGCGCTCATCAGCATTATAACACTAATAAGGACCACAAATATTTTAAATTAGAGGGAGAGGTGGAAATGGTTGTATTTCAGAAATTAAAAATTATCAGCAAAAGCAAAGATAATTCTTTCAAGCAGCAGTAAGACCTGGAAATAATGCCACTGAAGCAATTTATTAAGTAGCTTATATACTCGGGAGTAAAAAGGGAAGCCATTCAGTGATGTGGAAATTGTGAAAGAATGCATCGTCGAAGTTGTAGGATGCTTAGACCCTGATAACCTTTCGAAGTACAAAAAACTGCTTCTTTCAAGGAGAACCATAACTGATTGGCAGCATGAATTAGCCTTCAGCTTAACAGAACAAATTCATGCAATACTTCAAAAGGAGAATATATATTATTTAATCATTTTGGATGAATCAACTGCTACTACTCACTCAGCACAGGTTTTATACTTCATTCAGGTCATAATAGAAGATTTTCTTTGCTAGGAAGACTTACTCTGTGTGGGCACTCTTGTGAACAGAACACAAGGTATAGATATCTTCAACAACTTTCAAGATAATCATGAAGTTGGACTGAATTTGGTAAATTTAGTGAGTGTATGTACAGAAAGTGCACCTTCATTGTATCTTGAATCAGCAAAATCTGTGTGCTAAAGCTATTTTAAGTGGCACTTTGCAACAGGTTATAAGTATTGTTAACTATATTTTTGCAAATGCAACATGGCATCCTCAGTTTCCTAACATGCTAACGTTGAAAGATGAGGTAACCAGTGTGGATTTACCATATCATTCTAACCTACATTGGCTATTGCAGCGACAGTTGTTAGCCAAAATTTTATCTCTGAGAGAACAGATAGTTAAATTTTATGAAGAACAGAATCAGCAATGTGAATTAGATTTCTAGAGAAATGTAACATTTCTGTGTGATATCATGTCAAATCAAAACAACTTGAATATTTCTTTGCAAGGTAAAACTGAGTCTATATATGATATGTGGCAAAAAATCCAAGCATTTTGAAAAAAACTATCTTTTTTTTTTCCAAAACATTTCTTTTTCAAAAGAAAAGTTTGGATGAACATTTTCCCCAGTTAGCAAAGGTCACCACTGATGAGCAGGATGATATATGTGAATCATTTGAAGAATATGCAGCTGTTATAGACCTATTAATTGGAAAACACAGTGAAAGTTTCACTGACTTTGAGAATCATGACATCATACTCAAATTAGCATTTCAGCCTCACCTAGTTGATATCACTAAGGTACCTTAAAGAACTACAGAGGGAATTGTTTGAGCTCTCAGTAGATGACATTTTAAAGTCATTGTTTGATGCTAAGAAAGATCCAACTGGAATATGGAAAAATGCAGTAGAATACCCAGGCCTTCAGCAACATGCCCCCAAAATGCTTTCTCGCTTTTCAACCGCTTATTGCTGTGGGTCTACATTCTCCTTCCTAACCCAAATCAAGATGCCCTTAAGGTCACAAATGACTGATCCCCATGTAGAGGATCAACTGAAACTGCGGACCTCCATGCTGCAACCAAATATTCAAATGCTTTCCAACAAAAAGCAGACACAACAAAGTCATTAAAAGTGTAGTTAACTTTAAAATTAACAAGTAGTTTTCATTTTTTGAAATTATTAAGTACATAGTAGTTAGATTTTTTATAAAATAATGTACATTTTTAAATATATCTAATTAAAGTTTCTTGAATGCGGCCTTATTTGATTACAGCTAAATTAATGTGGCCACCCAACATGAAAAGGTTCCCACTCCTGAACTAAACTGAGCAGACCCATTGTTTTATTATTACGCATCAGTTTTTTCCTTTCGCTCTTCAAGGCCCAACTTAAATTTCAACAGTACCCCCAAAATCTTCCCTTATTTAACCCATTCAGAATTACTTTTTCCTCTGAGCCCCCAAAGAAAAGTTTACATTTAGACTTCATCATAAATATTTCTGTACAAATTTATACCATCTTTAGTAGCATTTAGCTGTGAGTGGCTTATATGATGCTTATTACATTGAATGTAAAGTACTGGAATAAAAGCTTCATCAATGGGGAAGTCAAGACCCAGTAGAAAGTCAAAAATTATGGTGTTTTTGAGTCCTTTAAAACCTTTGTCAAATAGCAGCTGTCTCTGAGAGACAGGCTCTCTCTATCATGGATTCCACCTGTTTGAATGGTATTTATGAGGGAAAAATCTATGGGAAGCTGAGGCTTCAGCATCTGTATGTCCAGTAATTGCAACATGGTGCCATGAATGGGACTCAGGCACACACCAACTTCATGTGCAGGGGAAGCAGCTGGCACAGGGTGGGAACAGAGACTGTTTGTATCAATATAACTTAGGTAAGAGCATAGCCCACCTCTGTCAACATGACTTAGTTGTTTGTTCCAGGAAAACTTTGCCTGGGGAAAATAAGACAACCAATAAATAACTTTACTACTTCAGGAATTTTCTACAAATTAACTCATTGAAGACAGCATTCTGCTCATCTGAACAAATAACTTTTTAATGAAACTTAATTTATCTATCAAAACTTGCTTCAGGATCCAGAATTCACTGTGTCAATCCTGAAATACTATGTCATGAACTTTGCCCAATTCCAATCCGCTCCCCACCTTGAAAAGCCCAGACTCCAAAATCCTATAAATATTCTACTTCTCACTTCCCCTTCTGAGACATCACTAGACTATGCCCAGATGGCAGTCTCCCTTCCTGCAGTAATTTTGAATACTTAATTTTGTTTTATTCATTGGTGGTTTGATATCATGAGTAGTTCAACAAAGTGGGGATTTAGTGAGAAGCTTCTTTACTATGCATAGAGTTGTATTTTCATGTTTTATGACTGGGGTCTATTGGCTTAAGTAGAATGCACTATTCTACTGAGATTAAATAATCTACTCAAGAGGAATTACAGAAAATTTAAAAAAATCATCTTGGTCTTTAAAATAGGAAATAACACACTTTTAGAAATTTTTTTTGTCAACATAGCTATAAAGGTGTGTAAAATGAATACTTTCATTTGCATTCAAGGACCCATAATGTACCAGGCACAGTGTTAGGTAGGAAGTTGAGGGAAGAACAGAATGATGAATAGATACGGAATCTGATCTCATAGTGCTGATGGGAGCTGACCACTTAGGAATGGAAAATACAGGAAGTGCATAAATAACTATAATACTAGAAGAAGCAAGTGCTCAATGCCATCCTAGAGACATACAGATAAATTGCTCTGAGTGTTCTGCAACAAAAAGAGTCAATATTAACACTTTTTACATTTTCCAGGGACTTCCTATTCAAAGTGTGGTCCTTAGACCAGCAACATTGAGTATTACTGGGAGCTTGTTAGAACATGGAATTTTGGCCAACTCCAGATCTACTGACTTAGAATCTACATTTTAACAAGATCCCCAGTGATTCAAATGCACATTAAAGCTTAAGAAGCACTGCTGTAGGATCAAGTGTTAATGATTTCCTTAAATATTCTATCTGCAGGAATAATATATAAATATATAAAAACATTTCTTAAGTAAACCTTTAACCCTACGTATAATTTAATTGGCCATTAAAGCAGAAAAGCAGCAGCAGCAAGAACCATTCAAGAGAGACCATTTATATTTGTTTTTATTGCATTGTGTACTTAATATGTGTATTTGCATGATACAAGTGGAGTAGGAACTCACAAATGCCAAATCCAAACGGGGTAGACTCAACTCTAGAAAGTATCCTAGGATTCTCACTCTGCAACATGTAAGTCTGAGTTGAGCTGCTGTCTTCAATCTTATTTTCCATACTTTTATCTTCTAGTGTAAAGTGAAGGGAAGAGGTTGCTGGAGATGGGATTACGGTAAAAATGTAATCTTGGATTTAAATAAAAAATAAGCAAAGCTGAGTTAGGCAATAAAATGTGAAAATACCAGAGGTAATTAGAAAAAAATAGTCAAAGGAGAAGTAATCTCGGTGGTAGTGTCAACCTGAGTAACAAACAGAGAGAGGCTCTCTCAAAGAAGGTGATGTTTATTCAGGAATAGGGCATTGCAAGGGGAATACATGTGCCATAGTAAAGCATGTTTATATTCAGGGAGGTAAAGGAAGGAAAAGGGTTTAAAAGGAAAAATGAGGAGGATTGCACAATTGTTTTGAAATGATTATTCTTGGCTACAAAGATCGACAACAAGGGTGACGCCAGTCTGAGGTGTGAGGCAGTTGCTGGGCAGATATCCTTGCAGAAGTATTTTTTTGTGTAAGGTTGCAATGGCCTTTGTGCAAGGTTGTGGTTTTTGCAGAGTATTTGTGTTACTTGGGGGGCGGGGCATATAAGCATGAGAACCCCCCTCTTCATAGACTTCCCCAGCTCTATTTGTCAGGATTATTCTTTTTTTTTTTTTTTTTTTTTCAATTTAATTTTACAGAATCAAAGAGTCTAACAGTATATCTTGTTAGATACAGTATGTCCTCATAATGTATACATTATTTCTTGTACAATGATATGAAATAATATGGGAAATATTCATGATAAATTATTAAGTGAACAGTGCAAGTTAAAAACAACAGTTTCATATTTTTTTCCCCACCCCCCCTTTCCCGAGTCAGCACCTTCAAGTGTTACCACTCCCCAAACGGTGCGCAATGCACTCATTGTGTAGGCATACCCCCATCCCCTCCCCCACCCCCCACCTCAGTCTGATGTCCAACTGGTGTCGTTCCCAGATTTGTATTTAGGTGATGATCAGGGAAACCAATTTTCTGGTGAGTACATGTGATGCTTGTTTTTCCATTCTTGGGATACTTCACTTAATCTAATGGGTTCCAACTCTCTCCAGGAGAACCATAGAGATGTCGTATCTTCATCATTCCTTATAGCTGAGTAATATTCCATGGTATACATATACCACAGTTTACTAATCCAATCATGTATTCATGGGCATTTGGGTTGTTTCCACATCTTTGCTATTGTGAATTGTGCTGCTATAAACATTCGGGTACATGTGTCTTTGTTACAGAATGACCTTTTTTCCTTTGGGTATATGCCCAGTAATGGGATTGCTGGGTCAAATGGCAGGTCTACTTGAATCTGTTTAAAATACCTCCATAATGCTTTCCACAGGGGTTGCACTAGTTTGCAGTCCCACCAGCAGTGTATTAGTGTTCCTGTCTCTCCACACCCACGCCAACATGTGTTGTTTTGGGTTTTTTTGATAAAGGTGTCAGGATTATTCTAACATTAATGATTGCATTTTGATTTTGACAACGTTCATAGCAATTCAAAACATCTTCAGAAAGCATATACAGATGTGGGAACATGTCAAAAGAGATTTAATTGCACCTATGCTGTAGAAAAGTTTTATATGATAGTAATTATAATGTACTAATGTAATAAAATAGCAATAACAATTATTATTACTCCTGGTGTAGTTGCAAGGCAAATGGGTCCTAGATGAACGTGCCCTTAAAAGTTTATACTTTCAGCCCCTGGACATATTGAAAACAAATGTGTTCAGCACTCTTTGACTTATCCCAGCAGCGGTGATTTGTACCCATGACAGAGCAACAAGGGTACACTAAAATCTCAATTTTAATCCTGAAGAAAGGTCCAAACCAGGAAATATATGTAAAGTAGGAGAATACACTCAAATGAACACCAATAATAGAAGTGAAGTTCATTGTTAATCAAATTTTACCTAGCTACAAGTACATCTTCCATTTTGTAAAGCATATATAGTCTCCACGTATATTGTTTTAGTCCTTACAACAGCATTGCATGTAGGGATGAGACAAAGCAGGAAGCTGAGGCTAGGGAAGTTTAAATGGCTGGACCCAATAATCCTGTAAGTCATTAAGTATCGGAGTTAAGACTTACCTGGGCTAACCGATTGCAAGTATGGTGCTAGTACTGTGCTAAAGGAATCATCACTGCCCCGTCACTTGCCCTTTCATTTACTCATTTTTTCAATAACAATAAAAAATAGCATGGACAAAAAGCACAAGAAACATTAAGCACAGATAGTAACCAGTAGTTAATGTGGTATAAGCAAAACTCATAGACGTGTTAAGTATAGCTGAGTAAGCCAGTAGCTTGCTGGAAATGGGCAGAATTCATAAGATATATTAAATACAGACAGCATGCTAGTAACGAGAAAGGCATACCAAAGACGGAATAAAAATATGATGTAACAAATGAGAGTGCTGCTTATACACAAGAAAAGATGGAAAGAACTAATTGATCTCATGTCATCTCTGGATGGATAACTGTCACTCTCAAATTTGGTCACCCATCGGTGACACCCAGTACTATCTCAGTCTGGCTGCCCATGTGCTCTACCTACAAAAGGCAGAAAAGAAGCATGGCTATTGAGCAGGCTAATTGGAGAGCGACCGCCATGGCCCCATGTACTAGGCCTTGCATCTCTGTGATGGAGCAAGTGTGTGCCATTGGCGCAGGAGATTTGTTTTTGTCTGTGGACTGATTTGTGCAAATCCCAACTCTGGTCCTCCTGGCCACACTAAAGGGGGGGAAGGCTGCTGCGGCAGATGTATGAGCATTGTGTAAGTCAGGATTCAGGTAACGTGGTCCTTTTGTTCATACTATGCTTGCGCTTATTTGAAATGTGTTAATTAATCCATCTGGTTTCCCTCTTTTCTCATTGTGTGTTTTAAATTGATTTAATAGGTTTTGTGATTTGAGTATTTTCATTTAGTTGTACAGCTTTCTGTCTGTGACGCCAGGGATACCACGCTTGGTGGTGTACTTGAAGAGTACTATCGAATCAAGGCAAATTCTCAAATGAAACACAACTAAAGCAGCTATATCATACGCATTCGTATATTTTTTTCTGAATCTTTTTGACCCATTTAATTTTAAAGAAACCATGCAGACTCAGGTGAAAAGGTTACCTCCTCCCTAAAACCAAAATTTGTTCTTCATATTAAATGGTCTAGGTCAAAGGTGAAGGAAAAATGAAGAGGATCTGGGATTTAACTCTGTGTAAATTTTGATACAATTATATTTTTGGCAAGTTGACTGAATAAACATTTAAATTACTTTGTTGGTATTTTTAAAATGCCATAACACACAACTAAATTACTAGGAACATCCAAAAAGTGTAAAAGGAGGATTAAAAGAGGAAGGGTGTTATTTAACAAGTTAAATATGAATTAATTTGAGGGGGGGAAAAGGCATTTTCTAAGGTAGCCAGTGCTAGTGAAATACTTATTGTACTACAAGTAAAGAAAAAAATAGAATTTATGCTGCCAGACGTATGAAGTATTCAAAATAAATGCTCCTTGCAACACAAATTAATAATTGTCAACTTCTAGTCTTATTTTATTTATTCTTATTTTTTTAGAGACAAAGTCTCACTGTCACTCTGTTGAAGTTCAGTGTCGCTATCATAGCTAACTGTAACCTCAAACTCCTGGGCTCAAGGGATCCTCCTGCATAGCTAGGACTAGAGGTGCACCATCATACCTGGCTGTTTTCATTTTCATTTTTTTTTTTTTTTTTTTTTGGAGACGGCATCTCACTGTGTTGCCCAGGCTGGTCTTGAACTCCTGGCCTCAAGCACTCCTCCTGCCTCAGCCTCCCAAAGTGCTGGGATTACAGGTGTGACCCACTGCATCTGGTCCTAGTCTTATTTTAAAAAAGTAATACATAAAGAAAACATGGGTTTATGGCAAGAGGATTTGCCATTTATAAGGAGTAAAGCTGGACCCATCTAAGGGCTTGGGTTATGTTCTCTTTTTGTCCCCCCACTGCATATACCTGTTAAGTTGTTCTTGAAGCAAATCTAATCTTTGCTCCACTTCCCCATAGGTGAGGTCACTTTCAGTTTCAGAGACGCCCCAGGCAGCTCGCGGAAGTGCTGAAGGACTGGACTCTTCAGGCTGAGTTTGGACATTTTCTCGTTCCCAGCTTCGCATGTCAGTGATATCTGTGGGAAATAGCAAGATGGACGTCAACTTCCCTGGGTGCCCCTGTGTAACGATAACACACAGATAGCCACGTGACAGGCTGGAAGAGATCTCTGAGTATTGAGGGAGAGACAGAGAGCCAAAAGAGTCAGGTACATATCCAGAGTCCCCCACCAATTGGTGGCAGCTCTCACCCAAATGATCTCACCAAGCCCCCTGAACTCCCATGGCCATTTCTATGCAAATGAAAACATTTAGCAGGGCATGAGTTTTGATTAGGATTGGGTTGTCTTTTTGTTTGTCTAAAGAGAAGATATGGAGGGCCTAACCAAAACGAATGAGAAAGCAGGGACTTCCAGTTTTTATATTTAGGACACAACAGTACTTTCTGTTTGTACTGCTTTACCTTTCCCCCAGGATAATTTGCATGCTTTGTGACTCAGAGTGGGCTCAAGGGGGGAGCCTTGAGGGAAATGCTGATCTTTCGGGGGATTGGGTTAGGCTGACCCAGCTCAGAGTAGAGCCAAGAAGCTATACACCATTAAAGATGGAAAGAGTCTTAAAAGTCCTCTAGTCTTAAGCTATGGTCAAGCTTTTACTCTTCCTTCTAGCCCCTTCTGTGGTGTCCTTTAATACAATAACACATTGCTTTCGAATATTTTTTGTGGCTCTTTTTATTTTGAATATTTTTATGTTACTCTACTTTAAAACAAATTGCTTATCTGTTCAAGTCTACTTTTCAAAGGTTCTAAGTGTCTCTTCTGTGCCAGACATGCTGCTAAATACAGAGGAATTAAAAATGAAGGAGACACAGGCCCTGAACTTGAAGAATTAAGTCTAGCAGGATTGTGGTCATTTTTCATACAGAGATTCATTTTCTGAGCTTCTTTTAATTTACTGTTTTTCCTATAAACTAAATTTTCAAGCTGTCAATATTTGGGGGCAAATATATCCTACTTTCCTTGTCATCTTTGTCAAATACTTCTGATGCTTTTCCTATGCTTTCTTAACCTCTACAAAATGATTAAAAGGTTGGAAAATAAAACTTATGAAAAAATACCACTGGAGTTGGGAGTTTATTTCAGAGATAAAGAAGAAGAAACGTTTTTTTCCCGCTGGGAGGGCTGGTAGGAGGAAGCTGGTCTGCATTTTCACATGGAAATAAATTTGAATTATGGAAAGTGATTTTGGTTTGATAGACTTTTAAAAAAAAACTTGACAAGTAGCTATGATTAAACACTGAGAAAAGTTATTATGTAAAGTTATGGAATTTACATCCTTGGCTGTTTTAGAAAATTGCATAGAATGTAACTGAATTGGGCAGGATTAGCTATGATTTTAGAAGCAGAGAACAGGACCAACCACAGGACTTCTCAAAGTTCCTTCCTTTCTTATAGTTTCTACAAAAGTACAATCAGGTAGCTCAAATGCATCCCCCTTTTCCAAGTAGAAGAGAAAATTTCTATATTCTTTCTTCATGGTTTTTCTCTTATTCAATGTCTATTACCATTAAATACACAGAAATTTCTCTAATGACGTGTCTAAAATTTCTGCCTAAGTAGGGTGAGGCTGTAACAAAGGAATTAGTATATTCCAAAACAACATAATACAAGATCAGCGTTCCTTATTCTGTGGGAACAGCTAACAGATCTCAGAGAACTTGCAGTGAATTCCAGAAAGGCTTTTCTTGCTTATGGCTTCCTTACTCCATGGGATCCTGGTGTTTTGTTTCATTTTTTAAAGTGACAGTTTATCATTTCTTTTGATATTTTACCAAACATGACCGGATGTAAAGGAACAAATACAAACGATATTGCTGGAGTTTTAAGTAATTTATCAGCGGATTTTCACTGAGAAGTATGATTTATTATTCACAGACACTTCAACCTATTTAAAATACAAAACCATAACATAATATCTTAGTAAATTAGGTCTTCAACTTTGGTCCAGCAATGCCACACAAATGTTCAGAATATGTAAATACATGGTTTGGTGATGCTGATGCATGTTCCTGTCTAGTCTCCTGCTAGCCAGTTAATGTAGGAAACTTCCTTTCGAGAAGATAAAGAGAACTAATAGGATTGAAGTTATATATTGTGTTCATGAGTTTTGTGCCAAGAAAGCTTATAGAATTTCTGCTTGTGTTTAAATGTTTTCTCATTTCCAAATCATATATAATAAGTTGATTTTTAAGTGACAATGGTGAATCACATGCAATACATTATGGAGGATTATATTTTTTTCTTCAGAGCTCAAGAAAAAAAGGATTATCTTAGCAGAAATGAATAAAATGTATACATAGAAGACAGAGGCTTCTATGATTATAATTTAGTCTTTTATTAAAATCTGGAGATATGTGATTAGCTTGTTTTAACAGCAATTTAGAAAATGAGGAGTTCAAAGGGGGAAATCCTGGTTAGTGGTCTTAATCAAATGAACATCCTTGTAGACACTTTCTAAATATAGTTCAGAAAGAATCTGCACTTGGTTGCCTTGGAAAATGTTGCTATAGTTGCAAGACACATTTCTGGAAACGGATGAACAGAAAATAAGCTTTCACATTGCTCCGAGTACACAATTTTGTTAGAGTCAGCTTTTGACCTCAATCAAAGTAGGATCAGAGTCCATTTAATTTGTGTGGTTTTCTGCTTTGTTTTGTTTTCTTTTTTAAGCTGCACCTAAGCGTGTTCCTTTGTTGGATTCAGCATGCAAAATCCCAGGAATATGAGTGAGTGACATTTCCTATTGATGATGAAACTAAAATTCGTGGGGATTTAATTGTTCAAACAGCAGCATGTTCTTGAACATTACACAGTACTTCACCTTTAAAAAGAGAATGATATTTGCAGTCCACAAAGTTTTAGAATTCTCTTTGGTTAATGATATTAATTAACCAGGTTATTATGTGTCTCATTGATTGACATCAATTAGGTTTATTCAACTGACATGCATATTTAGCTACACATTTTCAAGATAATTTTTTATTGTTTATACAGGATTGCCTTGTGCCTTTTTAAAAATAAAATTTATAGATATTAAAATTGTTAGAATACTAGTTTTTATTGTATATGTGGAATAGCTAATTAAAAATAATTGGAAGAAGTGACAAAGAAAAATGTATGATGAAGGACATGAGAATTCATTGTTAGTGAGAGTCATTATAAAGTCAAGTAAAATTTCCAAAATACAATTTTAATAACTTGTCACTTGAGATTCTAAGACTCAAGAGGAAAACAACAGCACTCTTTTTTTTAATCAGGCCCACATTACACTGATTTTTGGAGATAGTAGACATGGTTCAGCAAGCTCTTCAGAACTTCTGATTTCCATGATACAACCTGTTTCTATTTTTGGCACTTCCCAGAATCCATTTTCATAAATAACTAAAATGGGACATTTGGTAATCACATTTAATATTCCATTCTTCCATTGTGATAAATGAGGTACTATTTTCATTCACTTCATCAAGATTTTAGATTGTCCGGAGAACACTTGCATATATTCTTAGCTTACTTCATTGTGGGGTTACAGAAAAAGCTGATTTTACGTGATAGGGAAAGCAACTCTGGAAAAATATAAAGCCTAACCATCTTAGATTCAATATAGCTTTTGTTGTTGGATATGATCCTTAGGAATAATGGTGATGATAAGTAACATGAACTTACTCTGTGCCATAATTTTGCTATCCTGCTAGGCCAAGAGCATCTATTTTTCCTTCATTTTTGTTATATTCTTTTGATGTTTTGCTATGCCTTCTTAATCTTTACATTTTTGTATATCCAGGGATATATTAAATGAATAAAGGGTTGGAAAATAAAACCTCTGAGAAAATATTAAACAAAGTTGGAGATTTTATTTCTGAGAAAGTAATTTATACATTATCTTGTTTAATAACCACAACCAACTAGTTGGTTAAATAATATTATTCCTATTTTAAAGATGCACAAACTGAGTCTTAGTGGGTTTGGTCAGTCACTTACCCAAAAACATAAAGGGAGCAGTAACAGAGCTGGGCTTGGAACCCCAGTGGTCTGACACACATCTGTTATTGGTACTGCTTTACAGCTAGATCTACAGATGTTACAATAATTGTTCTTCCATGTAACAGTTCTTCAAGTTTTCCTGAGTTTTCTATCCTTTAGCATCAAATCTGTATATATTAATTAAGCGTTATTATCCAGCTCATGAATATTTTCTACAACCAAACCCATACATTTGGGTATTCCTTTTGGTAGGGATGTTAAACAAATGAGTTAGATCAAGAGCGTACTTTATTTCAGGGCATTTCTCTACTTTTTCCTCAGATTCCCAGTAAAATTAAATTCTCTTTGGCATATATTGTAGTGTGATTGCATTGGCATTTCATACTAGAACACTGTAGATGATATAAAGAATCAGTTGGTTAGCTCTCTTAAAATACTCATTGTTCCTCTTTCCCCTCTGAGTGACTATAGACTTTTCCACAGTTTGTACCTGGCATTGCGTTAACTCTGGTTGGCCACAAAAACCTCTCACGCTATTATGGTTTGGGAATAATTATTGCTTGTTCCAGAATAGTACAAACACTTCGTAGATGATCAGAGATCTGAACTCTTTGCAAACATTTCATGAAATGGAAAAAGAGTAGATTAACATGTATTACTACAGTTCTTAATTTGTGAAAAGTCATCATTTTATAACTAGCGCTGAAGAGAGACGACCTGATTCCTGCCTCTTGATTACCTTTGCAAGAGTGACTTCTTTTATCTATGTGAATTCTTCCTGAGTTGGGCACAGTGTCTTCAAAGTTGAGCCCAGATGCTTTCCTTATTCCAGGAGAAGAATCCACTATTCCTGAGAAAAGCGGCTTCTGTTCATCATCAATGGAGGAGATGAAAGATGATGATCTGCTTTTTTTCTCTTCAAAGTGTTTTTTGGAACTCTGATAATGTCTTATGGTATCCGCAGAGTCTTCAGGATCATTTGTACTGTTTTCTTTGCCAAAATCTATCAAAAAAAGTTATTTTATAGTGGATATTCAAATGTGAGACTGTGTGCATATCACACTACTGTGTGCATATCATACTGTAGCTATATATAAACTACCTTTTTGCTATTGAAAATGTGGCTACTTGGAGACTTTACTTTTTTAATTCAATTATTATTAGATTATCTCAATGAAATAAATTATTCATTTCAAAATGGAAAGAATATTTACAATTAATAACGTCTCAGAGAAAAACTGTAGGATAACTTAAACTTATTTATATGTGCTCAACAGTCATTTATATTCTTAGAATCTGGTGCATTGTCTCTTTAGAGAAATTAAAAAGACAAGGAAAAATGTGTCCCAATTTTAAAATATCACCACCGTGTAGCTTGTTATTTGTTTGTTTTTAACCTCCATGCCCTATCATCTGTTGCAGCCTTTCACACATTGCAAAGGTCGAAATCGGAAGCCTCCTTGTCGTGCAGGCTGGCAGGCTGAATTTCAACCTACAATGCATGTAACGGCCTTGACATTCCAGGCAGTTTGGTTGTGTAGCATATTACAAAAAAAAAAAAAGCTTAAATACAGTAATTAAGGTAGGTTTTACCTAATTATATTAAAGCTGGTAGTGCATATTGGCTGTTTCATACTGAAATGTCAGGATAATTTCAGCCCTGAAGGTTGTGTTAGAACATATTTCACTAGGAAAAACTCAAAGAGACAAATCCCAGAACTTGTTTCTATTAGTGTCCTGGGGAGACAGTATAATTCTCCATCTGGTTCCTGCTAATAACTAACCAGCAAAACTCCAGAAGGTATATCATTTTCTGGAGACATGGTGAAGACAGTGTCCCCATCTCCTCTACGCCTGGGTGTGCTTACTTGTTTATTTATAGAAGGCCAAACGAACCAATTGAAGGCCACTCCAGAGAAACTTCCAACTGTTTTCAAAAATTCCCATATGGCATAGAAATTCAACAAAGATTTTTCCCTTTATTTTTTTAAAATAGTAATTTAAAATATGAGAAGCCAGAAAGCAGCCCAAGGTAAAAACGGATAAAGTTTAAAAATCAGCTTTATGTGAAATTGTTATCGAGGAGTTTATGTTCTGCCAATTAAAGTTAAATCTAGCAAGAGTAGATTTTCTTTAAGATTTCACATTTGCTCAGTGATTACATCACTATTCAGAAAACCACAGAACTTTCCAATCGCCAGCATTATAGACATTATTGATTACTCAGTGTTACTTATATGTCTCCAGTGAATTGCTAATCTAATTGGTTATAAATATTTAGATCAGTTCTTCACACAAAACCCCTTTTCTTTTCGGTGTCATTGACAAAGCCCTCCTTAAGCCTCCAAACTTCATTTTTCCTCTTCCTCCATGCTTTGTCTTTATCTTCTACCCTTCCCCAAAGCCCTCTGAAAATTTGATAAATGTTTTCTACCTTTTGAACATATCGTTTTATTCCTGAAAAAATAATAGTTACAAAATTTAGTAACTGTTTAGTAACATTTAGTAAATGTGAAAAAAAATGGCTTCCCTTCTCCAAATTATCAACATACTTGCTTAGTGAATTGCATCAGTTTGTTAGTCCTAAGTAAACCTTTTTGTAGTTCCTAACTTGGGCACCAGTGGGATATGAATCAGCTCAGGATTCTCATTTTCCCAAATATGCTTTCATTCTAAACACTTTCATGAAGCCTTTCCCAGCAGAATCGAATGTAAACTGAATTAACCATTAATACATATGCCTCCAATCTAAGTACGGGTAATGCTAACATGGACATTTGTAATGGAGGTTATCACAAATTAATAAACCATTTTGTCTCTTTGGCTTGAGAGGTCTTGGGGATTCTCTGTAGATTTTTAAATCCTTATACATGGTAGAATGTTCTGTTCCACCTACTGCTTCAGGGCCCAGTCTTGGTTTACTAACTTATGGCTTGATTTTTGGATGCTTAGGAATAAGCTTCATCCCTTAACATATATTGTGAAGTTGAATTATAATTTGTTGATTTCAGTTCAGGAAACATATTCCAAAATTTGTTGAATGAAGAATTACTATTATTTAGTCCTATAGTAAAATGAAGCAAATTACTCCATATGTGTAAGACCTAAATCCTTTAGAAAAAGTTCCAAATAAAGGCAGAATCAGGTAAAAGAAGAAGAAAAAGTTTAATATCTTTAAATTTTTCCCATTTGGAAGGAGAAAAACCCAACCTTTATTTCTGTGTTTGTTGCCACCAGACTATCGCCCTGGCCACATGAACGGTTGCTTTGATGCAGCCCTCCTGAAACAACATTTTTCTATTCCATACTAGAGAAATTAAAGCTTCATCTCTCTGCCATACAAAATGAAAGTTGAAATGACAATCTATTTGTGGATTACAAATGGAAAGTGTTAGGGCTTTGACTGGAAATTGGCTGATGTGCTGATGTAATACGTACATGCAATTGGGCAGCTGAAATGCATTATAATTAGCCTCCAGGTACTTCTGTATTTTGATGGACTGTTCCATTTCTGCCTTTTCCCAGTTTAACTGAATTATCTGGTAGACATTAAATAGTATTAGGCGCTATTTTTTTCTTAATGCTATTTATATTCTACGTAGAAATAAGATTCTGAGGGCAGTAATCTGACGGAGTTTTACATTTTCCCTTTGCTAGAAGTGAGATTGCATAACCACTTTCTGTTACCATCATTTTACAAAGAAGAATTTTTGCCTGTTTAATTAAACCTCAAATTTACTTTCTGATTCAGAAAACTGAAAGCTCTTTTCTTCCTTTCTTTTTTCTATAGGCTGGCAGTTCATTTCCTCTCCTTTTCTCATAGGACACGATTCTAAAACATTTGTGATTTGTCATTTGGGCATCTCTCTGGGTTCAGAAATCATTCAAGACCATAGAATAAAAGTGTCCCGATGGAGTAGCTGACCCATTCAACTTAGGAATGATAATATAAAGTCCTTTCACTTCAAAAAACCTGGAACAAACATTTGTGCTCACTTCATCTTTCATGGAGTCTACCTTTCAGATTAATTATCATTTTTATTTGTCTGACCCAACAGGGAGACATAACCTTTGGTTAAAGAGAGGCATTTAAAGGTGCTCTTTCAGCATTTGAGGTTTATATTTCCCACTGGTGACAATTTAGAGATAAGCTGAGTAATTTCCAGCCCGATGCTGTGGAAAATTGGAGTGTAAAATAAATTTCTTCATTTGAGATCAAGTATCTTAGGCACACTATTGCTTTAAAGGATATTAAATGGGGACTAAGTGATTATTTTTCTATACAAATACAAGATTAAATGCCTTTAAAAATTAAAATAAAGAAAAGATGAATTAGGGGAAATATTGGTCAAATAATACAAAGTTTCAGATACGCAGAGTGAATAAATTCTGGAGTTTCATTGTACATCATGGTGACTATAGTTAATGTATTACATACTTGAAAATTGCTAAGAGAGTAAATCTTAAGTGTTCTCTACACACACACACACACACACACACACACACAAAGTTAACTATGTGAGGTGATGGGGTACGTTAATTAGCTTGATTCAATTATAGTTCAATAAAGCTGAAAAAAATGAAAAGATGGATGCATTTATATATCACTAAAATGGACAAGAAAAATCTAATCATTATTTATTATTGGAGACCTTCTAAAGAGATACCAAAAAATAATACCAACATATTTAAAGGATTAATTTAATAAAGTTAGAATTCTTATTTTATAAAAGTTTGTCAGTGTATATATTTGCGCCTTCAATAATTTTCATAGAAGTTATTTTATTTTGAGGAAACACTTTAAAAACTGACTGACTTTCAGAAGGCAATGCAAAATCATTAAACCAGTATTACAAAGAGATGATGCTATCCTTTGAAATGCAAAGTATAATGAGCTCGAGACATTTCTGCTCTATTTTCTGGAACATTAGATTTTTCCAGTTGAATATACTAATATATCGAAGTGCTCATTTTAATAAAAATTATATGGATAGGGAAATGAGTAACTTTCAGTTTCTCTTCGCTACTCTTAGGATGTATATATCTCTTTAGAACAGACTCCAGTTTGTCAGAATCTGTTGTTTGTCAGATAGTTCTTGTATGTACAGACCCATCTAAGCCCAGTGGAAATAAGATGCTGAACATTCTTTCTTGATGTCTATCCCTTTAGATGGTACAGGCACATCTTTAACAGTTTTAATTATTTTTCTCTTGTGTTTGTTTTTCTTTTCTTTTCTTTTTTTGCTTTCCATGCTTGGCAGTTTCTTTACTGTGATAATCTTTTACCAGTGGTAGTAGGGTTTTCTGAGCTCTGAGAATTGTCTTCTAGGTTTTGGAAATCAAGAGAGTAAAAATATTTCTAGATTAGGAAGGACAAGCTCAGCATTCTTTAACTTTTGCTAAGAACATCTATTTTCTTTTTGACCCAGTAAATTTTCCAAGTGCTATTTAATTGAGGCTACTTGACTACTTTGGTCTTGAATTTTATATTTTTGGAAAAAGAAGTGGGGAAAAGTGTAGAGAAGGGATGGCTGGAAGAGGGAGTTCAGATACTTATACAGAGGTCTAATTAGGAATAAGAGGCAAAGGAATCTTCCAAATCTGTTCTTTTTGGAGACTTTTGTACTTGCTGTCCCATGTTTCCTGTATGTTAATGTGGCAATTTCAGGTGACCTCTGCCTTGTAGTTAAAAAAAAATACCAGATATATACCAATGGAATTTCTCTTAAAACGTATAACATCAGCAGAAACTCTACTTCATGATTTTTCACAATGTTTGAGGAGCTTCCAAGCACTAAAACCAGTTAGAGTAAAAAGTTGCCTTTTCCAAATTCTTTTTTTCTTCTCACTACTTGGTACCAAAAAAGTAAGCTAACTTCTGTGGAATTTTACAGAAATCTGTATCCTTCCTGACAAACTATCTAGAAAATGTTACAAAAATTGAAGAGGATAGGTATGTAGACACTAACTACAATTTATAAGGAATTTCTATTTGTCTCCTCATTAACTAATGAAGAATTTTCCCTAAAGAGTAGAGATAAACTATTTAAAACTAAATAAAGTGGAAATAAAGATTAAAAAATCCCTAGGACCACTTAGTGTACAGTGGGTTCTTAGTGACAATGGGCACCAAATCAATGGGTGATTGGTTTGGGTCTGTTACGTTGCTGCCCTCATTGGATTATTCAGTGCCAGAAAGTCACTGGCCCCTTACTCAGCCATTACCAGCTACTTTGATACTGTATTTTCTGTCCACAGAAAGAGTTGAGCAGAATACTCCAAGTATTTGATCATACAAGCTCTATCAGTGACAATAAATATGTGTATGATGGCATATATAGAATATACACACATATCTGCATATTTTATAATATACAGAACATATATACATACATATGTCTCTTGTGTCATTATACATGCCATTTTACTAATATATTCCATATACTATAAAATACACACAACATACAGTTTTAAAAGGATTATTACTACCATGACCCAATGGACCATTTTGGCACACACTGAAGTAAGTACAATCTAACTTTAAAGACCACTTGAATAGAGACTATTTTCTAGAATTTTCCTCATTTCTTTCTCTTATTCCCAGCTATCTTAACAATGCTCATGGCCACTGAATAGGTCATTGAAGTATCATTATTATTTTTCACTTTCTGTCACAATAACATTTTATTAAATGCTTTCAGCTCAGGACCTGTGGAACCTCTTCCTACGATGGTCCTTGTCATATCAGGAGGTCCTGAGCACCTCCGTACTAGAATTTTGGGAAGAAAAGAGAACTACTTGAAGATGCCTTCAAAATATACAAAGTGTCCTCAAATTTGTACCTGCACTCACAACTCTCTCCTCTAGAGAAATGGGCTTTTTTTCTCAAAAAAAAAAAAAAAAAAAATGTGACGCTCATGAAAACAAACCACCTTCATCAACAAATTCATTATGTTAAATATCTATTTTGTTCAAGTCATCTTTCCAGAGTCTCTACAGATTGCTTCTTTTTAAAATATGTCTTGAATGTGAGCTCTTTAGCACCATGTGGTAGGCATGATTGGAAAGGGGGTGTTGGGCAGCTGATGACTGAAGCCCAGAAAGTTCCAGTGTCCTGTTGAGTAGGCGGTGAGTGGTGCTGCAGGACTCAACCTCTGTCTGCCGCCATGCCCAAGCATGTGGTCTTCCCTCTGGTTCCTGATGCCTCTGTTGTCTGATTCACAGACATCAGCACTTGTGGATGTCTGCCTTCAAGGTTTCCTTTCACATGAGCAATAAACTAACCCTAAAATAATTAGTATGTTTTGTAGGAAGATTTCAGTTTATGTATCTACATATTTAGCATCAATGATCCCTTGAAAGTTCCATTTTTTTTACACTTACATGTGTTTTTCTCCTAGATGTTGATTCTACATCAAGAACTATAGAATGGATGGTCACCTTAAGAGCATTAGATTGGAGTGACAGGGACTAAATTGCTTTCAGCAAATGTTATACCTGCCTGAAATATACTGGAATCCTGAAGACTTTGGAATAGCCTCTTAGGCTCTGGCTAACTGGAGTTAATTGTGTTTTCACATTGACCAACTCACAATAATGCACTGGCACACCGGAAAACTTCAGAAAGCTACAGGCAGGCAAATCTTTTAACATCTACACTTTATGTAAAATTGCTCTTTTAGACTAAGTCTCTGATTAAAGGAAAAGTTTTCAAAATCAAAAGAAATGTCTAGTTTCATGAACACAATATAAATTGTGACATGCTCTCAGGGCCTTATCAGGAGATAAAAACATTAGATTATTTATCTTGAGAAAGGAAATTGAATAAGATTGAAAGATTTAATAAATCTTTAACTGTATGGAGGGCATTGTTATATAGACAACATTGTTAACCTATTCTTCATTTCCAGTGAGATAAAAATAAGAGATTAACTTCAGGATTAGGGGCTTAGATTAACTCTGTGGAAGAATGGCTTAATAGTAGTGGTTCCGATTTTAGAAAAAAATCACCGAGAGAATAATGAAGGACATTGTAGAAAATAATTTATCAATTATCTATGAGTGATTTGTTGTTCTGCAATTGGCCCAAGAATTCAATGATGAGCCCAATTCAACAAATATTTATCAAACATTCTTTGTTAAAGGAATCTACAGTTTGGCAGAGAAAAAGGAAAAACATACCAGTAACCATTGTACAGGGCAGATTTTGACAATATCACGAGAGATGTTTCGATAATTCATAAGAGAAAGAACATTTATATTTGAGGAGATTAAGAAACAGTTCACATTGAATATATCAGTAGAGAATGACCTTGATAAAGAAATGTAATTTTAGTGGACACAACAGTGGTGTGGCATGGTTGTGTGTGCCCTCGTGCACGTGTATGTGTGTGTCTGAGGACAGGGAGGCAAATTCTAATTAAGGGAATGATATAAACCAAAACACAGAAATGATTTACATGAAAAAGAGAGCAGTTTGGTTCACTTGAATGTAGAGCAAGCTAAAGCTAGTAGATAATTTCCTCTAGGGAGAGGATTCATGGAAAAGAGAAATGAGTCAAGAAGAGAACTTGAATTAAGAAGGCAAAAAGAGGAAGAGAACCAAAAGGACCATGCTCAAATCCCATTTCATTCATTCTTTCTACAGATATTTGTTGAGCACCTGCTATGCAGCAAGTGCTAAAGCTACAGGGGACCAAATATTTCCCACCTCCATAGAGTTTATGATCTGGAGGCAGATGACATTCATTAAATAATGATGCAAATAAACCTAGAAGTGCAACTGAAGGAAATGCTACAGAGGAGATGAACTGATAGGGGAAGGACAGGAGCTCAAGGGGTTAGTTAAAGGAAAGATGGTATGAGGTTAAGAATAAAGAGGTAGGCATAGACCCACCCTATTAAAGATTTGGGGAATGAGAAGTCCTTAGAGGGTTTTGAATATGTGGGTAACTGGATTAAGGAAAAAAAATTTACCAGTGGTCCAGTGTGGAATAGATGAGAGAGGGGCAAGCTGCATGTGGGAAGGTGAGTTGGAAGGCTGTTTCAATATTCCAAGTGGCATATTATGGTAGCTTGTTCCAGAATTGCAGCTAAGGAGGTGGAGAACAGTGAACCAAAAGGAGATCTAATTTGAAGACTAAATGGAGATTCATTGAAGGTAGAAACATCAAGACTTGTTGCCAGAGTTGCTGGGGAGGTTGTGAGAAGGTTGGCTTCTATATACCTGGCTTGTGCAATTGATTAGTTGGTGGCACGGTTTGGAAAGGTGTGGAAACTAAAGGGGAGGCAGGTTTCCAGGGAGCATCATGAGTTCAATTTCAGAAGTGTTGAATTTGAGCTGTCTCTGAGATTTTAAGTGGATGGTTTAATAGGCAGTTGGATATGTGAGATTGAAGCTCAGGTGTGGTGGGATTAAGATGTAGATAAGTATGTCTCCTATGTGAAGATATAATTAAATGATGGGCATAAGTGAGATCACCCAGGGAAAGTATGATATAGAATGAGAAGAAAAGAGGACCTAGGAAGATGCCTTGAGAAACTCTAACAACTAAAACTGGTGAAGAAGATAACGATCCTGAAATTTTCTTCAGGGAATTAGTGGGAGTAGGAGAAAAACAGGAAGAGCAAAGTGTCACAGATGTCAAGAAAATAATATTCAAGAAAAAGAGGGGAGTTGGTTCATGTGAAAGATGTTGCTGCGAGGCTGAAGAATAAGACTGGAATGTTGGATTGACCTGGGACAAGAATGTGGGCTTCTTCAGGAAGGCCTTCTCCCATCTGCCCAGGCACCATTAAATGCACCCTCGCCTGGTTTCCCACTGAGGTGTGCTAATTCCTGTTACAGCACCTGCTGTTTGAGGGTGTGTCCATCTCCTTCCCTAGGGAAGATGAGGGATGTTTTGCACAATTTACTTCTTAGAATATTGAGTAGCTCTTTGAAAATGTGAAATGTCAAATCGATATTTGTTGAATATATGAGTAAAACATAAAGAACAGTCAGAGAGGCAGAAAAACCCAGAGAGGATAAGAATTGGCAAGTACCCACAGAGTTTGAGAATGACGAGGACTAACAAATGTGCCCTTCATCCATGTCAGTCATATGTGCCTGTCAGCCACATAGGAGGACTGAGCTCTTGGCTGGAAATGAGAGTCCTCCTTTCAGAACACTTTGTTCAGAAAGGTCAGGTATAGTCAGTCAACTGTTATTAATTGGCCTCCTTTTATTTTTTTAACCAATCCAGTCTGTTTCTGTATCTGTGATGTCCTTGTAGATATCAGATGGCTTTGCTGAGTGACATTGTTGAGAGCTAGCAATCAGAAACCAGAAACCAGATTATTAGCTACTGGAAAAAATAAAGGATTCACCCTTCTAGAGCCTGAATGAAATTTACTCTTGAAATCAGAAGTATAATGATCTTTTAAGTTAGAAGAGCTAATAACCACATGCTCTACATTTAAACTCTAGAAATGGAATGAATTACCTCTGTCTCCTTCACTTTCAAATGACAATCTTCTTCTTCGTAGTTTACAGTTGTCTCCTTCGGAATCATTCGTGGATTGTGATCGTAGTAAGAGATCAGCCTTTGTTAATGGAACATGAAGATAAAATGGAAGATTACCCAATTGAACATAATGTGCTATCAGTAGACGATTTACTATTTCATATTACTTCAAGCACCCTGAGACTTAATTATTAGATTGCAGGTGAACAGCTACAATACTTTGCTTAATGATTGTCTCTAAATTATAAAACAGTCTGATAGAATAATTCTAGTAGTTTCACCATCTGATGGGGAAACCATAGTTGTAGAAATTATTTATTAAAAATGTTTGAGGCTGATGTCAGCATTTAGAGACAAAATATTCCTTTGAGTGGAATGTGTTTTATGTAGCTTGGTAAAGTTAAAATAAAAATAATACAGTTGACCCTTGAACAACACAAGTTTGGTGGGTCCACTTACTTGCAATTTCCTTCCACCTCTGCCACCCCTAGGACAGCAAGACCAACCCAACTCTTCCTTCTCCTTGGCCTGCTCAATGTGAGGATGAAGACCTTTATGATGATCAACTTCCACTCAATGAATGGTTAATATTGTTTCTCTTTCTTAGATTTGCTTAATAACGTTTTCTTTTCTCTATGTTACTTTATTATAAGAATACAGAATATAATATGTATAACATACAAAATACCTGTTTAGTCAACTGTTTATGTTATCAGTAAGGCCGCCAGTCAACAATAGGCTAATAGTAGTTAAGTTTCAGGGAATCAAAAATTACATGCACATTTTCAGCTGCACAGGCGTCAGTGCCCCTAACCTGCACATCATTCGAGGGTCAACTGTAGTATAAAAACTTGGTAGACTCTGTATTACTACAGAGAAAAATGTATAAGCTAATTATAATTAGCTACGATGCTTAAATGACATGATAATGATCACAAAGTTAAATTTCACAACAATAAATAAAAGGTTGAATTCAATAAACATTATGCTTTGGACACTTTAGTATTTTGTTTCCAGCTCCTGCTTCCTTCCTCTCTGGTTCACTGTGTACAATATTATCAATCTTATATTAATAAATAAAAATAGAAGCTCTTGTCTTATTTATTTGGGAATATACTAAACTTTTATGTAAGGAAATTACCTGAAGTAGATATTGGTTGTTTTTCAAAGCAAAATCAGAATGAGGTTGGTGACATAAAACTGGAATTGTGCTAAATTACTGAATTAAACCCATTATAAAAAAAAATATGCGCTATATAATTGGAGTCTTTTATCACCCAAATATTTTTAAACTTTCCAGTGTTTTGTAAGGAAGCACTTATCTGAACTGATGCATCAGGATCTTAAATGGCACCCTGGTGACCTTAGAGGTCTCCCTTTCTCTTTAAGTCTCTCACAGTGCCTGGGAGTGACTATAACTCCAGGGAGTATTAAATCTGTTTCACCTTTTACCTAACTATTGACTTGAGGATCTTTTTTCCAAAGAATATATTAGTTAGCATATAAATACACTAGCAAGTATCAAACACCTAATATTTGATTTCTGATAAAAAAGTATTTAGAATTGGAGTGGAGTTGCAGGATTTGGGGTTTAGCAGGGGAAGGGATGGAGAAGAAATAACCTAGTAGTAAATTTTGGGCTACAACATAAGTTCTCTATCCATAGAATAGTCTAAGTCACAAGAGTACATTTTCACAGTGGAAGAGAGTGAGGAGCATAGGGCCACACTCTAAATATTCACTCTAGGTTACGTTACCTAAGGGTTCCTTACAGAGTCTAACTCAATTGACCTACTTATAATTATTCAGCATATTTGAATATGTTTGAAAGTGATTAGGCTGAATTTGTTTCCTATTTAAAACTTTCAATGGCCTTTTTCAAATATACAGAATTGGTAAAGTTTTGCTGCAAAACTTTTTTCAGAAGCGTATGTATAATCTAAGAGTAAAACAGAATGTCAGAAATGCAAAAATAAGCAAATAGTTAACATATACCTTTGCACTCTCATGCCTTAGATTGAAAGTCAACTCTAGGTTTGTTAGAAAGTGATCAGAAAACTCAGGATACATATCCAAAACCTCTAACAAGTCTTCTCTCTGAATCTTATGCAAGTCACAGTATGTGAGAGCTCTTACATCTGCATTAGACTTTCCAGGTTTGGCATAAAGATGAACCATTTCTCCAAATATATCATTTTTTCCTAAAGAAGAAAAAGAAAAGGAAAAAAAAAAAGGAAAGAAAGGAGGGGGAAACAGAATCCAAACTTAATGTTTTCCTTCTAAAAGTAGAAGGGGACCACTGATCGATTGACCAATCCCTGAACCAAAGACTTCATATGTAAGAGCCCACAGCCAACAGACACTTGGGCAGCAAAGTTCCAGCACCTAGGCCGACTACCCTAGCCCACACCTGCTGAATGGAATCTTGACTCTAAGGGTCACTGGTCCTGGTATAATCCCTTCCATTTTTTTGTGTGTGTGTTAGTTTTGGTTATTTGCCTAAGCGTCTAGACTGTAGCAAACATGTCTTCAACCTGGTATGCCCCACTTTGCTAGCAAAGGGTCTTGCCATTGAGTATTTTAAAGGCACTTTCAGGTAGATGTGCTCTGATTTTGTCAGTCCAAGAATATGGGAAAGGCCACAGTGAGTCAGATTTGTGATCTTTCTGTTTCAGGATGGTCTTGGTTTTGTCTTCCTTTCCTTGAATATCCTGTAGTTTTGCTTTATTAATTTTATTACTGCTACTTGGTGCATAGATATTCATGGCTGCTAACTCAAACTTTGTCTATTATACCCTTTACCATAATAAATAATCTTTTGTCTTGTTTAAAAAAAAAAAATGGTCTTGGGAGGTGATGCCTGGCAAGGGGCTATGGTCGAGATCTTTTAGCACTTAGAGGATTGGTGGAACAATTTGAACACTCTTGTGTCTTTTAATAATCACTTTTGAATTTGCCCTTAATGAATTTGTCCAATTGTTTAATAAATATAGTTACATTTTCTCAACACAATGTATTCATGAATTTTGTTCTATGGCCTATATTCTGAAAGTTTGTTCTCCTTGCTCTCCTGCAAAACCTGGAATTCCTTCAATGTCTGCCTTCCGATGGGCCCTCTCATTGCCTCTGCCTAGCCACATGCCACCTGCTTTTCAAGGTCTTGTTAAATGACCAGGATAAGAATCACAGCAACACCACCAAATATTTATTGAGGGCTAATAGGGGCCAGGCACTGTGTCAAATACTTAGGTACATCATTTTATTCCCAAAATAACTTCATGAAGGAATTACTAAATATTATCCCAATTTTATGAATACAGAAAGATGATTAAAGAGGTAAACTGATTAGCCCAAGGTTGCCTTCTTAGTTGGGTGAAGTGGAGGGAGGGAGAGAATAGCCAAGATTAAATCCCATGCACTCTGACTCCAGACTCCAAGCCCTTACACGCCTGAAACCGCATATCTAATCTCCTCCCATTTAATATGTTCCCTGAATGTCATGGCCACTTAGATTTTTCTGTTTCTGACCATCAAAGCACTTAAAAATTGTACCTGTGGTATAAGTACCTGATAAATACTGATAGATTACTTGACGATATAACTTTTAAAGATTGTCAATGGCAGTGTAAAATACTGCTTTCTTATATCCCTCCTGATGCTTCTTTTCCAATTTAGAAAAAACTCCCTGGGTATGTTATTTGAGTTTTTGGTAAACAACTTCATGTATTTTAAAAAATAAAGTTTAATTAGTAAAATAAATGCTGTAATATTTCTGTTTTAAATAAGGATTTAATAGAAATCAAATACTATATCTTTATAAAGAAAAATTGACATTGGAGAGGATACATTTACTATAGTTTAAATAAATACCAGTCTTTCAAAAATAAAACAAATAATCATAATTTGTGATTTAGGTGCTGACATACATAGAAATAGAGACAGCAAAGGAGAATCTCTTGAAATCCTTTATAGTTTTGAAGGTTCAATATATATATATATATTTAAAAGAAAAACCTCTGAATTAAATTAAGCATGGGCTTTGTATTTTAACTAGCTTACATGGCTGTAAATGGGCAAGTAGTAATCTAGTCCGTGTGTACAGCTTAGCAACACTCTAAAATTATTATTTGGTAAAGCAAGATGACTTATTACCTTCCTTGTGGAAGCCAGGACTGGCTGATTGGAAGGTCAGGAATGCAGCGAAGCATGCTCCTTCCCCAGCCACACACCAGGGCAAACTGCTAAGGCCAAATCCAGTGAAAACCTAACTTGATTGTGTGGTCTTGAAGGGATTTAGAATATGTGTTTATTCTTTGCTTATTGAATTGAAAACCAAATTATATACCTTGGTCAATTTGGGGAATTTTTAAAGAGATTATACTCATAATAAAATTATCAAAATATATAGGAAATCACTCAAGCACTTTTCATTCAGGTATTTGGGTTCTGTGCTGTGCCATACTCTGGTTCCACACAGCAGCAAGAAAGACAACAGCCCTGTCTTTTAGGAGTTGACAGTCGTATATAGGAACATCAAAAGTCCAGTCACACAAAACCATTGAATTACAAGCCCATTATTTAAGTGGAGTTGGATTTAACCCACAGGGAAAGGGAGTGAAAAATTTCACAGATTTTGGGGGGTAGGTGTTACCATGAGGAGAGTGAGGCTTAAACCTATCAGTGAGGTGGCAGGAGAGGAGAAGAACTGACTGCGTTTCTCTCTGTTTCCTGGTTCTTCTCCACTGTCCTAATATTCCAAAGAAATCCTACAAGTTCACATGGCCTACGTTTATTTTTAAAGGGTCAGATTAAACATGGAGTTTCTCTTGTACCCAAACCAGATAAATTTATTACTAATTTACCCGTATCCCTGGTTGTTATGTTCATAGGTCTATACTACCTTGTCAAGGACTCATATAATTCCATTTAATGGGATACAGCAGGTGAGAGTGCACAGTGAATAAATATAATTCATCTAAACATAAATGCTAGCAAGTATGCCTACAGCACAGATATTTTATTTTAAGGCGTTAAGTGATCAAACATGAAGCTAAGAGCTTCTAATATGAAAACAGAAAATGCTGACTATTCCCGTATATTTGGCTTCAAATGTCTAAGTAGCTAAGAACAGAAGAGAATCGTGGAAACATTTACATGTCAGAGAAAAAGTGAGACAGTCAAGAAAACATGTTTTTTTGCAGTGAGCTATAGTGAGGCCACTGCAGCCTGGGAGACGGTGAAATCCTGTCTCAAAAAAATAAATAAAAAAAAAAAAACCAACATATTTTTGCAAGGTTAATTTGATTTGAATCTAATTTTAAATAAAGCCTTCAAATTACCCACCAGTCTTAAGCAGTCCTTATAAATAAATAGATCTTTTTTCTTATCATTTGAAAGTGTGCACTGCAATATCTAATAATAGCTGAATCTGTCATCATTCCGTTCTAAAACACTCACCCAGAATAGCCACCACAATGTCATCTTTGAGAATTTCAATGGAGCCTCTGGATAAGAAATAAAGAGCAGTGAGGACATCCCCACAGTGAACGAGGGTGTCTCCTGGAGGTGCATGGGTGGTCTTGAACTTCATTGCCAAGGCTCTAAGGCAACCTTTACTTGCCCCCCGAAAGGCTTTGCAGTTTTGCAGCAAAGTCTGGTTGAGATGTAGACAAATGTCAGCTTGTAAGCATTCTGGGAAACCCTTTAGGACCTGAAGGAAAAAAATAAAGAGTTTCATACTACCAGTGCACTGGGGACCTCAACCTGAAATACAGTCTATTTCTTGCTCACAGCACCGCAGGTGTAGTCATTGTCATACAGGAGTTCCTACAATGCTTCTTCTACCTCACCTACTATAATGAATACTTGGTTTGCTAAACATGTCAGAATTTTTAACTCAATACTTGTTCTCTGTATGAACTGTAGGCATTCAGACTCAACACAAATGCTGCCTCATTAAAATGTAATGCCTACTTTTCACACTGCTTCTCTTTCCCTGCATTATGTTATGTAGTATCATAGTATGCATGGATATAATGCAATGTGACAATTAATAAGACATAACTAATGAAAGGTGGTACAACTAGAAAGACAGTCAACCTTTTGAAGGAATCTCCAGTCAATTTAGATTGCCATGTCTGGTATACATCTTAGTGATAATTAGTAAAAACGTTGATCCTGGAATAGCCATGGTATTTGTAAATGTCATACCAGAGAGTGCTCTTAGTTAATGGTGTTTGGAATATTTATGGTTCATACATACATTATTAATACTAAATATTTTGATAAGTACTGACAATAGAGGAGGGAAAGAAGAACAGCAAACATGCTTTAAAAGTATAGTTCAATATTCAGAAATGGAAATAGAGCCAGAGTTTATAGTGCATACAGAAGCTTCTAAAGAGCTACTGTGCTGACAATCTATTCAGGGGCTAATTTAAAACTTGTCAAACAGATTAAACAATAGCTTGTGACAACTGCAACTCAATTTGAATTGAATAAAATTTTATGCTATTTTTATATAAAATTCTCACTGTACAATGGATCAAAGGCACTCAACTCTTGCCTCTCTGGGTCTTGCTATTTTGGGTGTTGTCTATAGATTTTAAATTTTTATATTGACTTTGACCTGCCAGTACAAGTAGGCTCATTTAAATATGCTTTGGGATGGAGGAAGGAACATAATATAGTGCAATTTATAGTGCAATAATGCAATTTGGGGATTTTATATTCTTTGGATCAACCTTGGTATGCTGTCCAATATAGCTAAAAGTACTCATGAATTGCTTGCAAAGCAATTCAAATGTATTTGACTCACAGAGAAACTTCAGATTAAATCACATTTGAGTAAAGTTACAATTATTACTCTTTTAAATATTCAAGCGGCCACAAGGATCCTGCTGCTGTCTAGGACAACTGTGTGATGTAGTTGGTCAGGCTAACTGTGATGTAATATGATAGGATCAATAAGAGACCTGAAGCACAGCAGCCACAATTTTTCCCCCTCATTTTCTTCACTGTATACAGTCACCCACAGAAATGGTAGAGAGGGCTTTAGAAGAAAATCTATGAAATTGAATTCTGGTCATGAATTTGCCACAGGTTGACTCTTGTGCAAGTCACTTCACCCATTTGTATTTCTTTACCATAGGATGAGAGCCTTCACAATATTTAAATCAGCCATAATTTCAATAAATTGCCAATAAACAGTGTGTCAATTGTCAGAAACTACTCATGCAGCCCCATGCTGCTGTAGGAACTCAGACTTTCATCCTGAAGATTCTGTATCACCTGGCTGAGTTTCAAAAGTAATGAACCTTCCTCTGATATGAGTTCCTGGGCACTCATCTGCAATCTCTCCCCCTAACTGCAACTTTTGAGCTTGGTCTACATGACTGCACTCCTGCCAGGTTCTCTGCTTGGACTGAAGACCTCTCCAACATGGTAACTTATGGTCTTTGCCCATTTCTGCTTCTGGGAGCTAAAAGCTCTTTCCTACTCTTTGTTGAGACTCTGTATCAACTCAACTCCTCTCATGAAACCAACTCTCTGGGTCACTGCTCCCTTCCACTGTCTAACCTATCACATTGAAATCTTTGGCAAGTAATGCCAGACTGGAGGTGAGCTAAGTTTGGATACAATTTTCTTAAATGGTAGCCACTTTATTTGGGGGGATATATAGGATAAAATACCCCAGTTTACTGACCTCTGCTTATGACTTACTTCTTTGTGAAGCCCACTGTTGTGGTCTCAGCATAACTCTCAAGTGACTCCATACACATAAAGATGTATAGAGCATTATACCAAGTAACAAATTAGGTATGTCAATCTTTCTCTTAGGACATAGCTGTAATAAGGTACAAGAGGGCATTTTATATTTCACATAAATAAGGGAGATATTGCTACTATTATAGTAGTTGGAATGAGAATACTGAGCTTGTAGCTGATATTTCTGGCATTTTCCTTGAAGTGTCCTTGAGTAAAGCCTGGTTATGGGAAAAAAACTGCACGTGTGTGTATATGCATGCTTTGAGTTGTAAGACAGAGATGAGATAGAGATGGGCTTTTCCATTTCTCTGAGTGTGTTATATGAGCTATGGAATCAGACAGGCATGAACCGAAGTACTAGCTCCATCATTTACTTGTTGTGACTTTGGTCAAGTTACTTAACTTCTCTGAGACTCAGTTTTTTCCTTTGCATTATTAAATTAATAACATCTGCTTCACAGAGAAGTGGCCACAATTAAATATGATAATGTATGTAAGCCATTTCATGCACAAAAGGTGCTCAATAGACAATTTACTTCTGACTTCCTTTGTTTTTCCGTCACACTTGTTTACTGTTCCTGAAGAATTGGTATGTTCTCTTCAGTTACAAAGAGAAAGACAAAAAACTATTGTGTTTTCTCTTTGGTCTGCCTGATAGAAAATTCTCCACTAAGTTTTGTGTTCTATTGCCTCAGCAGAGTTTAAATGTTTATGTGTCATTTTATCATCAGTTTAAAAATTCTTTTTCCCTGCATCTATCTTTAACTTATTTCCTGTTTCAAGCTGCTTAAATGCTCTGGCTTATTAATGTACCTTTCACTGTGAGTTGCCTCAAATCCTTTTTGAAAGTAGGCAGTTACTAAAATCAATTTACAGATGTGTTCTTGGAATTCCAGTAGTTTTGGAATCACCCACAAAACTTTAAGGGCAGTCGGGAAAGTTTTTCCTTGTGAAATGTCCTCAGTCCCCAGTGTTCATTCTACTAGAAGTGACACCCATTGCAAAGGATAACAGAAAGTTGGAGGTGCCATAGAGCCTTTGTTTTCACATGGGAAGGATACACGGATCTTGGCATGAACTTGTCTAGATTTAAGAATTCTTGAGTGGTGTTAGTGCCTTGTTGACTTTCTTAGGTCAGCCACACAGATTACTCAAGTAAAACTCACTAAAAGTTAAGATTCTGTTGTTGAATCTCTTACTAGCTTAATAATTTGGATGTCCCAAATAAGTTAGCAGCTTTGGAATCTGGGTTATGCCTAAAGAAAGAGACTTTAAAATGGAGAGTTAAAAGAGAGGGAGCAGTAATGCAACACAGGTAGAAGTATATAGAAAAAAATGGAAATAAGAAGTAGATTTAAGTAGATACTTATCCAGGGCACCCTCTTCATTGCTCCCAGCTATGTTGCCTTCTTTACTCATTGTACTTATTTTTTTTTCCAGGTCTAGTTTACCTGATAAACTCCCCAAAATAGAACCTCCTCATTTTCCACTCAGATATTGGCATTTTACCTGACCTAGCAGATCTGGCTGTGCCAATGGCACAAGTACAAACCAAGACACAAGCTGGGTTGGCGATTGTTACGTTCATTTCCACTACACTGAATACAACCTTCTTTTCTGTCAAGTCCTGAAGCTATAAAGGTGCATATCACCTTCCATTGTGCATCTGGAGCCATTGTTTTATTGAGTCAGTCTAATTTTAAATACCCAGAAGCATCACCCAGAATCAGCTTTATGGTCTGTAGCTTTGAACAGCAGTTCTCATTATTTTAGCAAATATTTATTAGATGTGTGTTATATGCCAGGCACTGTGATAAACATGGGGGCATAAGGATGAATAAAAGATGCTCTGAAAATATACGTGGCCTTCAAGCCTTTCTCTAAATGCTCAAATTAAAAAAAAAATTTATAGGGATAATCAGAATTTCCTACACTCTACATTTCAAGCCAAATTTGGGCATTGATAATGCTAATGGTTATTGAAATCAATTCTCAAGGTAATAATTAATTAATTTAAGGCAAGTAAAAAGCTCTAATTTCATTTTTCTTATACTGGTTGGCATGGGAATAGATTTTTAAAACTTCTTGAAGTTCCAGAAATTTTTTTCAAGGCCAGTAAAAAATCCTTTATCTTTGTTAGGATATAAGATTACTTAAATATTTTATAAACACAAGATTAACTTCCTTTTACCTGAATTTATGTGAGTAAAACTTTTTGGGACTTTCAAAATCAAATTATAAATTACAAATGAGAATTTTTTAAGTGAGTATGAAATGCATTCTGTGATTGTTAAAAGAAATCAAGGACCCATAATTTAAAGACATTCAAACACAAACAACCCAACAACGAAAGACATGATGGCATTATTAAATCAAAGCAAAGCTCATTAAATAAATCACCCAAAACAGAGAGCAAATATAAAAACAGCTATTGTATAATAAACATCTATCAAACATAATCAGACATTAATTCAGAATCTATATTAAACTTCCCTAAAATGTGTATTTGCTGACACACACTTAATGGCATAAGATCACAACATTGTTAATATTTGTAATTAGGTAGTGTGTAAGTTCAAATTTCCTCTGTACTGACTGAGGAATCAATGCAAAATTTAGAAATGAATGGATGCTGAAGTTAATATAAACCTGAAACTTCTGATTTAAGTTCTCATCAAAGTAACATTAGTCTCATTAACTTTTTAAGTAAATTCTTAAATTTATGCTTACAGATTTATACTAGTAAAACAATTGTAGTATCTATTTTATGTATTGTGGCACAATTGAAAAAGCAGTTTGGCCCAGACTTGTGACAGATTATAATTAAAGAAATGTGTCCTGGGCTTTAGTCAGTGGAGTCTGAGCAGAGAAATACCCTAATAAATGAAGTTTTTTTTTCTTTTTCTGATATGTCACTATTCTATCACCTTTTAAGGAGAAAAGAGAGGTATTTATTTCCTTAATCAAATTTTACGTGGCCACTACTAAATATTTCCAAATGAAGTTAAATATTCACAACGTAATTGACAATAAACTATGACTCCTCAAATTTAAAACACAAGATACACTGTTGCTATTTGTTATTTCTTAGCCTGACTTGTAAAACACTTTCACATGGTGGGTACAGTTCCCAGATTCTGTTTGAAAGAAAGTCAATAATTGAGTTGTTTGTGTTTTTTATTTTTTTAACAAAAACTCTCTCCAGACTCCTTTAATAGGGTTTTAACCCCTGTAATTTGCTTCTGAAAATAATCAAAATGTATTCTCTAATAGATAACTCATATCATATCCAGATAGTATTGGAAGGTTGATCTATGCTGTAATGAATGGTTTCTGATTTATTTCATAGGGGAACATTCTCAAAGGCAGGTGGAATAAGGAACATTTAGAAAGACAGTCTGAGTGTGGCAAATGGCTCCTCTAAATAGCAGATTAATCATATGGACAACTTTGGTGGCTGTGATAACTGAAATTAGGAAATTTTCTAGGGAAATTGGATCATTAAATATACTTAAATCTTGACAAATTAGGATTAATTAAAACATAAATTAACACTCCCTATGAAATACTAAACCTCAAACATCGTCATCAAATAGATAAGTAATATTTTATATCTTAAGTCTCTGCTCTAGAGTACAGTTTTAACATTTTATAGCATTTCCTGGTTCTGATAGAATTATTGTTTTCAATGTGGCATTCCGCTTTTGACAAATCTTTAGCATTTGTAAGAAACTAAACCTTACTTTTTGTTGTTTCTAGATGCTATTGTCCTAAATTAATGAGTTCTATAATTTATAGGTCATTTCAGATCATATTACTTCTATGGTTCAGACATTAAGAAATAGGAAACACATACATTTCTTGTTTCTTTGGTGATTATGTAATACTCCATTTTAATCACTGATCATAAGTGGACTCTTTTAGCTGTCTTAACCATACAAATATATATTGCCCTTGTTTGAAGCCCAGATTGCTTTGTCATCTACTTTCTTATTTTACCTTCATGTGGCTGATAAAATAAGAAATGATTTTATTATGTAAGGCCACCAGATCTGGCCAGATTGCTGGCAAAGCAGAGCATTATGGAATCCATGACTGTGGGAATATTTATAAGCATTGGGAGAATAATTTTCTGCATATAACTTTTCAACATTTAGCATGTGATTCATATCACTTTGGAAAAAAATATAGGCAGAGCAAAAGCTTGTCACACATAGGCACGATAACACTATTGCAAATCCTGAACCAGTTTTGATACCAGTAAAGCTTCCTTGAAAATTGAAACAGAAGCCTTCCTACATTTTCCCCTTCCCTCTCCTGCAACTCTAGTTAACAGCATAACTGTGAGATGTTTCTTTGCTTTCAGAAGGACACTTAAACTTTGTTCTGATCCAAATTAAGTCAGGGCCAAGGCTGGATTGGAGTGTGGATGTGTGGGCAGAGGGGATTTATTGCTTTTACACACATGCCTTTTGCCAGGCTCTGGAGTCCTTCTGCTAATTCTGCAAGAGCTTGACTTAAAAAGGATGACTAAGGATTTCAGAAATGAGGTCTCAGGGGAAACCTTGGAACCCATTAGGGTTTCTAAGGGCAACAGGAAGGATCTTCATCCATTTTCAGGACCTTCCCTCCTTCTTCTTACTCAATTATTTGAGAGAGGCAGAGGGAGAAGGGATGAACGATGCTTCGCAAGTATTCTTCCCAGATGGGTTGATTGTAGATGACCTGAGCTTGCTTACAAAGTAAGGTAAAGGGAGATACAGTCTGCCAGGTAATGAAAAGAATGATTTAAAATACCACCATGTGCTTAAAACACCATCTTGAACTTGGATCAAATTTGATGGTTTCAGAAACATTTATTATGTGTCATATTTTAGAATCAAATTGTTTGATTGAATTGTCAACATTATGGGAGGAATACAGAGTGGTGATCACCCCATTTTTCAAATATGAAAGCTGAGACAGTGCATTAAGGACCTTTATTTGAGGAAGAACTGAGACTTTAAACTTAAGTCTAGGGTTCCTTCAACTATTTTTAATTGCCATAGCTGTCCATCAGATTGGATTTCTTAAGTTGCTGACAGTATAGTGAGATACACAATGTTTCCCCTTCATTTCATTTATTGATTTTGTAGAAAAGTAATACAGGATATAAATCTAGCATAGATGGCCTTTTTATTTTTCACCAGTTGGGTATTTGTTCCTCAGAAATTTTAAGGCTGACAACAATGCAATTGTTTTCTAGGGAAAGTGATGGCTATGTTAATAATTACCCAATTTTTGTAAAATAGTAGAAGTTTTTAAAACAGTAGAAATTCTCTTTCTCCATCTAACAAATTCCTTTCCTGTAAAATGTATTGACTGTTACCTGGCATGATGAACATTCTAGGTACTACTGTATCTGCACATTTCTGCTTCTGCCAGTTGAGTCATAAACCAGCTGTGTATGTTCCAAAACCTATTTATTCCAGCTGTACTTGTTAGTGGAATTGCATAATTCAATCACATATAGTACATAAAAGATAGAAATTTTGTGTAAAGGAGAGTGGTGTCCTTCCCATTCATAGTGTAAAAATAAAGCTGAATGCTTTGGAAACTTTTATAAAGGTGAGTCATCAAAATAAAATGCAACCAGATCGCTGAATTAGGTGTGGGGTCTTACATATCTGGAAATTAGAAAAATTTTTTTTTTTTTTTTGACAGCGTCTCGCTCTGTCACCTGGGCTAGAGTGCAGTGACGTCATCATAGCTCACTACAACCTCAAGCTCCTGGGCTCAAATGATCCTCCTGCCTTAGCCTCCCTGAGAATTCAAAATTTTAGAGTCCATGAACTCTGACTATAATCCAAAAATATAAGAAAAAAATTAAAAAGGGATCATAAAATCAGAAATACTTAGAAGTTAAAAAACCATACTCTATGATAACTTTTGGATAAAAGAAGAAACAATTTACAATGTGATAAAATGAGAATATTTCCTATCAAAACCCATGGAAATACAGAAAAACTTGCATTCAAAAAAAAAGTATATTCTTAATGCCTTCATTATTAAAAAGAAAGACTCAAACAACAAGAGGCCTTAATACAAATATTAACAATAGTAGAATTATCCAAAAAGTAAGAGAGGGAATTAATGAAGGCAAATGCTGAAAATGAAAAGAATAGTAACAAGCATAAATCAATCCAAGAGCTAATTTCTTGAAAAAAATTGAATAAAATATATAAGTCTTTCAAAAATCTGCTGAAGGAAAGAAGACAGAGGGGGCAAAAATATACAAATTTAGGAATAAGAAAGCAGACGTATGTGCTGATACAGAAAATATTAAATGTCTTTTTTTTTTTTTTTTTTTTTTTTTTTTTTTTTTTTTTTGTTTACTTGTTCTTTTTTTTTTTTTTTTTTTTTTTCTTTTTATTTTGTTTGTTTTTCAGCTCATCAAGGGGGTACAAAAGATCAGGCTATATACATTGCCCATGCCTCCCCATCCCCCCGAGTCTGAGCTTTAGTTGTGTCCATTTCCTAGACAGTGCACATCACTCTCATCATGTAGGTGTGCACTCCTCCCCTCCCCCCACCCCATCCCCCCCCCCCCCCCGAGAGAACTTCAAACGTGTCCATTCCCCAGGCAGTGCGCATCGCACTCATCAAGTAGGTATACACCCATCCCTTCCACCCAGCCCTGACCTCTGTCCAATACCCTATTGGTGTGAATCCCAAATGTGCTCTCAGGGAAACCAGTTTGCTGGTGAGTACATGTGGTGCTTGTTTTTCCATTCTTGGGATACTTCACTTAATAGAATGGGTTCCAGCTCACTCCAGGAGAACCAAAGAGATGCCATATCGCCATCATTTCTAATAGCTGAGTAATATTCCATGGTATACATATACCACATTTTGCTAATCCATTCATGAATCGATGGGCATTTGGGTTGTTTCCACATTTTTGCGATTGTGAATTGTGCTGCTATAAACATTCGGGTGCAGGTGTCTTTTTTATAGAATGACTTTTGTTCTTCTGGGTAGATGCCCAGTAATGGGATTGCTGGATCGAATGGACACAGAACAGAAAATCCAAATATAAAACCATCCTCATATAGCCATCTAATCTTTGACAAAGCAGAAAAAAACATACTCTGGGGAAAAGATTCCTTATTTAATAAATGGTGCTGGGAAAACTGGATATCCATATGTAGAAGACTAAAACAGGACACACAGCTCTCACCCCTCACAAAAATCAAATCACGGTGGTTAACAGACTTAAACCTTAGGTCAGAAACTATTAGAATTCTAGAAGAAAATGTAGGTAAGACTCTTACAGACATTGGCCTAGGCAAAGAATTTATGAGGAAGACCCCTAAGGCAATCACAGCAGCAACAAAAATAAATAAATGGGACCTGATCAAATTAAAAAGCTTCTGCACAGCCAAAGAAACAGTCACAAGAGTAAATAGACAACCTACAGAATGGGAAAAAATTTTCGCATACTACACATCAGATAAAGGACTGATAACAAGAATCTATTTAGAACTCAGGAAAATTAGTAAGAAAAAATCGAACAACCCTATCAAAAAGTGGGCAAAGGACATGAATAGAAATTTTTCAAAAGAAGATATAAAAATGGCTAACAAACATATGAAAAAGTGTTCAACATCTCTAATCATCAGGGAAATGCAAATCAAAACCACAATGAGATATCACTTAACTCCAGTGAGAACGGCCTTTATCAAAAAGTCCCAAAACTATACATGTTGGCGTGGGTGTGGAGAGACAGGTACTCTCATACACTGCTGGTGGGACTGTAAACTAGTGCAGCCCCTGTGGAAAGCAATGTGGAGATACCTTAAACAGATTAAATGTCTTATAAGAGAAACCTACATGCAATTCTGTAACAACTTTGGAAGCCTAGATAAAATGGATGAATTCCTGACAAAATAGAAATTACCAACATTGAACAAGGAAGAAATAAAATAAATAATTACCATAGTAGATTAGGAATGGTATTTAAAGCCTACTATTAAAACTATCAGGATCAGATGGTTTTACTACTGACTTCTTTTAAACATTTAAAGAGCATGTAACCATAGACCAATATCATTATAAAATAGATATGAAATTCTAAACAATTGACTAACCAATAAAATCAACAACATGTCAAAAAACATCTATGACCAAGAAGAATTTATTTCAGGAATGCAAGGATATTTTAAAAGTATTAGTCTTAATGGTGGAAACATTTTCATTAAAATCACCTATTATTGTTCAGAATTATTTTAGAGATTTTAGTGAACTTAAAAAAAATAAATAGTTGTCATTAGAAAAAAAGGAAATGACTTTTTTTTTTTTTGCTGCTGATGTGATTATAAACTTAGAACACCCAACAGTAAATCCTCAAGAGAACCCTCTCCCCCACCAAACAAAACAAAACAAACCAAATTGAACCAAACTAAAGATAAAGTTCTATCAGAATTTGTTAAGGTGGCTAGATAGAAGACAAATAGTTTTACTCCATATTATCTATTAAGTAGGTAAAAATGGAAATATACAATATACTTCATTTGACTATGCTATATAAAATTAATGAATAAATTTAACAATAAAAGTAAAAATTTCTAAGAAAAAATTATGAATCTTATTGAAGGGGATCTTATTTTTTCTTTTTCAGTTTTTTACTAGCTTTATTGAGGTATAATTGACAAATAAAAAAATGCATATATTGATGAGTGCGATGTGCACCATCCAGGGAATGGACACACTCGAAGCTCAGACCCGGGGGGATGGGCAGGCATGGGCAACACACATAACCTGAACTTTTGTACCTCCACAATGAGCCAAAAAAAAAAAAAAAAAATGCATATATTTACAGTGTGCCGTACAATGTGATGTTTTAATGTACGTACACATTGTGAAATTATGTACCTTTTGGTCATTTTTTTTAACTCTGCTGCTAAGAACCATAGAAAAGTCAACTGACTCTGGGCACACACATGGATTTTAAACCACTCATTCATATATGTACTCCTTGAATCATATGTTTTCATGATAAACATCTCTGAGTACCCGTGAAAAAAATAACATAAAATAATTATGAAGTCATTAAGCTGATGAATATCAAGAGCTGTCCCTAGATTCTGAGTGAGCTATAGATCTCAGAGATGTAGATTAAAATAATCACATGGGGTAATGTACATGTTGCTTTAAACAGAAATTGCACATATAAGTCTACACAGTCCACTTTCTGAGAGCTGCTCTGACAGCAGCCACAGAGCTTTGATTTTTCCATTGCCACCATTTATTTAAGTTTCATTTCTTAGCTGATTGCAGGCAAAGCAGCTTTGGTCATAGGTGTAATTTATTTATTTATTTATTTTTTTGTTTTGTTTTTCAGCTCATTTGGGGGTACAAAAGCTCAGGCCATATACACTGCCCATGCCTCCCCCCTCCCCCCCGAGTCCGAGCCTCAACTGCATCCATTCCCTAGACAGTGCACATCGCACCCATAATGTAGGTGTGCACCCATCCCCTCCCCCCACAGCATCCCCCCCACTCAGAACTCCAAGCGTGTCCATTCCCCAAGCAGTGTGCAGGGGATCTTATTTTTTAAGATATAAACCGGTGGTTCTTAACCCTGGCTACATATTAGAATAGACATAAAAATATTGACACTCAGACTTCACTATAAGCAATTCTGATTTAACTGTTGTAGGGTGAGCTTAAGCACATAAATTTGCTTAAATATTTTAGATAATTTTAATGTGCAGCAAGGATGAGAACTTAATACTGAAATTCCAAAGTTAATGTCATTATACCTAAATTAATTTAAAATTTACAGAAAGAAAAGGGCTAGAGCAGCCTTATAAGCCATTCTCTGTCTTTCCTGAGGAACACCAGCAAAGAAAGTGACCAGCTAATGGCAAACACTAGTGACCTGCTACTGGCAAACACACTAAGGGCATTTGTTATTCGGGTAGTTCCTATCTATGGGGTGTTTTTAGCAGGAAGTTTCTAGTCTAAATTGTTAAGGCAAACAAATCTTTCATCAATAGATTTATAGGCCATGACTTTCTGGAACATGTCTTGAAGGCTATGTAAAATCCAGAATATATGTTTAATGATCAAAAGAGTTTCTGCTTAAGTGTTATATCATCATATACATTGTTTAGAGACCTCCTTAATTAAATCTGAGCCAGAACTCATACTAACACTGATATGGCAAGGAAGGATCTCCATGCTTATGCCTCATGATTAACCATATCCTTGAAATTATTAGTAAATGTTGATAGCGGTTATGAATTCTCATTCTTGTGAGCCAGATTTGACAATCTGATCTTTGTGTTATCTCAAAAGCTCAACAGGGAGTATGTTGTAATTGAATAAAAATAGTCATATATTTTATATGGAAGAATAAATGCTCTCAAGTAGCCAAGGGAAAGAAGAACAATAAGATTAGTAAGGGCTGACCTACCTTATCAGTTGTTAAAACATGACATGATGCAACCAAACACAAACCATTCTGGTATTACCATAGGATGGACAGACAGCAGACTTGAGAGTCTAGATATGTATCCCAATTATATCTGATGAGCCAATGGGTAAATTAGGTGGTATTTTTAATTAAATGAAAAAAGAATGGCTTATTTAATAAATTCTATCAGTACTGTTTTCTACTTGTGAAGAAAATAATTTACAGAAATAGATTTCAAACAGATTATGGAATTTTTCTTCTAATCATTTAACAAAAGTTATAAGAAAATCTAGGAAGCTGCTTATGTAAGCCAAAGGTTTAGTAGGGTCTTTTTAAAAGAGGAAAGGACAGCCTAGAATCTTGTACCCAGCTAAGCTAAGTTTTCTATACGAAGGAGAAATCAAGACATTCTCAGATAAACAAAGGTTGAGGGAATTCACCAAGACAAGACCAGCCCTCCAAGAAGTACTCAAAAGAGAATTATACACGGATCAGCACAAGAAAGATCCACGAATGTAAAACTACTCAAGAGCTAAAGATCAAATTCCAGATACCACAATGGCCCAGGAGAGAAAACATCACAATGAAGTTCTACCCAACAAGCTGAACAAAAAACTGTCTCACCTATCAGTTTTCTCAATAAATGTGAATGGCTTGAACTCCCCGCTCAAGAGACATAGACTGGCCCAATGGATAAAAAAATACAATCCAAGTATCTGCTGTCTTCAAGAAACTCACCTAACCTGCAAAGATGCATTTAGACTGAAAATAAAAGGATGGAAATCGATATTTCAAGCAAATGGTAACCAAAAGAAAGCTGGTGTGGCAATCTTAATTTCCAATAACTTAGCTTTCAAACCAACAAAAATAATAAAAGACAAAGATGGCTACTACATACTGATTAAAGGCACAATTCATCAAGAAGCCATGACTATACTCAATATATATGCACCCAACCTAGGTGCACCTAGATTCATAAAGCAAACCTTACTAGATCTCAACCAAATGATAGATAACAATACTGTAATAACTGGAGACTTTAACACCCCACTGACAGTACAGGACAGATCCTCTAAGCAGAAAATAAACAAAGACATAATGGACCTCAATAGAATGCTAGAACAAATGGGCATGGCTGACATCTATAGGACATTCTACCCAAAGTCCACAGAATATACATTCTTCTCATCAGCTCACGGGACATTCTCTAAGATTGACCATGTCCTAGGACATAAATCATGTCTTCAAAAATTCAAAAAAATAGAAATTATACCATGCATCTTCTCAGATCACAGCGGAATAAAAGTAACAATGATCACAAACAGAAACCCTCACTCCTACTCAAAGTCATGGAAGCTAAATAACCTTCTCCTGAATAATTATTCTATAAAAGAAGAAATCAAGATGGAAATCAAAAATTTCTTTGAATTAAATGACAATGGAGATACAACTTATCAAAATCTATGGGATGCAGCTAAAGCAGTCCTGAGAGGAAAATTCATATCCATAAATGCCTATATCAAAAAGACAGAAAACATGCAAATAGACAACCTAACGAATAGACTCAAAGAACTGGAGAAAGAAGAACAGAACGATCCCAAACCCAGCAGAAGGCGAGAAATTACTAAGATCAAATCAGAACTAAATGAAAAGGACAACAAAGAAACTATAAGGGAAATTAATAAAACAAAAAGTTGGTTCTTTGAAAAGATAAACAAAATAGACACACCTCTGGCTAGACTAACCAAGAGCACAAAAGTAAAATCTCTAATAACTTCCATTAGGAACATGAAAGGAGAAATCACAACCGACGCTACAGAGATACAAGATATCATCTATGAATTCTACAAAAATCTTTATGCACACAAACTGGAGAACGTGGAGGAAATGGACAAATTTTTAGAAACACATAGTCTTCCCAGGCTCAACCAGGAAGAAATAGAGTACCTGAACAGACCAATATCAAGAACTGAAATCGAAACAGCAATAAAAAACCTTCCCAAAAAGAAAAGCCCTGGTCCAGATGGGTTCACACCTGAATTTTACCATACATACAAAGAAGAACTGGTGCCCATCCTACATAAACTATTCTCCAATATTGAGAAGGATGGAGTTCTCCCTAACACGTTCTACCAAGCCAATATAACATTAATACCAAAACCTGGAAAGGACACAACAAAAATAGAGAACTACAGACCAATTTCCCTCATGAATATAGATGCAAAAATTTTCAATAAAATACTAGCAAATCGAATCCAAGCACTTATCAAAAAAGTAATCCACCACGACCAAGTGGGCTTCATCCCCGAGATGCAGGGGTGGTTCAACATACGTAAATCTATAAATGTAATTCACCACATAAATAGAAGCAAAAACAAAAACCATATGATACTCTCATTAGATGCAGAAAAAGCATTTGACAAAATTCAACACCCTTTTATGATAAAAACGCTTAACAAAATAGGCATTGATGGAACCTACCTAAAAATGATACAAGCCATATATGACAAACCCACAGCCAACATCATACTGAATGGGGAAAAACTGAAAGCACTCCCACTTAGAACTGGAACCAGACAGGGCTGCCCATTGTCTCCATTACTTTTCAACATAGTATTGGAAGTCCTTGCAAGAGCTATCAGGCAAGAGAGCAGAATCAAGGGAGTCCAGATAGGGAAGGAAGAGATCAAACTCTCACTTTTTGCTGATGATATGATGTTATATCTGGAAAACCCCCAGGATTCAACCAAGAGACTCCTGGAATTGATTAACGAATACAGCAAAGTCTCAGGCTACAAAATTAATATACACAAATCAGAGGCATTTATATATGCCAATAACAGTCAATCGGAAAACCAAATTAAAGACTCAATACCCTTCAAAATAGCAACAAAGAAAATAAAATATCTAGGTATATATCTAACTAAAGAGGTAAAGGACCTCTATAAGGAAAACTATGAAACACTGAGAAAGGAAATAGCAGAACTTGCAAATAGATGGAAAAATATACCATGCTCGTGGATCGGAAGAATCAACATTGTTAAAATGTCTATACTACCCAAAGTGATCTACAGATTCAATGCAATCCCTATTAAATTACCAACATCATTCTTTACAGACATAGAGAAAATAATTATACACTTTGTATGGAATCAAAGAAGACCCCGTATAGCAAAAGCAATTTTAAGCAACAAAAACAAAATGGGAGGTATTAATTTGCCAGACCTCAAACTATACTACAAGGCCGTGGTTCTTAAAACAGCCTGGTATTGGCACAAGTGCAGGGACACAGACCAGTGGAACACAACAGAAAATCCAAATATAGAACCATCCTCATATAGTCACCTAATTTTCGACAAAGCGGGAAAGAATATACTCTGGGGACAAGAATCCCTGTTCAACAAATGGTGCTGGGAGAATTGGTTAGCCACTTGTAGAAGACTGAAACAGGACCCACAGCTTTCACCTCTCACAAAAATCAAATCACGGTGGATAACAGACTTAAACCTTAGGCGTGATACAATCAGAATTCTAGAAGAAAATGTAGGAAAGACTCTTACAGACATTGGCCTAGGCAAAGAATTTATGAAGAAGACCCCCAAGGCAATCACAGCAGCAACAAAAATAAATGAATGGGACATGATTAAATTAAAAAGCTTCTGCACAGCCAAAGAAACAGTCCAGAGAATAAACAGACCACCTACAGAATGGGAAAAAATTTTTGCATACTACACATCAGATAAAGGACTGATAACAAGAATCTATTTAGAACTCAGGAAAATCAGCAAGAAAAAATCAAGCAACCCTATCAAAAAGTGGGCAAAGGACATGAATAGAAATTTTTCAAAAGAAGATATAAAAATGGCTAACAAACATATGAAAAAGTGTTCAACATCTCTAATCATCAGGGAAATGCAAATCAAAACCACAATGAGATATCACTTAACCCCAGTGAGAATGGCCTTTATCAAAAAAACCCAAAACAACACATGTTGGCGTGGGTGTGGAGAGACAGGAACACTAATACACTGCTGGTGGGACTGCAAACTAGTGCAACCTCTGTGGAAAGCATTATGGAGGTATCTTAAACAGATTCAAGTAGACCTGCCATTTGACCCAGCAATCCCATTACTGGGCATATACCCAAAGGAAAAAAGGTCATTCTGTAACAAAGGCACGTGTACCCAAATGTTTATAGCAGCACAATTCACAATAGCAAAGATGTGGAAACAACCCAAATGCCCATCAATACATGATTGGATTAGTAAACTGTGGTATATGTATACCATGGAATACTACTCAGCTATAAGGAATGATGAAGATACAACATCTCTATGGTTCTCCTGGAGAGAGTTGGAACCCATTATATTAAGTGAAGTATCCCAAGAATGGAAAAACAAGCATCACATGTACTCACCAGAAAATTGGTTTCCTTGATCATCACCTAAATACAAATCTGGAAATGACACCAATTGGACATCAGACTGAGGTGGGGGGTGGGGGAGGGGATGGGGGTATGCCTACACAATGAGTGCATTGCGCACCGTTTGGGGAGTGGTAACACTTGAAGGTGCTGACTCGGGAAAGGGGGGGTGGGGAAAAAAATATGAAACTATTGTTTTTAACTTGCACTGTTCACTTAATAATTTATCATGAATATTTCCCATATTATTTCATATCATTGTACAAGAAATAATGTATACATTATGAGGACATACTGTATCTAACAAGATATACTGTTAGACTCTTTGATTCTGTAAAATTAAAAAAAATAAATAAACCAAGTTGTTTCTTAAACGTCAAAAAAAAAAAAAAAAAAAAAAAAAAAAAAAAAAAAAAAAAAATAATAAAAGAGGAAAGGATCTCTGAACTATATAATAAAGTTGACCAATTAGACCATATTAAAAAAAGAAAAAAAAAAGCCTATTGGATCCAAAAGATCTTTTAAACAAAACCAACATATTACAAAGATATTAGGAACAAATTGAAATTTAGGTGGCACATAAAGCATTACTATATATAATTTAGAAAGAGTTCCTATAAAATGATAATAAAAAGATAACTGAAAATATGCAAAAATGCTGTGAATAGGCAATTCATTGAAGAAAAAACCCAAATGACACTCTATGTGTGAATGAAAAGGATCCTTAAATTCAAAAGTTGCTAAGAAAATGTCATTAGAGTAACAAAAAACTCCCACATATCCATTATACTGGCCAAAATTAAATAGAACCATAACACCCACTGCTAGTAAAGGGAAGGGAATGAAGTAACAACGTTGTTGGTAGAAATGTAAATTATTAAACAATTTTTGGAATGTAATTGTAAAATAGCTATTAAAATTTAAAGTACACACAATCTTTAACTCAGAAATCTCTTATCTGGAAATTTATCCATAAAAATAAAAGTATCAGTAACAGAAGTATATGTAAGGAGATTTATTGCAGTATTGTTTGAAGTGGCATGAAATTAGAAACAAAATGAAAGCCCATTAATAAGAGAATAGCCTATTATCATAAATATAGTAGGTAGTTATTAATATATACTATTATACATGGTATAATGAGAGTATATAAAATAACTTATTAATACTATAGCATGTTATATGCCATTAAAAGGAATGAATTAGAGTTGTGTCAGCCAACTTGGAAGTATTTTCACAAGATATTAAGTGAGAAACATCTATTGTATACAATTTAATATTATTTTTACAAATTAAATTTTGCAGCTATATGTGTATGGGGTGTATATTTGTGTATGTGTGTATGCATACATACAAATGTACGTATAATTACGTTAGCATAGAGAAAGCTGTGGCAGTTTATACACATGGGTAACAGACAATGGGACGAGTAAAGTACTGCTGTGAGGGGGAGAGAGTGGGAATGGAGAAGTAAATTGAAGCATAAAAATCTTAAAAATGTTGCACTAAAAAAGCCCCTGTCATAAAAAGTGCAGATACTATGATTTTATTTAGGCCATAGTTGTGCCTGTGAGAAAGAAAAGAAACTTTTTATCTGAATATGTGCCACTTTAATTTATCAGAAAGGCAATGAAAGGGGAGAGCAGTCACAGCTCGATCCCTTACCCTCCAGCTAAATAATTCTTCCTAGATAGACTCTAGACTGGCACCACCAATAGTTGTAAATTAACCTGACAATGCCATACACTGGATGCTGTAACTCATGCCCTATAGTTCAACAATGTATAGCTAATCACTGTTATTTCTGTAAACCTCTCCTCACTCTTTTTTAAAAAAAAATTATAGAGACTGTCCTGTGTTCTCTGGTGCACTTCCCAGTGTTTCCACGGCTACAGTCCTCAACCTTGTCCCAGTAAACTCCCTGTAGCAATCTTGCCTCCGTCTCTTTCTTTAGGTTGACATATCTATGATATGTGCACCATTAGAGAGGATGGTTCCCAACTGAAAAATATTCTTGCCAGGCTATGACAACTCTGTAAAGTGAGAAAAAATATGTGATACTCAATGAGTATGGTTACCAAGACGTTATTGTATCTGAGGGTTATTTCTGAGTGAAAAGACGTAAGGTAATTTTTAATTCCTTTTAAAGAAATTTTTACATACTGCTTGATAATTTACAATGATTCTATAATTTAAATCTGAAAAGGTTAGGTCCTTCAACTTGCCTTCAGTGATTGGTCAAGTCATCTTTTTTCCTCTTTAAGAATTGCCAGTATAAATGACATAATCTCATGGGAACTATTATGTTTAATAAGAAATATTTTAAGAAATATTTATAGGTCTCAATTCTGTGTGTCTTAATGGGTGAGAATGAAAGAAAAGGGAATAAAGCAAGGTACTGACTTAAAATTCCATTTAATGTTATTCTCATGTTTAGAAATGATAGGATACAAATGATCTGTAACCATGATCCTTTTCTCACTGGGTATGGGGGAAGGCATCCCCTGCTTTTTTTCCCCTTGATTCTATTATTCACACACCTCCTATCTGCCTTAATTCCAAGAATGTCTCCATCTCTGCTTACTTTACTCTAGGCCACCCTATATGCTTTTCCTTTTAGCAGTCCTGCTTGTAAAATTTTGCCACATGTAGCAGTTTTTCTGGCACTGTACTCCCCTTCGTTCTTCAGATACCTAGTCAAAGGGAATTGCTTTATTATAATACTGTGATCTCAGCGCTGGTATTACCTGTTGTTAAATATTAAGAATAGCTTACAGATAAAGCAGATAAAATTAGAGTCTGGGCTAAAGCCCCAATCTTGGAAAACACTGCTACGACCACATTTTCCTAGCATCCACATCTTGAAACTTACAATACAGAACTACATAATGGCTGGAGATTTACCTTTATGATCCAAATGAAATACTTGTACCTATGTGGAGTGAGCCTGGCTTACCTTTCCATTATGGTAGTTGTTCCTAACCACAGCCATGTTTTAGTTCTGTGTGGGTGGCAGAGCATATTGATCTAAGATTAACAGTAGAGAGGGCAGAATGAACTACAGCATATATGGAAATGATTTAGCATAGCTCTGGAGTATTAAAAATATACATCCTAAGAGGTGATGGACCCCTCTGTATGGAAGGTTCTTATCAAATGGTCCCTAGGCGAGTGTGGAGTTCTGCTGAGGGTGGCTTACCTGGCCAATAGGAGCCCAGGATACAAAGTAAAAGAGATTCTTTAGGTATATCTGGCATGGAAGATATAATGATTACTTATTTTTCCATCCACACTCATCCACATGGATAACCAATTAAAATATATCTAAATTTCTTGAACTATTGCTGCTTTAAGGCTATATGATATTTTGGGTTGGATGAACTACTTCTGCTTATTTTCACCTTTAAAAAACAAAGGTTAAGAAATCTGACATATTGGGTGGAACATTTGCACATCCATTTTTAATATAAATTCTCTGCCCATTGGTTATGTTTTCCACTGAAGAAAATATGGGACTTTTATTTTGGGGGAAATTGTGGATGGTTTGATTTCATTACATTCAAGCAATTTCGAGTTACTCCAGTATTTGAATTAAGAAGGACTTAAAATCGTATTTCCAAAGAATATTTTATAACTAAGCTTTGGTGATCTCTATTTTTTATTATTGGCTTAACCTGTGTTGATTATGAAGTGACCTGAACTGAATCGAGTTAGAATTATTCCTGTGCTTCTACCACTCCATAGAAAGTATTTTGAAACACATCAGACCCTTCAGCATGAGAAATTGCACTCTAGAGTGCTGTTCAAATAGGAACATCATTTTAACGAGTTAAAAAACAATTTGAGACGTGATTTCCCCCTTCCTACTACTGCAAGAGAAACATTATTAATAAGTGGAGAAACTGAAGCATAGAAGTGTGTTCACCACCTCAGCGTGGTGTTTCTGAGGCCTGTTTGTCTTATGCAGGGCCCCAGGGCATGCTGTCATTATTTCTCTTGGTTCTGAAAGGGCTTTAAGTCAGATCCCACCATTGAAGAACTCACTTTGCATAGAAGCAGCATGATGCCAGCTGTAAATAAGTCCTTCTTGATGATGGTTGGAGACCAGGATGAAGTGACCATCATCACTTGTGAAAGGATGAGCACGTACCATTTCTGACCTGAAAATACCAGATGCCTCTCTTAAGCTTGATATTGTTCATGTCAGGGGACGTCAGATGGTATTTATTGTTCTCTGTGGTATTTTGGAGAAATTCAGGGTAAGTAGACTTAGGAAGGGCAGGTGAATTTTGCCCTTTCTTAAGTACCTATTGCTCAGGGACTGGCTACAGTAGGTGATCATGACAAGTCTCTGTGTTAGTAGACTTCTTGCCAGTACGAAATTTTGCTACCTACCCAGTTTCTGCAGAGCCAGGCAATTCCTGTCAACTTATCAACATGCAGATGAAAACATCCTTTCAAGTGCATGGTGCAAAACTGTTATTTTAATTCAACTCCTAAATGGTAGCTAGGTATTTATTTACAGAAAACCAAAATGTTTCACCAGTCCTCTGGGTCATTATCATTTAAATGCAGGGTTTTTCCAATATCCATGCCCCTTTTAAATGTGTGGAGGATTAGCCAGATAGGAGAGCACTGTATTTCTAAGACTTTTGATATAGCTTCTGTGACATGCTGATTGGTCAAGGTTTTTCACTGACCATATTTATCAACTTCAGTAGATGAAGGATCATTAGGAAACAGTAAAGGGATTAAAAACAATATGGTGAAGTCAAGTCATGCTATTTTGTAAATTTTACTTTTATATTTCTGATGGAGTTTATTGTCACAGGATTGTTTTTATCTGAGTTGCTGAATTGAACATAACTCAAAGTGCTCACCGTTATATTTTACTATGATGTATTAAAATACTTCATGATCTGAATATGAAAGTCCGGCGCAGATGAAGTTATTTAAGTAAGCGTAGAGAATGGGCATAACAAAGTGTTTGATGGGGTAGAGTTAGACTGTGGATGCAGAGACAAGGTTGGTGTTAGTAGAAGCTATTCTGACAGGTAACAGAGAAATTAGAAAGAGTTGTGAAAGTGAAGGAAGTTAAATTTTCATTAAGATACTCCTTAGCACATCAGGCCCAAGAAATAATAATTTCTATTAAATAGTGTACTGTTCTTTCTTAGAAATTTTTTTTAGAGATGGTGTCTCGCTTTGTTGCCCAGGGTAGAGTGCAGTGGTGTGGTCATAGCTCACGGTAACCTCAAACTCTGGGGCTCAAGTGATCCTCCCACCTCAGCCTCCTGAGAAGCTGGGACTACAGCACATGCCACCATGTCTGGCTAATTAAAAAAATTTTGTTTTAGAGACGAGGTCTTGCTATGTTGCCTAGGCTGATCTTGAACTCCTGGCCTCAAGTGATCCTCCCACCTAAGCCTCCCAAGTAGTTGGGCTTGCAGGCTACCATTCTTTATTATTCTCTTTTCCAGTTTGATTTTGTTCATGGGTCCACTACAAGAGCATGCTGTGTCACTCAGAATCTCACTGTGATTCTAAGTATTTTTAGCCTACCAAGCTGACTCTTGATTGAAATGTCCAAGAATTCTCTTCCTCTTGGGCTCCACTCCTATTCTATACCTCCTCCTTTCTCAAGAATTAATCTAGTCCCTGCTCTACCTGGAGACTGGACCATGTAGTGCAGGTGCTGTCTAGTTTTCTCCTTGACCGCACAAAGCCAATGCCTTCACCCTTTCTCTTTTCTTTCCTGCCTGTCTTTAAGGAAAACTTACTTATCCACCCTGCTGAAGAATGAATACCTCTTCGAAGGCTTTTATGTCAGCTACTTTCTATGTTTATCTCTCTAAATTTCCTCTGTTAATGCCCTAGGCTAAAAAAATACTCCATGGTTCCCTTTTCTTCCTAAATTAGTGTCTGGATTATCTGTCTAATTCTCCTGTGTATGTCCCTCTGCTCTCATTCTTATCTTGACCTGAAATGGTTTCCTTTGGTTCTCTGCCATCAACAATTCTACCAGCCACCCAGTCCAGTGGTTTTTGAATAACAGTCCATGCAAAAGCAGATGTTCCGTAAAGAAGGCTCAGAGGTCCATCACTGGGGGTGACGAGGTGGGCAGCAGATAGCTTAGAATTTCCATCCTCGAGTAGAAAATCTCCCATAATAATTATTTTACACATTTAGCATATTTGAATTGTGGTAATTTGAAAATATTGGAAAATGACAAGTTTAATTAAATTGTAGCGAGGTTAAGTGACTTGTCCAAGATAAGCATCAGATTGACAGCCAGTTCTTGGGTCTTCTGAATCCCTATTGTGCATTTTTTTCCTATGATTCAGGCATTACTTAGTGGAGTTGGGGGCTGGCATTTTTAAGCAAGAAATACATCTCCATTAAATGTTCATACAGAATTTTCTTCCATGCCAGTATAATATGAAAACATGGAGTGATTTCTGTCCTAAATGGTTTATTTCCCTCCATCCAGAATGATCTGTGGACCATTGTTATCAGGGCCCTTCTTCATTCAAGCCAGGCTCTTATGTGCCTCTTATGTGAGGCCACTTGATTATTCTACGCTGAGATGGAAAATGATTCTCATCACCTTGGTAGTACTGTAACTAACAGCGTTAGTTAACCTTGGCAAGTTTCAGACCAGGTCAGAGGGTGGTTTTTTTTTTTTTTGGAGAAATTCATTAAGATGCTGAGAGTGCTAATCTGAGTCCTCACTCCTACCTAGTCAAACTTTTGAGGTAGAAGGGAAGCAATTTTCCAGAATTAACCTGTGCAAATCTTTAGATAATTTTTACTATTTCTAAGTTTGAAATCACTCTCAACAGAACGTGTTCCTTTCACTAGTTTCTATATCCTGGTTCTTTTCCTTTTGTACTCAGAGCCATTTGGTTCAGTTGAAAGGGAGTCCATAATTGTTCCCAGAATGCTTTAAATTCTGGAATATTCTGGCAATAGCTTTTTCACAAAATGCAAAAGACGTAGGAAATAAGGAATATGGCCATACTTTTTAGGTCACGTCTTTCTTGCTTTTTGTGATCTATCAAATGTTTTGGGGCATAAAAAATAATTTTAGGTCAATCAATACAGTGTGATTGAAAATCTTGTACTTCATTTGGATAAGGTTGAACAGTAAAAATGACCTGAAATGTTTCATGAGAAATTATATTTAAGGTTATACTTAAATGAAATAATATGGAATGCTGATGCAAAATATAACAGTTTGATGTACTTTTATGTATCACAATACATAAATTTAAATAATTTTAAACATTAATAAATTCCAATTTAATTGACAATAACTGATAAGACACAGGGATTTTAACAATGTGGTTTTCGAGGTAAAAATCCACTTTTATTTTTTTTTAACCTCTCAATAGTCTAAGAGTACAATTTCTTTTCTCTAATGAACTGTATTCTGTATATGGTGCTCAATAAGTAAGCATCTTCCATTTGCTGAGTTTTCAGAGTTATCTCGCACTTCAATTTTTTTTACTCACTTTGCAGTCACAAAATGAGAAATGTAGACAAACAACGTCGTGCAAAGTCAAGCTCTCAAAACCACATGCAAGACTGAGCGGCACATGGTTTAGAGCTCACACACTCCAGGATCGTGTCATACAGGCATGCAGATGAGAGGAAAGGAAAGCACCTACATCATGAAAATGGAAAATGATGAAAAAGAATGACATTTTCTTTATGACAATTATCTAATGCAAACCGTATACCCATAACCTTTACCAGAGTTGGGAGAGGGACAGAGAAGTGAATTTTTGCGGGAAGTGGGAAACTGTATATAAATATTTTCAGAGGTCAAGTTGTTGTTAAAATTAAGGATTTCTATTCTCTACTTGGCCTCTTCCAGGTTATCTTCCCCAGTTTGTTGCTTTGTATCTCCTCTGCTACGTCATGCAAAAAAGATCAAAACTAACATTGGAAATCATTTAACAAGCTCTAAACCTGACAGATAACAAGGGTGTTCTCAACAATTTACACGAGAATTAAATTGGATATAAATACCTCCTGTTCTTACCGGTGGGTGTTGTGATTCCATTTATTAAGGTGTGAAGCAGACAGGAAAGAGATAAATCTTTCATAAGTACATTGTAAATAGGCAAGTGGTATATAAACCAAATTCAAAGGTAATAGAGTCAAACAATGAAAGGTAAATAGTTGTCACAAAATAGACTTTATCACAAAAAATGGTCACAAAACTAGAGTTATATGGAGAGGGGAGGTAAAATTATTGTTTTACTACTGGTATTGAAATAATCTGGCAGTATGGAACAACAAAATTGAGTGACACATGTTTTGATTAAAAATTCTTGACTCTGCTTCAGCCAACCCATGAGTATTCCCCAATACTTCTTGAACACTGATACCCTTGTTAAACAATAATAGTGTTGGAAATGTATAAAAGTGATCAATATGTAGGTGCTCTTTCTTGTGACATTAAAGTGTTCCCTTGGGGAGATCAATTTATCAAATGAATTTTTTCACAAGGAATTTTAGGATGATTTGAAATCACTCATGGAGTTTAGCTACAGTTTTATATGACATGTACTAATTAGATAATTAGCTCTTCAAATTAAAATTTTTATAAGGCATGCCCTTACTTCTCAGTCAAATAAATCACACGCAGCTATGATAAACTTATCTGCATATAAATATGTCTTTCAAATTGAGTAATACTGCAATGCTTTCTGCATCATTAGTGCTAATTTTGAAACTTGCTTTCTGTTAGAATATTACTGATAAAACAAAAAATATCAATCTATTATAAATTATATAGGCTGACTTACATAAAAATTGTTTATGCAATTGACATAATTAAATGTGAGTGATTTTATGTATTAAAGATTTCTTAGAAACAGCGTCCTTGCTCAGTGGAGTAGTCATGTAGGATGGCACCATATTTTTAATCTTTTTTCTGTTGCTCTATGATATGTCATGAAATTTGGATTTGTTGTATAATTTATTTAACAATCAGTCTCTGTAGCCAAGTGAAAGAAGTGGGAAATTCTAATAATCAAAAATTTGGGCTCCTTGGACCACATTAGTGTTATTATTGTGTTGATTTTTGAGCAATGATATAAAAGGGGAGGTTATGACAAGTGATTTTTGGTGTCAAATTTGCTTAAAAGGAATCCATATTTCCTCCTTGAAAGGAAAAATGCATTAAACCTGGTACAGTAAAAGGGCACATAGTAAATTGTTTAAAATATAAAAAGTAAGTTCTTAAAAGCAGTGTGAATCTTCCTATCATAAAATGCTTATGACATGTATAAGCTCCATAACCTCTCCTACAAATTTTCAGTTTCCCATTTTTTAAAGTGTGTTAACCTTGGATCTCTGTTTGGGGGCATCATAGTTGTTACTGTTCACTTGCCAAATCTTATTGCACGTGGGTCCAACTATTCTTTCGGGTGCCGGCAACTAGACCATGCAGTGGAAGCCCAAGTCCCAGCTAAAGCAGTGCTCTCTCTAACCAGAAGTGGGAACTCTACCACACACAGTTATATCAGTTTGCATCATGTTATAATGCCTTTGCCACACAGGATAACTAGATATAGCACCATGCAATGCCATGAATTGAGAATGAGAGACTATCTCCAGGGGAGAAAATACACATCTGAGAGAAGAAAACAAAAGCAAGGGGTTCAAAGCTGGCGAGACTGGCTTTTTCATTTTGGCTATAGCTGTAATGCCTGTGGTGCTTCTGTTTTGGAAAACAAATACATACCATGTTCATGTCAATGCCATTGGTGTAAGTCCACGCATGTTGGAAGTACTCTTCGAGACGTTGCCTCAGAGGGTTGGGGATTTGGTGAAAGCGAATGAACTCTTTTACTCGCAGCATCTGCATGTGGTACCTGGCAGTTCCCGAGTACAGTCTTTGGATAATTGCAGATACATTCCCAAAAATGCTTGCATACATTAGTGCTGGATTGGATAAAAAAAAAAGTTATGGGGGGACACTGTACGTGGGCATATTATATATTGTCAGAATAGCAAGCAAGATTTTGATTATCTCAGCCAATTGTGAGGATTAACCACCGGCTCACAGGGAAGACAGAAGTTAAACAAATAATGCTTTAAGATTTAAAATTTAGACAGGAAAGGGAAGTTATTCAAATGCATTATGGATTCTAAATTAAAGTAAAAATTAGATCGTTTATAATATCAGCTTGTGACTGAGAGCATTGACTGGAGACAAAAGCGCATTTGGAATAAACTATTTCATTTGTCATAAGAAGGCATGTCATAAACATGCTTTCTCAAAAAAAAACTCACTTTAAAACCACTTTTTGAGTTGGAATTTAAATATTAATTTTTAAATTTTGACTTATCTCTGTCTCTCAGTTTCAAATCTAACTTTGTAGTAGTAAAAATCTGTCATAAATTTTAAGATCATTTTTGAATACATTGGATTTGCTAAGAAAATAACTAGTTCTTTAAGAAACGCAGAATTTCCTTAGAGTGTTAATTAGTGTACAATTTTTTTTTTTTTTTGAGACAGAGTCCCTCTCTGTCGCCCCAGGTAGAGTGCAGTGGCATCATCATAGCTCACTGCAACCTGTAACTCCTGGGCTCAAGCGATCCTCTTACCTCAGCCTTCCCAGTAGCTGGGACTACCCGTGTGTGCCACAACACCCGGCTAATTTTTCTATTTTTATTAGAGACAGGGTCTTGCTCTTGCTGAGGATGGTCTCAAATTCCTGAGCTCAAGTGATCCTCCTGCCTCAGCCTCCCCGTGTGCTAGGATTATAGGCATGAGCCACCACATCCAGTCTTAGTATACAATTTTTAATCTATTCAGATTCATTTTAATAGTATCTTTGCATAAGAAACATATCACTAGCTTAGAAAATGCACATAGTTTTATTTGTTGGGGAGAAAAAATATATTTTCGTTCTTTCATCTATGGGTAAAAGCTGCTATGACATCCCTTGCTATATTATATATTCAGTACTAGGTAGAATATCCATATTAGTTCTTCTTCACTAAATCTTTATGACTTAGAATAAGCTCTTTAAACACTTTCTCTATTCTTTTTTTTTAAATTTTTTTTTTTTTTTTTGAGACAGAGTCTCGCTCTTTTGCCCTGGTTAGAGTGCCGTGGCGTCAGCTTAGCTCACAGCAACCTCAAACTCTGGGACTCAAGCAATCCTTCTGCCTCAGCCTCCCGAGTAGCTGGGACCACAGGCATGCACCACCATGCCCAGCTAATTTTTTCTATATGTTTTTAGTTGTCCACCTAATTTCTTTCTATATTTTTTAGTGGAGACGGAGTCTCCCTCTAGCTCAGTCTGGTCTCGAACTCCTGAGCTCAAACGATCCGCCAGACTCGGCCTCCTAGAGTGCTAGGATTACAGGCGTGAGCCACACCTCCCGGCCTCTATTCTTTTTTTTTTTTTTTTTAATTTGTATTCAGTTTTTAATAATTCTGAGAAATGCCATTCTCTGTACTGAAAGTCACATCATGACACATGGCCCCTATATTGATTTTGGGCATCTGTCAGAGACTGAGAGATGAGGTGATACGTAAAGCCCTGGAACAGCAATATACCAAGCAGGTGGGAAAAGCAACAACAATAACAAAAATGTTGAAGTGTTTGATTATATTATATACAATCAACACATGTGTTTTTTCCAAACACATTTTGCAAATAATTGCCTTCATAAACCATTTAATCATTTTAAAAGTCGGTTTTGGCCAGATTCAGGCTGTGTTTAAACTAATAATGTTTTCCCGGGCATTTGCTTTCTTTTCTATTTTATCGTGTTTGCTTATCTCATCATGCTTGGTTATCAGGGTCATTGTCTACTGTAGATGTCCAGGTAAGATCATGTCCCAGGGAAAGAAGTAGCCCCCTGTTTTTATCTATTTGAGGGGATGAAAGTTGGGGGGGTGTGATGTTTACTTTTGTGTCAACTTGACTGGGCCCCAGGGTGCCTGGGTATTTGGTACTACGTTACTTTGGGCGTGTCTGTGGATGAGATTAACATTTGCATCAGTAAGCAAGTAAAGCAGATTGTACTCCCTACTGTGGATGGACCATATCCCATCCATCGAAGGCCTGAATAGAGCAAAAAGGTGGAGTAAGGGAGAATTCGCTCTCACTGCCTGTCTTTGAGCTGGGACATCTCTGTTCTGCCTTTGGACTCAGGCTCATACTGAAATCGTACCATTGGCTTTCCTGAGTTTCCAGTTAGTTGACTACAGATTTTAAGACTTTTCAGCCTTCATAGCCATGTGAGCCACTTTCTTATAATAAATCTCTTTATATCTATATCTATGCCTATATCTATCTATCTATATCATCTATGTAAGTATGTATATATGTATCTATCTATCTATCTATCTAATCATCTATCCATCTATCTATTGGCCCTGATTCTCTGGACATCCAGACACATACAGGAGATTTGCAGTGAGGCTGGATTGGCCTGTGTAAGACACATTAATTCTCCACGAGGTAGACTGGCTGTTTAGGTTGTATCCCTCATGGGAAGAAAAGGCAGGCCTAAATTGTTCCTAATTTGAGTAAATGAATAATTCATTAAGTGAGAGTTAGCAATATTCACCAGAAACTGATTCCTGTGATCCAAGGAGTCATGTGAAAAATATCTTTTACCCATTCTAAATGTAGTGCTAGAAATACTTATGTGTGTTATGTTTCCAAAGTATCTATCAAGTGCTCAGCAAGTAGATTCAATCAGAGGGCACATAATCAGTGCTGATAATTTTACCTAAACCACATAATTACAAGAAGGGAAAAGGTCAGGAAAATAATGCTCATTTCATTTTTAATAAATACTGTGGTCTTATCTCTATATTTCCACCAAAATGAACTAAAAAGTTAGTTTAGGTCATAAACAGGCATTTCCCACTCACTGTTAAGATGGAAAAATCTAGATTATAAGTACATAGTTGACCACATGAATGACCAATTGAAATATTTCTCTTAGGAAATTTTATGTTTATGACTTTTAAAATTATAATAAAAATATTATTTTTTCTATTTTTTAAGGAAGCAAATGGAGCTAAATGTTATGAGCTAATGAGAAGAATAAAACAATTATATACTGTACACATTATTTAGTTAATGCACAACTGGCAATAATATCAATCAAAAGCAAGTTGACAGACTCTGCATATATAGGCATCTCTCCTCAACTCAATACTTTATGAGCTTTATATTAATAACATAGGGAGTTCTTATTCCATCAAAATGGTTTACTTTAGGTTAGGTATTATAGAAATAAAACAGGAATGTCTTAAAACTTCCTTCAGCATACCACACCCAAAATCTGATAGGCTAACCATACTAATAACTTTGGTTTGTTGGAAGGTATTAGCTGAAAGACGTTGATAGAACAAATACACTTGCTTTTCTATTACATAAAATTTTTAAAAAATAGTAAAAATAAATTTTATTGATGTATAATTTGAATATGATAAAATGCATCCAAGTGTACAGTTCAATTAGTTTTGACAAATGTATACGCCCCTGCAAACATGATCAAGATACAGAGCATTTCCATCACCCTAAAAGTTTCCTTGTGTCCCCCAACTGCCTGTGCCACTCACTTCAGACCTTAGATAAACCACTGAGCTCCTTTATGTCATTACAGATTAATCTGCATTTCCTAGGGTTTCATAGAAATGGAATCATAATGTACATATTCATTTGTGTCTGACTTCTTTTGCTCAGCATAATGTTTTTGGGAACCATTCTGTTGTGTGTATCAGTAATTTTTTTTTTAATTGCTGAATTGATTTGCATCATATGGCTATACCACAGTTTGTTTTTCTCTTCTCCTGTTGATGGAAACCTTGCTCTTTCTAGTTTTTGGCTATTATAAATAAAACTGCCATGAATATTTGTATACAAGTTTTTGTGTGGGCATATATTTTCATTTCCCTTTTAAACACCTAAGAGTGGAATTGCTGAGTTGGGTGGTATGTTTAACTTCATAAGAAACTGCCAAACTGTTTTCCAAAGTCATATCATTTTACATTCTCACCCGCAATGTATGAAAATACCAGTTGTTTCATATTCTCTCCAACATTTGATTTTGTCAGTCTTTAATTTTAACCATTATAGTGTGTATAATATCTCATTAGGGTTTTAATTTGCATTTGCCTGATGAATCATAACATCTTTTCATGTACAATGGCCATTCATTTATCTTCTTTTGTGAAGTGTCTGTTCAAATATTTTGCTCATTTTTAAATTGAGTTGTCTTCTTATTATGGAGTAGTAAGAATTAATGATATATTCTGGATGTAAGTCCTTTTTCAGATCTAAATATTGAGAATATTTTCTTCCATTTTATCATTTGCCCATTACTTTTCTTAACGGTGTTCTTTGGAGAGCAGAAGTTATTAATTTTAATGAAATCTAATTTATCAATTTTTATTTTTGGCTCAGGATTATTTTTAGTTTGTTTCAGTTTTGGGAATTTGTATCATTTAAAAAAATTGTCCATTTCATGTAATTGTAAAGTTCATTATTCTTCATAATGTTCTTTTATTATCCTTTTAATGTCCATAGGATTTGTAGCAATATCTTTTCTGTCATATAGGACATTGGTAAGTTATGTCATTTCTCTCTTTCTTTCAGTCTAGTTGGTGGCTTATCAATTTTATTGATCTCCTAAAGAGCCAGAATTTATTTCCATTAACTTCCTCTATTGTTTTCTATTTTATTTACTTCTGCTCTTATATCTATTATTTCTTTTCTTTTAGTTATATTAGGTTTAATTTCCTTGTTTTTTGACTAGCTTCTTAAAATAGAAGCTTAAATGTTTGATTTTAGATCTTACTAATTGTTTAATATAAACACTTAAAGCTATAAATGTCTCTCTAAAAATGCCTAAGGATGCCCACTACACATTTTGATGTATTTTATTTTCATTAAGTTAAAAATATTTCCTAATTTTCCATGTGATTTCTTCTTTGAACTATGAGTTATTTGGAAGTGTGTTAATTTCCAAATATTGGGAGACTTTTTAAAATATCTGTCAATCCTTCTTCTCTCCCCATTCTCTTCTACCTTCTTTTGTTACTGATTTCTGGTTTCTCTGTGATAAGGGAAATATTCTGTATGATTTTAATATTTTAAAATTTATTGAGACTTGTTTTGTGGCCCAGCATATGGTCTACCTTGGTGACTGTTTCATATACATTAGAAAAGAATGTGCAATTGTCAATATGTCAAGTTTAGCTTATAGCATTGTTCAAGTCTTCTATATCTCTATTGATATTTCTGTCTATTCTATAAAACACTGAGAGAGGAATGTTGAAATGCAAACTATAAATTGTGGATTTGTCTATTTCTCCTTTTAGTTATGTCAGTTTTTGTATCATATAAAGTTCTGTAATTGAGTGCATACACACTTAGGACTATTGTGTTTTTCTATTTTATCTCTGGTAATAGTTCCTGTCCTAAAGTCTACTTTGTCTGTAATTAATACTGCTCCTCAAATTTTCTCATGATTAGAGTTTGTGTGAACATTTTTTTTCTTGTCTTTTTCTTGTGTGTTTACATTTTAAGTTTATTTTCTTTAGATAGTATATGGCTGAGCCTTGCTTTTAAAAATACTGTTTGACAATATCTGCATGTCAATGAGAATGTTTAGATCATTATTATTATTTATTTAGGTCATTAAGTATGAAATGTCCAATTTTGAATCAAAAGTGTAGTTTATTATGTATCAAACAAGAAGCAGTACTATCAACATAGTTTTGCCATCTTAACAGTAGCTTGTTTATGCCAGCAGCAAAGAAGCCTGGAGAACAAGTGGTGATGAAATTGTAAAAGGCATTTTCCACAGCTTGTTGAGAATTGAATATTTTTCCTTGCAAGAAGTGGTCCAAAGCCTGGAAGAAGTGGTAGTTAGTTGGTGCAAGGTCTGGTGAATATGGTGGATGACAGTTTCTAAGTCCAGCTGCTGTAGTTTGAGCAGTGTGGTTTGTGTGACATGCGGTCAAGCATTGTTTTGCAAGAGGATTGGCCTGTCTCTATTGACCAGTCTCAGCTGCTTAATCGCAAGCATCCTTATCATTTTGTCCAATTGGTTGCAGTAGACATCCACTGTAATCAATTGACCACGTTTCATGAAGCTGTGGTAGATAATACCAGCACTGTACTACTAAAGAGACACCATTAGCTTTTTTGGATGACTATTCCATTTTGGATTGTGTTTCAGCACTTCCTCTTTATCCAACCATTGTGCCAAATGCTTGCGATTGTCAAAAAGTATTCATTTTTCATCATATGTAACAAATACAGTATAGAAATGGTTCAAGTTTATGTCATGACAGCAAAGAAAGGTAAGCTTGGAGATGATTTCTCTTCTGACGCTTGTTTAATTCATGTGGAATCCATCTATCCAGCTTCTTTACATTGCCCACTTGTTTCAAATGGTCCAGTATTGTTGGAATAGTGACATCAAACCTTACTGCTGATTCACACATAGGTTGAAATGGATTCGCTTCCACTACAGCTTTCAGTTCATCATTATCCACTTTGGTCTCAGGTCAATCATGTGGCTCAGTTTCAAGATTAAAATCACCGGAACAGAACTTCTTAAACCATTGACGTACTGTGTGTTCATTAGCCACATCCTTCCCAAACACTTCCTTGATATTTCGAGCTGTCTGCGCTGCATTGGTTTCACAACAGAACTCATATTCAAAAATAACATGAATTTTTGACTTATCCTTGGTTTAACGAAAATAGCTCTAAAAAAAATTTGAAAGATAATCACAAGCCAAAACATGCGTTTGAAAGACTAAGGATGTACCTTCACAATGAAAATAAAACAAGAAGTGTCAAAGTGAAATGTCAGAGATAAAAACTGTCAACATGAGTACTTAAGGAAATTGGACACTTCATACTTAATAACCTAGTACATTTAATGTAATTATAGATGTGGTTGGGTTTAAATCTACCATCTTGCTATTTATTTTCTATACGTTCTTTTTTCCCCTTATTTCCTCCTATCTTTTGGATTTATTATTTTTTATTTTTCTCTTTGTCTTCCCTAGTGGCTTCTTAGCTATACTTGTAGGAATTACAATATGCATTTTAATTTATCACTGTCTATCTTAAATAATATAATACCACTTCATGCATGATGAGGGAATCTTATAACAAAATACTTCCATTTCCCTCTCCCACTTTTCTGTGCTTTCATTATCATACTTCCTCCATCTACATATGGTATAAAACCTGCACATTAGTTGAAATTATTTTTGTTTTAAACATTCAAAAATATAAAAAATCAAAAATTTATTTTTTGAAGACATTTAAAAATAAAGAAAAAGTCTTTTAAATTTACTCACATATTTACCATTTCTCATTCTTCATTCCTTTGCATTGATCCAAATTTTCATCTGGCCTCATTTTCCTACTACCTGAATAACTTTATCATTTCTTGTATACTGCTTATGATGAATTAGGTCAGGTTTTGTCAGTATTGAAGGATAGTTTAATTAAACATAGATTTCTACATTGAAAGATTTTTTCTTTCAGCAATTTAAGAGTTTTGTTCTATTGTCTTCTGGCTTTCATTGTTTCTAATAAGAACTCTATCAACCTTATGTTTTTCTTTTGCACATAATGTGTCCTTTTTCCACTAGTGGTTTTTGAGACTTTATCATTAGTTTTCAGTAATTTGATTATGATGTGCCCTGGTGTGTTTTACTCATGTTTAACCTATTTGGAATTCACTGTACTTCTTGTATTTGTGGTTTATAGTTTTCATCAATTTTGGAAAATTTTCAGCCATTATTTTTCTGATTTTTCTTCCTGCTTGCCTCCACCAGTCTTTGGACTCCATATACATATGTGTTCAAGTGCTTGGTATTGTCCGTTAGTATCATCATCTCTGTCAATTCTGGTTCCATTGGTTTGGTTGTTCTCCTGCTTATGGGTCATATTTTCCTGTTTCTTACCGTATCTATTAATTCTTAATGGATATTGGGCATTTTACAGTTAACATTGTCCACTGCTATAATTTTTTTTTTTTGTCTTAAAAAAAATGTTAGATGTTGTTCTTATAGGCAGGTAAACCATTTGCAAATCAGCTTGTACCTTTTGAGGCTTGCTTTTAAGCTTTGTGAGGGGAAGATTAGTTCTAGTACTATATGGCACAATTTTTCTAAGATTTATTTCTAATGAATACTCTGAATGTCCAATAAGAACTTTCCACTCTGCTGGTTGGAATTTGAAAATCTCCCATTCCTGTGCGAGACCTGGAAATTGTTCAGGTTACAGGAGTTCTGGTATTTCTTTGCCAGGCCTTGAGGAGTTTCACTTCACCCATTTGTGACTTGCTTAGTTTTTATCAGTAGACTCAAAGGGATACCTCTGTCGGTTTCTGGAGCTTTTCTTTGCCAAAGCTGCCTCTTCTCTGTTGTCTGTCTTGAAAATTCCAGCACCTTAGCCTCTGTGACTGCTTTTTTTTTTTTTTTTTTTTTTAATTTGCTTAACTCAGCAAGGCTACTGTGGTCTGTGTAGGTTATTTTTTCCCTTCACTGGTCGCTGTGGTCCAGAAAGTGCCTCCAAGCAGAAAGCCAACAACAACATGGGGCCCATCTTTTTTTTTTTTTTTCCTGAGACAGGATCTCGCTCTGTCACCCTGGCTAGAGTGCAGTGGTGTCATCCTAGCTCACTGCAACCTCAAACTCCTAGGCTCAAGTGATCCTGCTGCTTCAGCCTCCTAAGTAGCTAGGACTACAGGCATGTGCCACTGCACTAGGCTAATTTTTCTATTTTTTTAGTAGGGACAGGGGTCTCGCTCTTGCTCAGCCCGGTCTTGAACTCTTGAGCTCAAGCAATCCTGCCTCGGCCTGTCAGAGTGCTAGGATTACAGGCACCACACCCCATCTTTTTGTTTTCCTTCTTTCAGGGATCAAGGCTCCCCTATTTATTTTCCAGTGTCTGAAAATAATTGCTTTATATATTTTGTTCCGTTTTCTGTTTGTTTTATTTGTTTTTAATAGAAGGAAGGTAAAGTTTTAGTAACTCCATCATGTCTGGAGGCAGAACTCCAGTAACTTTTTTTTATATGCCATAAAAATAAGGAATTCTCCCAAGATGTTTCTCAAGCAAGTCAGAAATGGAATACATTTGTCTTTGTTTTATTGGGTTCTGTGTTTTTTAAATTAAATATATACATTACATTTATACTGTTTGAATAAAGATATAGAATTATGTTTATATCAGAAAACATAGATATGAATATATGAGCATAACTTATGTTTATAATTATTTAATGACTGTATAACTTTCCCTTAGTTTTTCATTTTGAATTATGCACACTTTTGAAATGAATTCTCTAAAAATAAATAGATAAATAAAATTAAATCTCTGATCACTGTTCTCTGTACACAGTCAGCAGTACAAAAACTGTCTTTGTAAATTATAGCTTTAAAAATGTATCTATAGGCATTTGAGTTATTTGCATTTTGTTAGAGTATACTTTTTAAGGTTTTATTTTTAGTCTCCTTGAATTATATTGCAGTAAGATGGATGGATGTTTGATTGCCTTGTTTTCTACAACTTCACTTAAAATTTTTCTTTTAGAATAAAGATTAGATTTAAAGAAGCTCAAGGATGATGAGAAAGTTCAATCACTGTAGTTATAATTAGCATATGTATGATATTTTACATATTTTTAGCTGTTTTATTTTTAGATAGAAATCAGGCTACTCATAGGTCTGTGGTATATGTGCTTAGTTTATAAATACAGCAAACAGATAACCAAATCATTTTCTAATATAGTTGTCTCTACCTGGAAATATCATGCACATGTACCCCATATACATCAAATGGCTGAGCAAATTTCAGGGGCATTCTAATTATTGCTAAGTTTCAAGTCTCTATTTTACCCTTTTCCTTTATTTATGGCATAATAGATTATGATATGGTTCTCCAGGAATACCTATAAACTTTTTCCTGTGTGATATTAAGCTTTATATAATCCCATTTTGATTAAGACTTATAGAACCAAGTCTTTTATTCAAATAAATGATATTATGTGAAACGTAAGTATATCTTATTATACCCAATTTGACTAGTGTCTTTTCTTAAGAGATGAAATTCATCTGCAGAAAACATATATTCTTAAAGAATCAATAGAAATAGTCTAGCACTATATTTAAAAAAGAACCAAAGGAAGGAAGGAAGAAAACTGCCAGTAATTCCCTGATTTAGAGATTAGAGATTAGAGATTAGGTATAGAGCAAGTAAAGAACTGAGCTTTCTGGCCAGGTGCAGTGGCTCATGCCTATAATCCTAGCACTCTGGAAGGCCAAGGTGGGAGGGTCGCTGGAGACCAGGAGTTCGAGACCAGTCTGAGCAAGAGTGAGACCTTGTCTCTACAAAAAATAGAAAAATCAGCTGGTTATTGTGGTGTGCACCTGTAGTCCCAGCTACTTGGGAGGTTTAGGCAGGAGGATCGCTTGAGCCTAGGAATTTGAGGTTGCAGTGAGCTATGAAGATGCCACTGCACTCTAGCCAGGGTGACAGAATAAGACTCCATCTCACAAACAAACAAACAAAAAACAAAAACAAAAATAAAAAACAACCAGAACTAAGTTTTCTTCAATTTAAAATAATTCACAGGATAAATAGTACTATGTATTTCACTTAATCCTCACTAATGGTATGGATTACTATAGTCAATGGTGAACTGGCTAAACTTCAGTGCATTTTTAAAACTCTTTCTTAAAAATTCCAAGTTTCAAAATACAGGTTCTGTTTCTTAAAAAGGTAATCTTTTCCCTATATAATTGGTTAATTAAGAACATTTTTTTTCCCTTTTCCTTGCTTGCTACTATGCCACTAAAGTTGATGACCACTATAAGGTATTTACTAGTAGAGTAGTTGTAATCACAAAATGGTTGGGATTGTGTTTGCTCTGAGAGATTCAGTCTCTCTGGAATGCAATTTGTATTTTTTCTAGTAGGTTCCACTTTCATTTCCTTCTGGGTACAATACTACTTCTGTGTTAATAGTTAAGACTTGGACTGAATTAGTAGAATGTTAAGAATCATTTAAATATAATGTTATTTTTTAATGCAAGTGTTACTAAAATAAAAACACTAAAACATATATACATATGAAAAGTACGTTTTATATAAAGTAAACAACAAACTGGGTGAATCTATTTAAGTTTCATAAATAGGGCTCATTTAAGCACATTTCATTAGTCAATATGTTGACATTTAAAAATCAACTATCAAGCTTGATTTTCAACTTTCTATGCAACCTAAGGATAATATTCTTTTGGAAGCTTTAAAAATCCATCATGTTTTTGCCAATTGCTGCCTAGTATCAGTAAGGTTACCTTTAGTGTTTCCACAGTGTGATTTCTTAAAAAAAAAATTAACATTATAACATCTTTTAACACAGATTCTTTTTTTCATCCCAAAGAATATTCATTGTAAATGATGCTCATGACATTAGCCCATTGTAGGGTAAAGGGCAATCATTTAGGTCTTGGTATAATGTCATAGGAAAAGAAATTTTTAGTCAATGACAGGGAAGAACACATGTATATTATGTATAAGTATGTGTGTGCATTGTGTATATACACACATACATATAAAAGATTAGCTTATGTTATAACTGGCATGGTGATATATATGATATATATGTTTCTATTAATATCTCTATCTACCCATCTATATATCTATATCTATGGTATGTAATATAAGCTAATATTTCCCATTCTAATCTAGCCTCATCTTGAAATAGAAAATAACCACTGGTAATAAATTACAGATACTACTTTCCATTCTGGAATCCCAAGACCCAGTTACTCCAATTTTATGCCCATTGATTCCTAAGGTTTGAAAGAACTTTCAGTGTCTCCACTTCACAGACAGAATCAGGTTGGTAGAATATAGTACCCATACATGTAATCCCATCATTGCCACAGTTTTCTGTAATTTTTCTTTGCCTTACTCTGAATGTTTTAGAGATATTAATTTCATGGTATTATTTTATCATAATAGATAACAGAAGAGAAATCTACTTACAGCCAATCAACATGACACAAATTGAAAAGATTTTCTCCGAATTGGTGTTAGGAGACACATTCCCAAATCCTACACTGGTTAAGCTGCTGAAGGTGAAATAAAGTGCTGTAACGTATTTGTCTTTAATGGATGGTCCAGAGCTTGAGTCACTATCATTGTACCGTTTCCCAATTTGTTGTCCTAAGGAATCCAACCATCCGATTTTGTCAGTCAGATAAGGCCTTTCTACGTTCCCGATCGCATACCAAATGCAAGCCAGCCAGTGAGCAATCAGGGCAAATATGCACATTAAGAGCATTAGAACAGCAGCGCCATATTCTGAATATCGATCCAGCTTCCTGGCCACTCGCACAAGACGAAGGAGTCGGGCAGTCTTCAGAAGACCAATTAGTGTTGTTGTCTGTAGAAATAAATGTACATGGTCAGAAACTGCTGGTAAACAATTCAAAGTATGTTCACGTGAAGCAGGATAAAACAATATGGTAGCATTGAGGATAACTGTATATTTGAATTAAGTGTTAAAGTTAGTTCTTTTTTTTAAAAAAAAAATGTATGCCTGCTTTGGGAATTACTTTGAAAGTATATGGCATATTAATTCAGAGTCTTGGCATGCAAGACCCATGGGGCAGAGGATCGGTCTTGTTTTATGCTCAAAGTGCCTTGTCCATATCATGTACTCAGTAATTCATTCATTCACTAACAAACATTCCAATGTGGCACCGTTTGCCTACCAAGTGCTGCAACTGGGATTACAGTGTGGAACAAACACACAAGGTCACTTTTCTAACAGAGAATGACAGTTATTTAACAAAGTGTCTTCTCTGATGAAAAGAAAACAAGATCTGCTGTCTACTGGGGAAAGATAAATATTTTAAAAATAAATAATAAAATAATTTCAGAGAGAAAAGTGTGATGATGATTTTAAACAGAGTAATAACATGGTAGAGAATATTTGGAGCAGGGGTTAGAATAGGGATCACTTTAGAAAGGAAGGCCAAGAAAGGCCTTGCTAAGTAGCTGATATTTGAGTTGAGCAAAACCTAAATAATGACACAGAACCAGTCAAGCTGTTTCTTCCTATAACTGTGGGAACACTTATTGGATGATTGCATGCATGAATGAGGCACTATATTTAAATGCATCTCTTCTTTTTTTCTTGCAAAATGTGCTAAATTGATAAATTGTTTCTTGATGCCTCAATGATATAATTGCATTTTGCTTTTGGGTATGATATGTGTAACTAATTGCATGATTATTACTGACCAGGTATCTAATGATAGGATACTTCTATATAATAACAGGATACTTAACTGGTTGTTTGGACTTGAAATCTGATAAGTACAAATTACAAGTTCATTTCTTAGGTTTCCTAAATAATGTCAACCATAAGTACTATATAATTCACAGGGCATATAATTATTCCATAGTTACATGGTGTTTACCAATCAATTATTGAGTAATTTTATCTGTTCATTGTTGGTGTTTATTTCACAAAGTACATCCAACTGTGTTAAGAACATTTATATCTTAATTGAAGAAATAGCACATGGAATAACTATTACACTATATATTAATATTGACTTGATGAAAAAAGCACTAAATATATTAAAAAACTCTTTTCATTAAAATGTTATAATGAGTATCCTCTAGGTCCTTTTTTTTTCTTATGCTATAGTGGTCACAAGGGAAGCGAGACCCCTTAGCATCTCCTGAATTCTTTTCTGTTAGTACTGGACCCCTTTAGATGAGAGAGGAGCTTATGTAGAGATATACTTATCATAACTGGACTTCATCTTTCTTCATTTTGGAATGTGTAGAGAGGTGAGTCTTCTCTGTTTCCAAAGCTGAGTTATTATTTTTCAGAGTGCAATGAAGGAGATAGTGTTTGCTCTTCTTCACAGGTTTAAAAGTATTTCTCTTCTCAATGGATACATGGAGGATTTAAGTTAGCATTAGGTGGTTTCTTGGGAGAACAGCAAACTTTCCACTATTTGTATTATCAGTATTTTAGCTTAGCAGCTACGTGCTAGGACTTTGGAATAGACAACCTTATCTTTGAATTCTGCCTCCATACCAGTGCATCACCTTGGATGAGTTATTCATTTAATCTCAAGCTTCAGATTCTTCATCTGTAAATGGGGATAATAATGTTCACCTTACAGGGTTGTGGATAATAACCAATAAATGGTAGCTCTTCATGTTCCTATTTAAACATCCTTTACATTTTTGTTTCCACCACTAAGCAGGAACTTTATGTAGTGAAATGCATTACTGAGATACCTGAAATCACAAGTAGAAGTCTTTCAATGCTGGCCTTGCAGCACCCCTCAGGAAATGGCAGGAACTTTCAAAGCCAAGAACCTCATCTAGGTGCACTCACTGCTCAGACTCTGATAACAGGAGTCACCTGGGTTCAACATTTCACCACTTCTACATTCTAAGTTTCCTGTGTTTATTTTTCCTCCTAAGTCTGCTACCTGTTTACTTGTGCTGAGAAATCAGAAATATCTGAGGATTATTATTCAAATCTTGTTTTTGAAGCAAAATTTCTTTTTGAATGTCAAAATAAATGAAATACAATGAAAGTCTCCAGGAAGTTGATTAAATGAAGTGAAAAGCTTCAAAACAAATGTGCCGTTTTTATAACATGTTATAATAACAAATACTAATGACTGCTAGGTGTAAAGATGGTAGAGCAAAAATGATGTTATGACAAGAAAAGCAACTGCTGTGCATGTGACACCACTGTTTGCCCTCTTTCCAAAGAAATCTCTGATTTCTTCTGAGATTCTATCAAAATAAAAATCAAACCTATATGACAGTTCTCTAAGCAGATAAATCAATATAACTTACGTAACACACAAGTGACATCTTTTCTGAAAAATAAAGTTTACCCAACTAACATTATTCATACAAAATAATTGTAGAAGTAATGAGAGAGAGAGAAGGGGGCAAGAGAAAAGGGGGAGAAATGACTAAGCAATTGTATCTCTCAACTGCATGAGGATGAGTGAATATCGACTTTAACAGTCAAAGCCATTCTCTTGTGCTTCCCTAACAAGTACCCAAGAATAACTGCATATGCTAGTTTAGTAATACAACAAATGCTATGACCATATTTCTATTGTTATCAATTTGCTGCTAACATACCTGAGTATTCTTCGTTAGCTACAGCGTGTACAACATCTCTTGTAGATGATGTTTAGGATTGTTATAACTCTTATCTTCTTATTACTTAAATATCTCTTTAAAGAGTTAAGGTGTATTGCCCCAGATTACAGAATAGGGAGAAGTGATTGCACCAAAATTTGAGAGAGCATAGACTAAAGAATTACCTATCTTCTCTTCTTGATTTGTTAGGGACTTTTAGTCCCCTAGTTCAATGGGCTATATTTATATCACCTGCAAGTGAAAAATGGGACCAAGAACTAACTTATAATAACATGGTAACATCAGAATTTGACTGAGTAGAATTGTTTGGAGAATGCATTATAATCTTATAGCACATCTAATTTTATGTAATATCCAGACATATTATAGAAATCTTTTTTCAATTTTTGAAAATGTCATAAATAAAGCTATGCACAAACCTATTTATGACAATTGAGGGGAGGGGAGGGGATGGGTGCATACCTACATGATGAGTACGATGAGCACTGTCTAGGGAATGGACACACTTGAAGCTCAGACTCAGGGGGATGGGGAGGCATGGGCAATATATATAACCTGAACTTTTGTACCCCCATAATGAGCTGAATTAAAAAAAAATAGTAAAGAATTTTCTCTGAGATATTATTTCTTGAGCTTTTCCTGGTATTAGAAAACATACTGTGTTCTTGCTATTACCCTTGGTAGAAACTAAGAAAAGTAGAAAAGCTCACTAGATGGTAGAGTGTGATTATTGTTATAAAATATAGCACATAATGATAATAAACGAGATATAAAAAGAGGTAAATCATTTTGCAGTAGACTGAAGCAAGCCACTTTATTTTCTAGTCCTGTCTGTGAACTATAACAGAAGGGACATAATGGACTCCACAAGTTAAGTCTCCATCTCACCAGCCCCCATGCCACTCAGAACTCAACTCATTTATTGTGATTGAATGATATGTCAAACTCTTTTTGCCAAAATGTCACAGTAAAGAAAATCTATTTATTTAAGATTTTTATTTTTAATGTATCTTGTCAATATTGTTTTTTATGTCAAATGATTCTTCTTCCAGAAATTCAACTATTCCTATGTCTGGGTGGCTGATGAATTTCATCCAATTTCAAAATTTTAAAAATGTATCCACATTCATAGTTTATTAATGTCCTAGATACCTTCTTATATTGAGGTAGAGGATTTCTACCTTCTTATAGTCTACCTTCTTATATTGAGGTAGAATAATTTCCTTTATTAAGTATATGACTTTTTAAACTAAACTTTATTTAAAAATATATATATTCTAAACAATTGAAGTTTTGTAAATCTGTCAGATATTAGAACCAGACTCAAGAAGACTATGTGATTTTTTTTGCTAGATATTTTAAAATTAGTCAATATTCTCCAGTGAAATCCTTTTTGAAGGCCTGAAATTAAAATAAATAATTTCTTATCAGTAAATAAACCTCTACTCAAGAATAAATTTGTCTACAGTTAGAGAAAGCCCCACTAATAAGAGAAAATCTCATGTTCAATAATTTTTTTAAAAAATTTGAAAAATAATTCTACTTTATTCTTCATAAGGATTTTCAAGAATCTTACATTTAAAATATCTTATTTTAGAGGCTTACACTCTAAAACATTTGCTTATAGGTAACTGATACAATCATTCTTCTATAAATGAGGAAATGTAAGTATGTGATTTTTTATTTCATTTACAGTGTCGATAGAATGAATTGTCATTGAAGCTTTCTAGTTAATCCATCATTCTATCCTATTTGTCAAGAAATGTTTGGGTACAAGTAAGGAAATACTAACACTTAGCAAGTAATAAATTTCATGACTCTACCCTCATGTTTTGCTTTAGATTTCATTTCAGCTAATTCTCTCTTAGCTCTGGTATTTGTATATACCATTCAATGAATTACTTCCCAAATAAAACTCAATAACATTGAAACTATAATAGTTCCCAGTCTTTTGTTCAGTGTGACTTACACTATTTCAATATTTCTAAGGACACTAATACAATCAAAGATCTATATTGTGAATGTGTCTAGAAACTTTAGAAATTATCTAGTTTGTCATTGCTTTATTAATACCAAATCTCACAAAGTATGGCTTTTAAAGAGGAGATTTTAAAACTTCACTGGAAAACTCACTCAATATTTAACAACCTTTACTATTGAGACACTTTTATTTTCTTTTAGTTTTATAATTACCACTTTATTTTGCTCAATTCAAACTCACTTTATCTTTTTTTATAGTAACATGGAAAACTGGCCATCCAATAATTTTAAATAGTAGTGGGCAAATGTTACAGCAAATAAATGACTATTGATGTTACATTTTTAAAATAGGAATTTGACTTTTTCTGAGAAATATTGTACTAAAAATTATACTTTATGCCATCTCTAGCAAAATATAGTCAATGAATCACATATAAATGATGAATAAATGATAAATCAAATTAATTTATTCCATTGGGGATCCTGTATCTCTCGCATGTCATACCACAGATATTTGGAGGCATGACCAACAGCTCCATATATTATACAAGCCAATGGACACGTCTGCCTTAACTCTCAAGGACTATCTAAAGAGAAAGACTTAGCTACTTTATGTATAGACTTGTATATGCATATATGTCTTTATTTAAAGTTGAACATGACTGTGTCTGTTTTAGAAATTTCCTTCCAACAAACTAATGACATCTATTGTAAAGATCAGGTTCAGAAAGAATAGCTGACAAGATGATCAGTGCTTCTATACATACGCCTGCTAAAGTTTTCCTCATATCTTTTCCACAATTCGTTTATCAGACTAATGAAATAAACATGTTAGTTTAAGACAGAAATTTTTCTTTTCTATTGGGATTTCCCCAGAAAGAGCACTGTAGTTACTTAGGTTTCAAAGGCCTGTCTTGCTTACATTCAGGATTTGGGAAAAATAACAGTAAAGTGTGAAACAAGAAGGTCAATACAGCAAGTAATTAATCATAAGAATCCTAATTTTCAGGGGAGGAAGAGGTTAATGAAGCATGTAACTAAGCAGAGCTTTCCAGATTCTAACTGTTCATATCTCTGAAATTGAAATTTACCACAGATAAGCTAACTATAGGAAAATTTGAGGCAGATAGAGTTGACTTCCTGGAGACTGAGCCAGTGATATTGTTCCTTTACTTCAATGATATTCAGGTAATTTGCAATGGATGGCATGATGTTTGATGATAAAAAATTAGGAAATAGAGACTCTTTTTATTGTCTCTTTGGATAGCATTATCATAAGGAAGATATTAATGACATAGGCAAGCCCCATTACAATGCCAGTATTCATTTTCTTCAGCATGCTTTTAGCTCTATAGAAAAGCTTCTGTCATTACTAGGTGATTTGCATTGACTTAAGCTAAAAATGAAACGGCTATTTAGAAAAATATTAGCAGTTATGCTATGTCTGCTTTAGTAAAAATGTCTATGCCAAGATAGCCTCTTAGCATTTGTTAACATATATGTTTTATAGATAAAATAATATAGATACAAAATTCCATTTTTTTTCTCCAGAGTTAAATGTAAATAAAAGTGTTACAGTAGCTTAACATTTAGGGAAATTGACAAAGAAGACATGAATGTTTAATTGACATTGACAAAATTACTTTCTAAGTTAATCCTTGATGCTGTGATGAATAGAGGAAACATTTTAATCATTCAGTTAAAATTAAGCAATTTAATGACTGTTTTTATACTTAGTTGAAAATCACTCCCTAATTTGTTTATTTATGTATTTATGCATTTATTTTGTAGAAACATTTGCCTATGAGCACATGAAACTCCTACCCTGGACTTCTTTGTCCCAGAAATGGCCACAGGATCTTGTATATCTAAACAGCAAAATCATTCCTGCCACTTAAAAAAATGCAGGTTTTAAGGCTTTACTTCAGACCTATCAAATATGAATCCCTAGACTCTTTTAAAAGGTCCACACAGATATTGTTGTGTGGCCTGATGTAGAAATACTGATCCAAACCAACCTGTGCCATAACCTTATCTAATTTTTAATTTAACTGACCTCATTTCTCTTTCTTCTACTCACATCTATACCTTTCTAGTTACTGATGGGGTTCTCGACTTGCCTACATGCCACCTGTACCCTGAGTGACTAATAGGCATCTCACACTTAACATGGCCAAAACAGGAATTTCTCTCCTACAAACACATCTTTTTCTCCCCAGGCTTTTCCTATCTGGATAAATGCATGACCATCTACAAAAGTTGCTTAAGCAACGCCCCTTGCATTTCTCCCCACCAAAAAGTTTCAACAAGAATAAACAAACAACAAAAAATTTTTGAACTAACCTTAATTCTACTTTTCCCCATACTCTTCCATACAATATTTAATCTACCAACAAGCCCTGACAGCTGACCTCCAAAATATATCCCAAATTTCTCTACTTTTCATCATCTCTGCTGCAACCATGCTGTCCAAGCTGTTGTGTTGTCCTCCCTAAAGTACAGCATGGGCTCTAAACTGGTTCTCCTGCTCGTAGCCTGACTGTCCAGTCTGCAGAGAAAGCCTATGCAATCTTTCAGAATGTCTATCAGAATGTCATTCCCATTCCAAAGACTCCCTTTGCAGCCAGAATAAATAAGAAATCCCACGACTCTATGTGCTTTGGTCCCTGTCCTCTCTCTCATCTTAGCACTCCACTTCTTACTGTGGTTCATCTTGGCTGCCACTGGCTGCCTTTTTGTTCCTCTAACATGGCAAACTTGTTCCCCAATTGGGCCATTTTCACTAGTGTTTCCTTCTGCTTGAAATTTTGTGCACTGTGGTTTCATGTGTCTGGATCCCTCCAGTCAAGTGTCAACTCCAGTGGCAACTCCTAATCCTTTCCTAATCTCCAATCCAAGATAGCCACCCATCCAAGTCATTCTCAGTCACATCCACTTGCTTTGTCATCATCACAGCATCTACTGTTTCCTGAAATCATCTTGCTCATTTATTATTTTTTTGTTTATTATCTGTCTTCTGCTCTCTGCCATCCCCTACCTCCTCTTCCTCAATCCTGGAATGTAAGTTCCTGGAGAACAGAAACATTGTTAGATTTACTTCTGAATCTCCAAACCTAGGAGAGTGCCTGTCACTTTGAAGGGTACTCAATAAATATTTGATGAATGAATAAAGTGTTTTATGTTAATATTACTAAATAGGAGTTGTGCAGAAGGTAGGCCTGAGTGCAACACTTAACAGTTCTGGGTTTCAGTGGCTCCATCTGTAAAATGGGAATAATAGTATTAATACCTTAACTTCCTAGGCAGTGAAATAGATTATTTCTTGTGTTTACTCCTAGGTTTTAGATCTACATTGGCAGCAGTATTAGATTTGAATTTGGGGGCAATGCTTATGTTATATTCAGAATTTTAGAGAGCATTTTGAAATTATGAATTTAAAATTTAAAAGACATAAACTTTCTTCCATTCCAACTCTAGTATAAAAGCACTAGCTTTTGCTGTTGGTGTATATATTTTAACTTTTGAAAGAGTGAGTTTTTATTCTATTGTTTATCAATAGAAGGTTGATTTTTTATTCTATTGTTTATCAATAGAAGGTTTATCAATAGAAGGTTATTTATCAATAGAAGGTTGATTCTATCAATAGAAGGTTTATTTCATGTCATAACCTGAATTACCCATTGTAAGAAACCTAAAGATAAATATTAATAAAGAAGTATTTCACTTTCTTATTTTTCAGTTAAAATCCAAGAAGTATCTAACATTAAAAATTCAACTAGTTTAGCAGCAGCTGATTTTTTTTTTTTTTTTTTTGGTATTTGATAGGAGTTTCACATGTATTATCTCATTAGAGTCTCAAATTAAAAAAAAAAAATTAAGAGGGTAGTGTGTTACTATCATCATCCTTTTACAGATAAGGAAAATCAGGCTTGAGACTTTGTTTAAGGTTTGCAGAAACCAAGAATAATGTCTTGTCCCATTGCCCTGCTCGTAACTGACCCACAGTTTGATCAGCATGTTCTGTAGGAGAGAGTTTATTTCTAAACCTGTTGGCTCCCTTTGGCAGAGGAGAATTATCTTTTTTTGAAGCCTTCATTGGCTAGAAAGTAACCAGCTGCAGAAGAGATTGTTATGAGTCAGTTTCCTCTTGGAGGAAAAAAAAAAAAAAGACCATGAGGTGTTCTTAGGGAGAAGACGACAGTGAATTTAAAAAATTCAGCACATTGAGTTTATCTTTCTCAACCTACTCCTTCAAAGTACTTTCATGCCTTCTGTAAATCTTTCCATCATAGAATCCAGGAAACTTATATGCAGTAACCATTAGTGGCAATTAAGTGGAGGGGCCTGTAGGAGAACTTAACTTCTTTTGAGTCAAAGAACCCTTTGAGAATCTGATTAAAGTTATGGACTCTATCTAGAAAATTCACTGTACATACACTTGTCATATTTTGTTAGTTTCCAACTGTATATGGTATTGGGGACACACAAGAAGTACATTCCAATCTGGATTTTATTTAACAGAAAGAGTTTCTGAGCAAGACATTTCAGAAGGTGCCCTCTTCACAGAATTTGAACAAAAAACAACTCTCTGCTCTTTCAAACCACAATAATGAGTTAGGGAAAAAGGAGACATACTTAAATTGTGACAGTTTTACACCCATGAAGTTAATATGTAGAGATTTTACATGCCAGGAATATGCTGTGTGCTATATACCTCTTGTTTCAAAGTTTAATTTGTTGGTTAAAGGATGGAGAGTCTTTTGCATCTCTTGGCAAAAATAGGATTTGATTTGCCATGGCAAAGTAGTTCCATTTAATTTTATAGCATTTCCAATTGAAAATGAATTTCATCTGTGAGATACAGGAAGCTTGCAAAGCAACCACTTTTCTTTTTGCAGTTAAAATAGATTCACTTTTATAATTGCCATCTTTCAGAAAATAAGATTGTTAAGCAGCTCTTACCTCATCAGAACCTGATCCAAAAATCAGCAAGTCAAAAGGAATTGCTGCAACCATGTCAATCAGGAACCAGCCTTTGAAGTAGTGTATTGCTATTTTGGCGGGATCACTTACCACTTCTTCATTCTGATTTACATATGTTGTTCTGAAGTTTATGAGAATATCTATGATAAACATAATATCCACAATCAAGTCTACCACATTCAAAGGGCTACAAGAGTAGCCACATTCTCGTCTTTTCTGTTCTTCTCTGTCATTGAGGAGAAAGGCTGCAGAGTAAGGTGTGAATATAGCAGTGTATATGACCAACAGCAGAATAAGCCAATCCCAGACTGCCTTGAAAGGGCTGTAGTGCAGTATCGTAAACTTGTTGATGCGCGGTGTCTGCAGTTTATATTCTGGCAGGACATCTGCTCCTAAAGAGAGAACCTGAATATAGAAAAGAAAATCACACGCTACATAAAAATGCCATCATTAATCTGACAAACCTTTGCAAATATTATGGTACAGTAATTACAATAAAATCTATTGGAAAGGATTCATGTAATTTTGAAGTATGAATGAAAAACACATATATTAATACATTTAAATGAACCTATATAAACTGCTTCAATGCAGTATATTTGGTTTAAGAAAACCACACTGGTATTTCTTGATAAGTATAATTTTCAGTGAAAAATAATAAATAATGTCACTGAGATACTGAGGAATGGTTACTGTTTCCTTTGGAACATAGTACTTCTCAGAAATAAAGATACACAGCTGTTTTTAGAAAATCATAAAATCAGTTTTGATATATGAGTAATTCAGTTTTCAAATCTAGGAAAGGACTAACTGTAGTGAATAGAAGCAATCTACTTGGATCCATGGTCATATTTAATTTACATATATTTAATTAATAATTAAACCTTGATAAATTAAACCAAGCTCATTCAAATCTTTAATTAAGCAGAATTTTCCCACCTGCAATCTATTTTCAACATTAGGGGGAAAAAGGCAAATTTGATTAAAATAACACAAAGAAGGCTTTTCCCTAAATGGTTGAGAGAGTATTTTATATTCTGGGACAAACAGACTTTCATTCAAACTCTTTCATCACATTTAGAAAATTGTGAAAAGAAAATGCTGCAAGGAGGTGTTCAGAATATTGATCTGGAAATGTTGCAAGTCTTAACCACCAAGTAGTAGTTAAACTCCAAGATTTATTCTACTTAATAAAGCATTGGGTAAACTAAAAGAGTTCTCCTTATATAAAGTCTTGGTTTATCTGAAAAAAATGAGAGCTAAACCTGACCTCTATCTCTACCAAGTAGAAAAGTCCATGATTTTGTGATTTCAGACCAAATTTCAAAAACAAAAATCAAAAAAATGTTTACCTAGCTACGCAGTAAATGTAATTAGTCTTAATACATGGGTTTTAAAGAACCTAAATCTTGTAATGTCTCCACATGGCATATAGAGAGCCACTTTTTTAAGGAAATGTGGGTTTTAATCTTATACTATAAATACTCCACACATACACAATGGCTCCATTTCAAAGTTAATTTCATCAAATGTATTTTCTTAGACCAGATTCTTCTAAACACAGCTAACATATCATTAGCTTTGCAGTGTGGATCTCAGGTAATGCCCCACTGGTTAGTCAGAGAGTGTTGTTTCTGTTTTTGGTAATTCTATCCATGCTGATTTTAACTTGACTATAATAATGAATTATCTCAGGCAAATTCAATTTTAAATCTTATATTTATTTATCATATCTCCTATCTTTTTATCCCCATATAATGAGTTACCACTTCTATTTTAAAAAGAAGTTGGGAATTTAAATAACTCCAAATGAGATACACATAACTTTTAAATATAACAAAAGAATTCAGTTAAAATAGGCAAAGCTGCTTTTAGATAACTGCTAAACTGATTTAACTGGCTTTGAAAAAATAATAAAGAATTTGACCTGACAATTTAATCAGTCCAGAGTAAATTGGAACCAATCAGTTTATGGATGAAACAGGGTTTTATTTTAAACTAGTATGAGAAATGACAGCAGCTAATTATTAGCAAAAAAAGAAATTTGGAAAATAAAGTGATTTTATTATTTTTGAAATATTAAAAATTCAAGATATATACATATATAAGTATATGACTTCCAAAATCCAGGTGGGAATAATATTTAGATTACCTGTAATTTGACAAGTGCAGATTAATAGAGCTCTGATTCCATTATGCTTAGTATAGAAACCCAGTGTATGACATTTTGGTCTGGAAGAAATGGATCATCTCTTAACATGTCGTTATGTAATGTTCCTTTCTCAAAAACCAGGGACTACTCAGTATATAGAAAGTAAAATTCAAAACTTTATTTTGGCTTTCAGAGTCATTTAAAGTCTGAACCCATTCTACATTTCCAGTCCCCTCTTCCATTAAATCCCTCTATGCACCCAGGATACTCCAGCAAAACAAAACTAGACTTTTTGAGCTACTGAAATCTTTCCAAATCCCTAAATCTACAGATTTCTCTCATAAAAAAAGGTGTATAGTCATCAAAAAGGACAAATAAGTCAGAGATAAAGACAGGGATATTTGTGCTTGCTCACTGCTTAAGTGACAAGCTTCTGATGCCAACCTCCCACACGAGGCACTGGAATACCTCTTTCAGCAGGAGTGTTAAATTAGAATGCAAACAGCACCTCGGAACTTCCCCTGAGAAGCGAAAATTGTGGCTGGATCTCTTTCTATCCCATCTATGCAGACACTCATTTAACATTTATGACCACTGTGTTAAGAGCTGGAGATTAAAATATGGGGAAGACATTGTCCCTGACATCATGGAGTTTATGATCTATTGGGAGACAGATGTGCAGGAAAATGGGAGCCCTCCTGGGGTGCATTTCACCCAGTGTATGGGGTTGGTGGTGGCTCTGATGGGAAGCTGGTCTTCATAGAGGACTTTCAGGAAAAGATGGCAGTTGAACTGAGACTTCGTGTAGGAGTTAGAAGAGGACACAGCTGGGGGATAAGAAAGCTGGAAAGGGAAGAACATTACAGGCAGAGGGCACAGAATGAACAAGGGTCAGGAAGCATAAAATAAAGTGATGTGTGTTGAGGAATTGTAAGGAGCCTTATATTTTGTTGAGGAATAAAATACCAGGGAACCAAGGTATCATGGTGGAGGGTGGCAGTGTGGAAGGCCAGTCTCAGGCTACTGAATGTCTAATGTGACATGAGAGGGATCTCAGGCTTTGTACTTTAGGCCAAGGCTTCTCATACATGAATCATATAAAGATTCCTTTTAAAGGAAAAGATAATTAGAGAACCCCAATGATGATTTATATTATTCATGTTTATGATATTAGGCAAATATGTTAAAAAATAAAACTGGTTAAAACTTCTTATGCTTATACCTCTCAATATGACTGTTGTGGGTTAAATTGTGTACCCTGAAAGGATATGTTGAAGTCCTAATCGCCAGAACGTACGACTGTGACCTTATTTGGAAATAGAGTCTTTGGAGATGTAGTCAAGTTAAGATGAGATCATAGTTATTTAGGGTGGGCCTTATTTGAATAACTTGTGTCTCTAACAGAATAGAGAAATTTGGACACAGAGACACAAAGACACACAGGGAGAATGGCACATGACAATTGAGGTAGATACAGCTGTCAGCCAAGGAATGCCAAAGATTGCCAGCAGCTACCAGCACCTAGCAGAGAGGCATGGGGTAGGTCTTCCCTGAGAGCCTCTAGAAGGAACCAACCTTTCCAACACCTTGATTTTGGACTTCTAGCCCCGAGAATTCTGAGAGAATAAATTTCTGTTATTTTAAGCTGCCGAGTTTGTGGTACTTTAATTTGGCAGACCTAGAAAACTAATACAATGACAAAAAATGCAAACAAATGAAGAATAAAATCTTTATGAAATCAGTGAATTCAAACTATCATCACTAATTCAATATTTGTAATTTCTGTAGATCAATAATGATTGAACTTTGGCTATTTTATATGGTTTAATTTAATAAGTAAAATATTTTTCTCTATTCTAACCTCAATGCCACCTTTGAAAAAATATGTTGTAGAAGTAGTATTACACACTTCAAAGATTTAATTTCTATGTCAGGATCATCTGGCCTAATCCTTAGTACAAACTCTGTTCCTATTAGGCTTCAAAACCCAATTTAAACAGTGTTACTTGCTAACTCTATAAAAGTAGTTTAAGTTTAGCTTTTGGACATTATTGAGTTCTACATTAAGTGATTAATCAAATTATCTCTGGAACTAGGTTTAGAAAGGTAGTTCACTTGTTATATTCCAATATACCTATTGAAACAGAACCACTGCAGTTTGGTATGTACAACAATAGAGTGTGTTTTGACAACACATTTATAGCAATTGGTATAGTACCCAATGTTATGGTATAAGTTCTTTTGACTTTTGCATGACCATGCATGTATTATATGATCATCCAATTATCTCATGACTTTTAGTAGCCAAACAACTACAAAAACTTTTATTTATACAGCATGCCTGTAACTGTAAATGCAGTCATGGGTACTGAAGTCAGGTAGGTGGCAGTACTTTTTTATTAGGTGATCATCTTAATAATTCAAAAGATTCTTGTATTGTTTTAAGTTCTTACTGAGATACAGGAATTTTAAAGATTTTCCAAAAGAACTTATAGCCCTTTGAGAATATTTCTTTCAATAAATATAAGTTTAAGAATTGTTAAATGTTACCAGGCAGGGAAGTCAAGGTGGCCAAGTTTGGTTTTAGATAGATTCATCTGGCAATGGAATGGAGGAGAAATTGAAGAGGATCAGCACCAGAGACTTAGAGATCATTTAGGACTTTGGTGCTCTAGGAGAGAGATAATGAAAGCCCACACCAAGGACCAGGTGGCAGAGATGGAGAGGAGGAACCACACTTGAGAAATAAACACATCACAAGGGATAAGGATGAGAAGTGGAGAAATATTTGTTTCTTTGCAGTTCCAATAATAAGTCTTATTAGATCCAATCAGGTACTATAAATCTCTGAAGGCTCAGTCGTGTTTGAAATAAGGGAAATAGCACTAGACTTTAAATTTGAAGATCCATGTTTGAATTCCAGATGTGATATTTCTGGCAAGTTATTTAATATCTCTGGATCTCAGTTTTTTTAATCTGCATGATGGGGATAGTAATCTTCACTCAAAGCACATATCTGTACAGAATTACCAGATCACATCAGATAAATTCTATAAAATTAGCTGATAAAATGGGCTATGTTAACATGCACATAAATATTTTCATTATTGTTTAGAGTTCTAGGGTTACTTGTTTAAATCCTGGTTCAAACAAACCAACTATAAACCATAATATTTATAAACTGATTGGAGAAAGTTAAACATGGACTAGACATTGATAATATTAAGGAATTATTTCAGTTATCTATTCTTTGTAACAAACTAAGCCAAAATTTAGTGACTTAAAAGAGTCATCATTTTATTATTCATGAGTCTGTGAATCATAAATTTAGGCAAGTCTTGTTAGGCAGTTCTTCTACTTCATACTACGTCACTGGGTCATTCAGTGATATTCAACTGGTGGCTGAGCTTGTATGGAGAATCCAAGAAGGTTTCTTTCACATGTCTGGTACCTTGGTAAGGATAGTCAGAAGGCTGGGCTCACCCAAGATTCTATAATGGCTGGGTCATTCTTTCTCTCTATATATGTAAATAGATAAATAGGTATGGTTTCTCCTATGGTCTCTTCAGCAGGGTAGCAAGATGTCTTATGTAGAGGGTTAATACTCCCAAACGAAGTGGAAATTTCCAGTCCTCTTCAAGTCAAGGTCTGGAACTACTACTGCATCACTTCTGCCATATTCTACTGGCCAAAGCAGAAGCAGACCAGTGCAGAGCCATAAAAGTAGAGGAATAGTCTCTACCTTTTGACAGGGGAATGAGATGCATGTCAAAGGGAAAGAATCAATTATGGTCATCTTGGAGACAAACTATCACAGCTGACTTCTTGTTAGGTATGATAATGATATTGTAGTTATGTGTGTTTTTTTTTAATAGTCCTTACTTTTTCAGAGTACAGAGTGAAATATTTATGGATCAAATGTTATAATATTTGGGCTTTGCATCAAAACAGTCTTGAGTACGGGGAGGGGGAGGAGAGAGAAGATCTAATTGCTGGTTGTATATTGATTTTCATTGAAACTGGGTGATGGGTAGATATTATTCTATTTTTGTAATATGTTTAAAACTTTCCATATTAAATAGTTTAAAAAAAGAATTCTAGAGTCTCAGCCAGAAATGTCTAAGATATTTGAGGATGGACTTTCTTGATGGAAAAAAAGAGCTTACCCCATCGGAATTGGGTTGGCTCCTTATTAGGCATGTTTGGGTTCCTGTTTACACAAAATATTTACTTTGCTCTTAGCATATATATATATATATATAGTCACACAGACTGCACACAATCCCAACTTTTCCCAGCCCTGAACTCTAACATTAAGTTTCCATTAGATTGGTGGCTGTGACAAGTCACGTTGCAAGAAGATAGTTGGGCATGCTAACTGCAGACGTCCATTCCTCTGAGTATTCTTAGCTACATTGCCTCATCAAGTTAGATTAAAATATAGCCACATTTCAGAGCCTCATCACATTAGGCCTCTTCCTGAAATACTTTTCCTTTGTTAGAGTTTCATATTAAACCTTCAAGCTTTCATTCTGTCTTGAATATATTAAGAGTATACTTTATCATTTTTTTCCTACACAACTATCACTAAATGCAATGTTTAAATTGTTTAATGTCATTTTTGTAAAATATTGGAATTATATATTCCTTTTAGAATTCATTTCTAGAAAGTGATCTCTCTTGTGGAATCAAAATATTTCATCTTTTTTTTTGTTTACAAAAATGACAATAAGTTACTTTAGTAATTATAGCCTTTTTTCTTACAGAAAACTGTTTAAAATTGCAGTATTATAATTTCTATTTCCCATTACATTGTTTGAATTGTTCTATTTCCATTTTAATGGCCTAAATGCAATATATCTTTTATAACGTGAACTCATATTTTTTTGGAAATAGGACACATGTATAAATTTTAAGTCACAAAGAAGTTAAAACTAATCATACCAGTACTTTGGAACCATCCTAGTTGGAAATAAAATGTTAGCTGGGTAAATGTTTTAACAACGTGAATAGGAGTCTAAGGGGTCAAAGACCAAAAAGAAAAAGCTGCTATATAGTCTTACATTTCCTTAAGCAGCCAACTTCTCCCACACATTTGAGAAATAACATACTTTAGAAAGATAAAACATGATTAATTGAACTATAAGGATTTTCTTTTAAGACAGAAAGAAAAAAGGGGGAAAAAATCCCTCACTGTATATAAAAGGGAAACTCCATGGTCTCCAGAAAGACATGTCTATTTTCTCTTTCCCCAAACCCCTAATTAAATGTACAGCTTATTACAGCCTAAAATATGGTTTTCTTTACCAAATACAATTTTTCTTCTTGCTAGAACATTGCTATTTGTTTAACCTCTAATAGTTAAGTGTTATATAAAACCGAATCTTTATGTGAAACAGCACTATTTATTCAATGAAGATCTACTGTGAAAATTTTGTGTGAACACCAGGATTAATAACTACTCTTCTCTTCTGAAAAGTGCAATAGGGAACGATTAAGCCTTCCAAAAGATTATACAGTACTTTTGGCAGCTGTTAAACGCCATGCTGAGGTGTTGGTAGAGACTGCTCATCTGTTATTTATCCTTTACTCGGGACTTGCTCTTAACTAATAGGCTAGCTGTATTTTTATCTATCGGAAAGTGTACTCAGTAACACAATGAATCAGATAGATTATATAGCATCAGGAAAGATTTAAACTGCCCAGGCTTTCAGCATATGACTTGAGAAATACAGCCAAACCTGATAATTATCACTGAAACAAGCATCCTCACTGATGATTACCTAGATATTCAAACTAAAAGATGAAAAAGAATCACACAATAAATCAGAGCTGTCACATAGCAACTTATTTTTTTATTGAATGAAATATTAAAATTAGGTAGTAGAATCAATGCAGCATTCTGTATTCAAATAATTTTCTAAGGCTTACATGAATATAGGTATTTGGTTCTGTGTGCATGTGTGTGTGTGTGTGTGAGTGTGTATGGGATTGAATTGGGATGATTGTATTTATAAAAATTGGAGTCATTTAGGTTCAGGTTCAGCTAAATGTAAGGTTTACTATTTTATTTTGTATGTGCTAATATGCTAATATGAAAAATATCTGCTTTTTAAAATATCTGTGATTCTCAGAATATTAGAGAAATAGGTTGGATGATATCTTAAACACTTATAATATTTATAAATTACTTCAAACATATGCATATTAAAAATATAGATTCTTTCAGGATCACAACCTCATAACCTCCAAGCCAATGGCCAGCTTGACAGTATCCGTTGGTTGTGTCCCTGCAGCCTGTATGTCAGGCTGACCTGAGGGGTTGGTGCCACCACCTTGTAGCTGATTCCAGATGCTTTCTGGCCTAATGTTTGCTTCTTTGCCTCCTCTCACCTTTCTCATGGAAACTACACATGCACTATTCTCTCCATTTTCTTTATCTTTGTTTTAAAGTTGATTTAATTCGGAAAAAAAATAGAATTCAAAAGAAGAAACACTTAGCACTGGTTCATGAGTAAGGCTTTTGCAAAAGGTTTATCCAAAGCACAGGTGACTGAAGAACAGGCTTAGAAATGGGACTGGAAAATAAAAGTTTGGCCAGGACAATGTGAGGTAGAGGTGGCAGTGCCAATAGCAGGAGGTATTTGGCAGGTAATTAGAGGGTCTGGGATAGAGCTCCGGAGGGGGTGGAGCTAGAGATTTTATCCTGCAGAGGCAGTGGCTGATGTGGCTGAAAGAGAATTAATTTTCCAAAACAGTGTAAAGGGGGGGGATATAGTAAGCATCTAAAATTGTTCTTGCATGGGCATCTTTGTAGCCTAAAGAGAAAGAGGCAATGGAAACAGAAAGAACATTCATGAGACAAAAGATTAGGAAGGAGACAGCTATTGTGCATCAAAATTTCTTGTTCTCCTTTTCATGAGGTAGAGTTGTTGCTAGAATGTGTCTGCCTAGTCAAGAACCATCTTAGTCCCACGTGCAACTATATGTGGCCATGTGTCTGAGGAGTAGCACTTCCTGGCCAAAGCTTCCAATAAGCAGGTGTGTCTTTCCTTGCTCTCTCTTTTTCCTTCCACTTCATGAAGTCAGATGCTTCTAAGGCTTCAGGTCTTTATGTCCTATGGGATGGTGGAGCCTCCAAATGGAGGAAACCTGGGTCACCAGATTAAGAAATGGTGTTAGCAATGGATAGCATGTCAATGTGTGAAACATTAATAAAGCCACAGCTAAGCCCAGCAAAATCATGTGAACCAGCTCACCCATCAGTTTGGAGTCCTTTGCAAGGGAGGGGTGAATGGTGTTAAAGAAGTACAAAGAAACAAATATGTTCATGCTCGCTCTGCTCAGCCAGGCTCTTTTTGTCCAAGAGAGTGTCCTCAAAATCACAGCTGCCAAACCAAAGAGAGGTTCCTTGGGGGAATGATGTGCTTTCTCTATCTAACACCTCCTTCCTTGGGCAGGAGAAGACCAAATTCACTGCCACAGCAGCCACCACTGAGGCCTGGGAAAGGTGCTGAGCTGCCCTCCTCGGTGTCCTCTGTCAGTTTACTTTCGTTCTTGCTCTTATTTTCCTTGAAATACGGTAGATAGACGACACTATGACTGCCAAGAGAGTGCCTGCTCACCTCATCAATGCCTTTTCTTTTAGCATAAAGAGGATCATTAATACCAAGTGTCTTTCATGTTAGTCACTAGGCCCAGTATTAAATTATGGTATTCAATTCTCCCAACAGCTTTTTGAGATAAGAATTATTATCTCCATTTTTATGAATGAAGAAACTGGCTCAGAGAGGCTGAATCATTTACCTGATGTCTCAGAGCCAACTGTAGCATTATCAACCATAATATTAGCTAATTTTATTGAATGCCTATTATTTACCAAAGGCTTTATGGGCATTATCCCATATAAATGCCACAGTTTTACAATAGGTACACTTGTTACAGGTTGAATTGTGTCCCCCCTACAAAATATGCTCAAGTCCTAATCCCTGGGATCTGTGAATGTGACCTTAAGAAATAGGGTCTTTGCCGATGTAGTCTAGTTAAGATGAGGTCATACTGGATTCGGGTGGGCTCTAATCCAGTGTGTCTGGTGTCCTTATAAGAAAATAAGAGATACAGAGACAGACACACAGGAAGAATGGCAAGTGACAATGGAGGTAGAGATTGGAGCGGTGTCTCTACAAGCCAAGGAACACCAAGATTTCCAACAACACCAGAAACTAAGAGAATAGCATAGAATGTATTTTGTCCTAGAGCCTTCAAAGAGAGAGAGAGAGAGAGAGAGAGAGAGGCTATTGAGTAAAAGTAGGAAAACAAGAGAAGATGAAGCATGAAGCAATGGAAGTAGCACTAATAGGAAATGTGCTCAAAGTCACCATGAAGTCAAGGAGGGCAACTTGCCTGAAGCACGGGTATATGACTCTCCATTATCAACAGAGATTTTCTCTGTATTAACAAGGTATGTGGTCTGCTAATTCTCAGACTTGTGTTTTGCTTTTTAATAACTTAGCTTCATGATGGATATGTTAATTGGCCTGATTCGGTTATTCCAGGATGTATACATGTGTTGAAACATCACATGTACCTCATAAATATATACAACTTTTATTTGTCAATTAAAAATAAAATTAAATTTAAAAAAAGATTAAGAGCAGTTTCTCATTTCTACTAAATCTTCCCATCAGAGACTGAGTAAATTTACTCAATAGCCTTAGCAAATGTGACATCCCTGTCAAATTTGTAGTTGATGAGTCTTATTTGGTTGGGCCACATCTGATGGTTAAGAGTCAGTTAAAAATCTGTAAAACCTGATTCTAACTGCAGGAATCTACTCAAGTCATTTACTTTAGTAACAGGTTCTTGGAAAGCTGTCATTTGTCTCCTGGACTTGTTCTTTTTGGAGATCTGACAAACTTCATTAGGGACCCAGAAGAGCAAGGAATAGAAAGTGCCAGAATATCTTTAGGCCAACTCAACACAACCATAAGAAGTAAAACAAAGTGGCTTCTGCAGAAACAGGTGTTAAATCATCTAACTATTTTTCTTTGTTTCTTCCTCCCTCTCTCCTTCCTTCCCTCCCTCCCTCTCTTCCTTTCTTCCTTCCATCATAAAAAGTTTTAACAGAATTCAAACTTCTGCAAAGAGGAATCATGAATTAAGTTATAAAGTTGTTTACTAGGTTCTAAATTACCTGATGGGCTTAACCACATTGGCTATATTTTCTGCACTTCAAACTACCCTACATCCATTACTGCTCATATCCAAATACTCAACACAGTAAACACAAATACTCAACATATATTTTCCATTAGATGACTAACATGTGATGCACATGATCAAAAATATTTAAGGAGAATGAGATTGATTATGTGAGAAATTACTTTCTGTTGTTTACCATTTGAAAGACTCTTTGAAAAATGTCTTGCTAGGGCTCAGAAATACAGTACTCCCTAAATATTGTACAGGCAACTCGATTACTATTATAAAAATCCAAATATCCCTTCCATGTTCAAATAATAACAAAAAACAAAACAACAATAAAAAAGGTTAAAAAGGTATCCCATCTTCAAAAAATTACAGATAAATCTATATAAGAGAAACTTTGAAAAATATTAAATTTTAATTATAATATATTATTTGTTCTTTCAAGAGAGAAAACAAAGCAAGTATTTTACTAAAAGCCATCATGAATCTTGGAATTAAATCTGAGACTGATACTATCATAGTTAAGAAAGAGTTATAGCTAAATGTTGGCTAGATGTATCAATGAAATAACTTTCTTTTTTTGTTAACCAACCATCAATCAAAGTCATTTAGTAGCTAATATCTCTCAAAGTCATGCAGAGGAATCCTGATATAGTTCATTCAAGAAAATCACCTTTTATCTTTTAAGTAACTTTAAACCAATAAGTACCACGAATCATCTGAAATACATGAAAAGAAATAAATATGGCATTCTTGCTTATTTGGAAGACTTGATGCAGAAGCATAATTTTACACCAAAGATTCATTAGCTTCCTATTTTTGTGGACCCTCTCAAAGGGATAACTTCCTAGAAGGTAATTTTTCTTGATTCTAAATTGTCCTTGATTCTATTTTGGCTGATATTATACTTTATATCTCACAAGAAATTTTTTTAGTTTTGAGATTTTTGGAAAAAACTACTAAGATTTTTGATACCTATCCATGCCTCCCAGGGAGAGGCATGAATCTAATAATCCCTAACTGAAACAAAAAATATTGTGCAAGTGACAAAGAACAAAATAGAAATCAAGCCAGTTTATGCCTCCTGATGACAAGTATCACTTTCTTTGTAACCTTTAGCCTAATAAATGTGTAACAATATAATCATGTCTATGTTCAAATCTCCTTGATTTCTTTATTCTTGCAGCATTTAAATCTGTTAGATAAACTATGCCATTTTTTCAGATACAGCTAAAAACTGCTACATTTGCTCTCATATCAGATACATATGAGTAACAAAAGACATGCATTATCTCCTTTGAGACCTTTTATCAATTTTTACATGGTAAACTAGAGCAATGTCCTTTAATGTAACTGATTTCATAAAGAATTTTTACTAATTTTGTCTTATTGATAAATTTGTTTAAGTCTCTTATATGTAGAATATAGAATGGACTCCATTCTACATTTGCATCCATCTTAAATGGTGGTTCCCCAACTCTTGGATTTCACAGACTCATCACATTAAAAAAGAAATGGGTATTTCATAGGGTTGCCAAGATTTTATTTAATCAACTATGAAGGTTAGGAAAAGCAAATATCTTTCTCTATCATGATTATTTCATAAAAGAATGTTAAGATTAAAAATCAGCGAGGGCAAACTCAGAATAAAGGACAATCATTTTAAATAAGTAAACTCAGCTTTATGTAAACCTTATTATATTGCTTCATCTTTCTCATTTTGTTGTGGACAGTATTACCAGTGTCACCAGAAAGCAAGCACTGCTCTGAAGATTAGGATATGAAAGAATTGTGAAACAAATTATCTCAATTATAAAATAAGAGGTATGAACTAAGTGATCTCTAATATCTGTTCCAACCTTAACATACTCTGAATTGCTGAGGGTTATTGCACTTTGTGTAGCATAAATTTTTCCACTAGTCAAGAGTAGTTAAACAGTGTTGGTGATATTGAATTCAAGCTCTATGGTGAGATGAAGTTTCTTATTAGAGTAGTTTAAATTTACGCAGATTTTGAATATATAATATATTTTCTTAAAGCACAAACATGTGTCCTATACATTCAATAGACAGGTGATTGTTGTGGCAGTGTAGGACTTAATAGTGGCAGGCCTCTGAATACAAAGATTTCTGTCTGAGTGTATTTTATGTTTGATACAACTGTACTACAGTAAAAGCTGCCCCAGAACAATCACTTTGCTTACAAAGATATTTTTCTGTGCAGGGTTAATTCAGTGATTCATGCTAAGTAAATGGTATGCATTGTATTCTTGTTGGGAGTATAGGCAGGATCTGGCTATAGTTTACTGTGTATGTTAATATTATACATTTACAAAAAAATCCACTATCATGTCAATGTGCACCCTTTTGTGCAGTCATGAATTCCCTTATCCCAGTTTCATCTTTTTCTCTATAAATTTTTAAGTAGCTATGGATCCAAAGAAGCCATCTATTTTTTCAAATGATAAATTGGCCATCATTAATTACTTTTCAAATCCATCATCGGTATTTTATTTTATAGAGTGTTCCTTTGAACTAAACTCAACCTCTGAAGATAGTCAGAATTTACCTAGTGTTGCATGAAATCAAACTTTTCACCTTGTTAGTGTACTGCCTTATCTTGCCTCTCTTTGTCTGATTGACTGCATCTACTTCCTTGCCACTTTTAATTCAGTATTAGGAAATAATCGTGTAGCCTTGTTTCAAATAAGTATGCCAAATTTAATACATATATTAATGTTGGCATGCTGGCTAGAGTCTGAAAGTGGCAAAAGAGAGACTCTGTATGTTAAATGTGCTAGAGAACTCTTGCCTGGCAATATTGTATCATGAAAAATAACTTAGAAGATACCAAAAACACATTTCTGTGATATGTTTTATTTGTTGTAGATTCAGAATGATTAATTCTCTAGTAAAGCAAGTACCAGCTCAGGCTGCCATTTCGTGTAGTGTCACTTCACTAATAACCAGTTTGGGTCCTCATTTCATTTCAAGACAAGTAGTAGATTTTCAGTAACAGTATTCAGCTAAAATACTCAAATTTATCTAATTTCTGGTAAATTTTAGAACAATTTAACTAGATGCTAACATTATAAATAAATTGCTATGGAATGAAGAGAGGTGATTTAAATATATTAAGTATCAAATATAATAATAGTGAATAATGAAGGGAGAAGGAATCACAAATGAAGGGATGTATCATTTTAGTTAAACTTTGCTTATATCTGCTCTTGAGACAAAGAGTGGAAGACTGCTCTTGAGAAAAAGTATGTCATTTCCAAATAATTCTGTTTGACTTCAGCATGTATTTTAGTTCCTTCCTATGGCAATGGAAGACTTTGTTCTGGGAATTCACAAGATATTAAAAGAAAAACCACACAGCCTAAAGGATTCCACACTGACTGAGACCTGGAAAGCTGTGTGGATTGCCTGTCTTTAGGAAAGAATTTAGTCAGCAGAAGAAGTTATCTTGTCACTGCGAAGCTGAAGTAATTCTTTTACCAAAGGTTGTGAAATCAATATGTCAACTGAATTCTAAATCTAATCCACCATGCTCAATCAGCTGGTGAAATTGTACATTTACATGCCAGGAGCTGCCTGTCTTACTCCTTTTGGACTGCTATAACAAAATGCCATAGACTGGGTGGCTTATAAAAAAATAGCAATTTATTTCTTACCATAGTTCTGGAGGCTGGGAAGTCCAAGATCAAGACATCAGCAGATTAAGTATCTGGTGAGGGCCTGTGCTCTGGTTCATAGATGGCACTTTTTTGCTGTGTCCTTAGGTGGTGGAAGGGGCAAGGCAGATCTCTGGACCTCCTTTTATAAGGGCACTAATCTCATTCCTGATGGCTCTTGCCCTCATGACCTAATTGCCTCCCAAAGGTACCACCTTCTAATCATATTGGTGAGTAGGTTTTTTCATATGAATTTAGCAGGGACCTAAACATTCACACCACATCCCTGAATCTTGTCAGCTGTGCAGGTTTTTGATGCTCACTCCTCCTGGGCCTCTACATCTGGGAGTAGTCAACCCAGCAGTAGAGGGCTTAGCAGTGGTTCCACTTTAATGTGTTTGACATGTGTTTATCTTAACTTGGAGGAGCCTGATTATTGGCCACATGACACACTTAGAGTTCCAATTAGAGCAGACAAATTCAACAGCAATATTGAAGCATTAAAATAATTGGGACAATAAACATAAATAAAAATCCCAACATGATCTGACCTTAGGCCTTTGTACTAAGAAATATAAAGTTTTGAAGCCAACACAAATGAAATTTGCACATGATCTATTAATAGTTTCTAGGTAGTACCACAAATAATGCAAGGTTATCAACAGAACATCTTGGCAGAAGGATTTAATTTTCTTCTCCTATTTCTATATCTTGGGCAAGCTATTTATTCTTTATTCTATATGTTTGAAAAGTTAAGGTAGCACATGATGGCTAAATACCGTTATGAAATTGTATGTAATACTGAAAAAGTAAAGTCTTATCAATTCAAACAAGCCAACATATTTTTGAACAAAAGCCTATCTTTTGCTCCTTGAGACAGGGTCTTACTCTTTTTCCCAAGACAGAGCACAATGGTGTCATCATAGTTCACTGTAACCTCAAACTCCTGGGTTCAAACGATCCTCCTGCCTCAGCTTCCTGAATAGCTGGGGCTATAGGCATGCACCACCACATCCAACTGATTTTTAAATTTTTTTTTGTAGAGAGGCTGGCCTCACTATGTTATTTAGCCTGGTCTCAAACTCCTGGCCTCAAGTGATCCTCCCACCTCAGCCTCCCAAAGTGCTAGGATTACAGGCATGAATTACTGCTCTTGGCTGCAAAAGCTTATTTATTTTAATGTAATAGCTAAAACTTCAGGGAATATGGACAGAGCAACAACTATGCTTTTGACCCTGTGTCAGAAGTGTGGCCAAGTATGTACCCAAGGTGCTCTTGAGCTGACCTGGGTAGTGAGCTCACGAACCCAAAATATTCACCACATGATAAGGGCCAGGTAAGCAGGATTAATTGACTTTTGTGGGCCATCTAGGGTTGCTTGACAAGAGTACTAGTTGAGTGAATCTTAAAGGGTAGTTGCTTTTTGGTTTTGTTTTTCAGTTGAAAATAAGATGCTTTTTAGAAAGAGGACCCAACACCAGCAAAGCTTGGAGACATGTTGGAGGAACCATTTGGTGGGATGAGGGCTAGGGTCCTAAAGCCTTTTTTATGCATAAGGACTACCCAGGAAGCTTGTCAAAAGGCTGGTTTCTTGCCCTTTGCCCTCTGAATATAGGTGAGGCCCAAGAATCTGAATTTTAACAAGCATCTAAAGTGAATTCAATGCCATTAGCTTCCTGTATATATTCGCATGTTTGTGTATGTGTGTATTTGCATGTGCACATATGCTTGTGTGCATTTAGTATGTGCGCATATTTGTGTGTGCATGTGTGTGAGAGTTGGCAAAAGAAGGAGGCTTGGAAATGGTGTGGGTGAAAAGGTCTGTGGGGAGCAGATTCTGTGGAGTTTTAAATGCCTGTCTGCAGAGTTTGGCTTGTGAAGTGAAGCAGTTATTATGAATTTGCAGACTTCAAAACGCCAAATAACAGGAAGTCAGTGAAAGAAACAGTGACCTTTATCTAAATTGTGTCTTAAGAACTGCAAGTGGAGAGAAGCACACTCTTTGATGTAAACAACTCTAGCTTGGACAGCCGTCTTCAAAGCCAAGTTGAAATATCTTTATGGAACCAGGACCTGGGGTAAAGGGATGAATAAGTGGGTTTCAGAAGTAGGATTGAGAAATGGAGAAGGAGACTGCATCAGAAATCTCTCAGATCATTCATTTATTAAATCACTCAACCCACATTTATTGAGGACATACTATATGCCAGGCACTGAGCTAGGCTCTAGGGCTACAGAAATAAAGACACATTCTTTCTTTCAGAGAGCTCACATTTTAATGGGGGCCATAGAGAAATAAGCAGACTGACAACACAGTGTGGTGAACACCATGACAGAGTTAGGCATGGGAACTGAGGGATTGGAGAAGGGCTACTTAGTCCAGAATTGTGTGTGTATGTGTGTTTCCTGGAGGAAAACTTAACTTCCTGAATTGAGTTTTTAAGAATAAATGGGAGTTCTTCAGATAAAGACGTATGAGGGAAAGGCAAGGGAAACAGCCTTGTAAGATGTCAAAATTGGCTCAGCACCGTAGGTCGCTGTGGTTGCACAATATGGTGTGAAATGGCTCCAGATAAAATGGGGAAGTTTTAAAAACAATCTACTCTTATTGAGGTCTTTCTATTTATTAATATTAGATGATATGCCAAGAGCTGCACAAGGATTATCTCATTAAATTCTCACAGTAATCTTATAAAGTAGATATTTTTACTGTTTCAGGTTTCAAGGAAGAAATTGATGCCCCATGAGGTTAACACACTTGCCCAGGGGCATAAAACTGAAAAACTGTAGAGCCAGGATTAGAACCCAGGCAGCTTGGCTTTAGAGCTTAAGACCTTAAAGAAAATTTAGTACTGTCTTTATTCACTGTATATAAAGAATCGTTAAGAAGAAGATTAGAAGTTCTCCTGAGGATAGCTGTTAGCAGTTAAATGACATGATCAGATTTGCAGTTTTTAAAGACCTCTTTGCCATAGCAAAGATAGTTTGATTGGAGTGGATCAAAATTGAAGGTTCTGAAACTAGAGGTGGTGATATAATTCTAGAGAAAAATGCTGAGGCCTTGAATTAAGATGATCTGTCCATGTGGTAGGCAGTCTCTATGATGGTCTTCAACGATTTCTACCTGCTGGTATTCATGTCTTTATCTCACTCTTCTTCTTGAGTGCAGACTGGACTTAGTGACTTGCTTCTGATGGATAGAATATAGCAGAAGTGACAAAATGCCACTCCCAATATTGTCATAAAAAGACCGTGGCTTCTATCTATATGAACTCTCTCACTCAGTCTTGGCCTGCTGCTCTGGAGAAAGCCAACTGCCATGGTGTGAGGCAGCCCCGCTGGAAAGCTCATATGAGTGAGCTCCGAAGGGGATCCTGTGAAGCCAGCCAACAGCCTGGTGAGCAAGCTTGGGAGCAGAGCCCTTCCTAGGTGAGCTGTGAGGTGATTGCCACCATGACTGACCAAAACCGTATTTCAGTCTTGGGAGAGACTGGGTGCCAGAACCACCTAGCTGAGCCTCTCCTTGATTGTCCACCCACAGAAACTGTGAGATAATAAATGCTTGCTGTTTTCAGACATGAAGATTTAGGTTCATTTGTTACTCAGCAATAGATAACTAACATGTCAAGAACTCTCACCCTATCATCATATATACTACAAGCCCCTGGAGACACGTGGCATAGATGTGGCAGGTTGACACTGTTTAATGAGGCCATTTGTGTACCGAATATTTTTTAGGAGAATTTTTCCAGGAGAATATTACTATCTCTGATTGACAATAAAGCCCTAATGACTTGAAATTGCCTCATAATAATAGTCTGTTTTCTCACAAAATATATTTTTGGTATTTCTAGAATAGTTTTGGAAGATCTGCTAGTGAACCCTATGCCAGCTAGCGTGGCACGAGGCCAGACAGCAGTGCTTGCATTCCCAGTCTCCGCCCAGATTGTCCCTCACTCTGGATATTATGCCAGCTCTTTGCCCCATATTCGGGTGTATGTAAGAAACCACGAGTCTTACAATACAGTTGTTATTGTAGCACATACAGTATAGCCAAGTGACTGCTGAGTTACATACAGCAAATGGTTTTTGATAAAGATGAGATTATTATGCACGCCTACCGCTTAATTTCACGAATTTATAGGATATTTATACCCCTTAAATAACCGCCTTTCACTGTGTATTATCCCCCAAATAGTTGACAAAGAAGAGGGCAAATTTAAAATGGAGTCCTTGAAGGCCCCCACCCACCTGTGATGTGCACTTTCTCAGCCTCATGAGTCATGAGCTGTGTGCATACAGTTGGCTCAGATGAGCTGGCACCCTTGAAACTGCAGCAGCTGCACTAAACAATTACCAGGCTCTAACTGAGAAAATTTCCCATGGGGGACAAAGCGCCAGCTGGGCATTGCTGGTGCTTGTCTGGTGGACGTTTGTTAGTTTTTATGAACACTGAAATTCCCAGGGCAGCAATCAATGGGCGAGATAATTCAACCTAGAATACATTAACCCAGAAAACTCCAACTGGAGGAGACCCTTTTGTGGGGTGCACTCTGTGCCTTCTGCAAAGCAAATTGTCAAGACTTGTCTTGCACATTTAGAACTCAGATGAGGCCTCCTGAAGTCTGGCATCTCATTAAAGGCGTCTGGTGCCCATTAATGAGATTCATTTTATCAATCCTCAGCTTTGTTAGTGAAACTTGTTGAAATAATGTCCTTAAACTTTCTGGTCAAATTTACACTGAGACTTTATACATAGAGCAAACTTCTAGTGTTAATCTTCCAAGACATATTCATTAAACCACAGGATATATCAAAATATTAATATTTGCCTAGTATGACTATTGGATAAGAATACCTCAGAGCACCTTAATACATTAATTCAGAAAAACTCATTATCTTGAAACTATCATTTAACTTACTATTAAGACAGATGCTGAAACGAGGTGATTCTTAGAGAAGATTTTATATTTTAATGTAATATGTATTTAAAATAAAAGTTATTACTCTTAAACTAATGATGAGTTTTCTTACCAGTTCATTTCAAATTATTTCCATTTTACTAAGCCACATATCATTTGCTCTGTATCTTTAATATTATGGGTTCATTAGTATACTTTATTAAGTAAACTTTAAAATATCTTTAAATACAACTAAACTTGAGATAAATCAATAAAACAGAGGTTAACCCCTGTCTCATCTTTCATAAATAATAATGGAAGAAGACATCATTTGTCATTTCCTTATGAGTTGAAGAAAGAATACCTTTCCAGGGAATATTTGCAAATTCGAACCTTCAAAAAATAAGATCCTATTGTTACCTCTAGTAGAAACATAGCTTCTCTGGTGTTAAAAGTGGTTATGCATATGATTAAGTCACATATTTGCAATAAAGCTTTTATATTATAGCAATAAAAATGTGCACTTGTCAGGAACAGAAGCTGAAGCCCGGGGTATCGGATCTATTTATGTTCCAGTTACCTCAGAAATTAGGAAAGAGGACATCTAAGGCTTAGGCTATGCATGTAAACCTTATCATTCAGAAGCACTTATTTAAACAGATTTTTAAGGAGAAATTGCCTAACTGCAGTAAGAAGAACAAGAGTGAGAGAGAAGTGTAATATTCTTGCCTAGCACTACGGAACAATTAAAGGCAGTATCTGGAAAGTGTAGGGTCTCAGTATCATCCTTGACATTCTGCAGATTGTACTTGCGTGGTATCTCTACCTACTAGCAAGGTCTCACTCCCGAAGTGACTAAGGCCCTATGCGCATGCGCCACAAGTGCGCAGTGCCTAACATGCCTTGCAGAGTCAAGCCGTTGGGGTGCAAGAGGCCAAGCCAAGATCCAGGGCTTGTGAAGCACAAAGCTGCCTGGCAGCTTCAACAGCCGCCTCTCCCTTTGGCACCCTTTCCAGTTCTATCTCCCTTGGCAGGTTGGCTTGAGAAAAAAGTCAACAGGGTCTTTCCTGTAGGCTTCAGAGATAGAACAGAGAAGAAGGGATTTTAAATGTCGGAAGTTTTACTTTTTTTTTCTCAGCAGGCAGGCCCTAAAAAAAGCAGGCTGTCATTTCTGTCTTCACAGAGAATAATACTGATGTACATAAGAAGCAAAAATATTATGAACTCTACAAAAAATATTTTGTTCTAATGCTTTCTTATTATTTTCAGTCTTCTATTACTGGATGAAATGCTGTTCCCTTCCTTAAAAGCTAAATACCATAATCGATTTAGGAGGGGACATGGTAGAATTCTCAGTCTATCTTGTCTCTTCAAAGATACACCTAATTTTCCTGTATAGCCAACCATCCAGCCATCTATCCACCCACCCACCTGACTCTTATGGAGCAGGTGTCTGCAATGTAACAGACACGGGGAAAACTGTGAGAAAGAAAAAACTACAGTCCCTGTCCTTATGGAGCTTACACACTATCGGGGGAATATTGGCATGACACAAATAACTACACAAGTGAATACTAATATTTCATCATGAATATGTAATATGAAGTAATAATATAATAAGTATAATAAAAGAAGTAATACATATAATAGAAGAAAAAGGAAGGCAGTATGAGAGTGTAAAACTGGGTGACGTTAACTGAGGTTAAAGAAAGCATCTTTGAGGAAATGGTATTTGAGATGAAGTGGGTGAGGTAGGGTGGGAGCATGTAGAGGTGACACTAGGCACTGGTAGGGCCTTGGAAAGGTCTCCATACCCTCGATTAACTACCTTGAGGCTCCGAGCATTTTCCTTGATATAGGTTTCTACTGCAAGAAGCTATATCCGTTTCTCACTGTCAGTTCCAAATACTCCATCTCCTCCTACTTAATTGTTCTTTGTAGTGCTACAGACTGTTAGAGGTGGAAGTTTGCCAGTGGACCATCTAGCCAGTGTCTGTGACCTGCTTAAGGTCAGGGAGCATCATGTACTATTTCAGTGGGGAGCATCTTGTAGATTTAATCAACTTGTTTGGCATAAAATGTTTTACATGTAATAAGAATGAATTGTAATTATCACATTGACTCTTCTAATGTAATCCTGGAAAGTATTTTGTTGGTCTTTAATCTAAATATTTAATAGGCTAAATATTTCCCTTATTCATTTTGCAAGTTCTCCCCTCCATCCCACCTCAACCCACTTCAGGAAACACACAAAACTATTTCAAACCAAGTCTTCATCTGATCTGATGCAAATTCAAGATCACAAATTCTGAGTGAATGAAGTTTTGAAGGCCTTATGTGATATATTCTTATTTTTCCACTTTCCAGTCCAACATGAAGCCACAGAATCATGATTCATTGAAGTTTCTGGTGCTAATTTAATTTCATACCACCTGCTTGCCTTCTGTGTAAGGTAGGCCCTCAGGCAGTTAAAGCTCCTGACCTACTTCACAGTTTCTTTTATGTTCTGGAATGCATCCCATTTTAGAGAGCAGGTTAAACTCTAGAACAGGTCCTTAATCATTGTGACTCCCAGGGCTTTCCTGGTGCTTTTGAGAAGGAAGCAGAACAGACACAAATAAAACATGGGGAATTTTTATTTTAAAAGCTTCAGGTCTGTTCACAGAAATCATGAGGGAGGGGAGAAAGGGACAGTACACTACTCTAAATTTAGGTCAGTGGGAATGACTCAATTATTGGAAAATTCTACTTCTGACTGATAGAATGAAGACAGGTAACATGAATGGGGAAAATGATGATCTCAAAGGCTTCTTTTAAATTATCTGAAAAGCAATTCAATATCTTGAATTCATATCTTATATATATTGATAAATTGAATATAAATTATTTATGTTTTAAAACTAAAGCTAATTATTTGTTACTAAAGGATACCCTTATGTATTGATCAAAGGTTTTATTTTATGTTATAGGAATATCAGAGTTTGGATTTCTGGTGAAACAGAAGGCTTATGAACGTTATATATTCTTATATATTCCAAGAAAACCTATGTATTTATTGATGAGAGCAAATGATCAGTATCCGAAACACAACTCAAAAACTCAATTGAATGAGCAGTTAGCTTTGACAATTTAAGCATAAATCAAGATACATATTTTGTTCCTTGTTTAACTTTCACAGATTAGAAATGAAATTTATATGTATACCCATAAGATAAATGCACTCAAGGAGCATTAATTTGAAGAAATGCAATAGATGACATCTCCTAAGATCGAAGCAGCAAAATTAAACTCAAGATGCAACATTAAGGAATCAGTGTGAGTGTGTGAGTGTGTGTGTGTGTGTGTGTGTTGTGATGATTTATGACTAAAATATACAGTGGAATCAGATGTCAAGAACTGAATAAAATAATATTTTTACCTACCTGGGGATGCCTTTGAGGAGGCATTGCCAAGATCCCCTCCTAATACCCCTTTTTACTTCATTAATCCATGACTTTTAGTCTTTCTTAGAAGAGAAATAAGTGCAGTCTGATCCTCAAGATAATAGTTGGAATTTATTTTAATTTCTACTTCTTGACAATGTCATCTTAGATTTTATTTGAAGGTATTGCAAATGTAACCTGATATTCTGTGAAGCATGATTTTGCCAAGGAGAGCATCATTTCTTAAGAGTTTAATGAACCTATTTTAAGACATCAGGAGAGGAAAGAAAATCTCTAGCTGAAGGAAAGCACTAGATTAAGCTATAAAAAAATGAAGTTCAAATTAGTTAATATAAGAATTCTGCTGTTTTTTTTTAAATCTAAGGTTTAATGAAATACTACTAACAGACACCTATTGTGTATTCATTATTCATGGTGTTCCTGACCAAACTGCAAATAGTTCATTCTACAGTAAACACAGGGGGCTCTACATTCATAAATTCATTTTGAATCACAACTAATTCTCCTTTGTCAGCAGAAGGCTGTCTTAATGAACCTCTAAGTCTTTCTGAAGGTGAAGAAAGGAAAATGATTATGCATTACAGTTGGGTGGTACCTGAGGAAGGTGTGGTGGCAGGGAATTTGGGAGGATGCAAATTGAACCAGAAGGTCTGCTTCTAAAACACATCTTTCCTTTCTGCTGCCATCCCTTTACCTCCCTCCTGCATGTTTCTGTTAATAAAAGATTCATTTGAGTTTTAATGAGTTTCTCCTTCAAGACACAAATATATCCCAGTGAGAACAAAACTCTGTTTTTCATGCAGCTTTTTACATGAGATACTCTAATCAAATTAGCAGCATTCAGAAAACATAGATTTTTATTACAATAGGAAAAACTGAAAGGTTTAATTTTTACAAAAACTCTATTTGTAGTTTTGTATATTACTTTAGAACATTGGGGTAGTCTATCAGATAGTCATCTATAACATGAAGGGAACATTTTGGGGTGGAAAACCAACCTGCAAGATTGGTCTAGCTTCTAGAGTTACTAAATGTAAGGGGTCAGGGAAAAGGAGGCAGGAAAAAGGAAGGTAGTTCAGAAGTGGAAGCTGGCCCATGCTCCTCTTCCTATGGCCACCTCTGGGACTTTGCCTCTCTCCTCACTCCCTTGAAAATCTCTGTGCTACTATCTGTGTCTGCCTTGCACCCTCACTGCCCCCTCTCGTCTCTACATGGCTAACTCCTCTAATTTCTCATGTCCTTCGTGTTTCAACATAGCTATCCCCTCCTCTGACTCTTCCAGACTGGCTTATATGCCCTTTTTCTGTTATAGTGTAAACTTTGTCACACTTCGATAATATGGTCTATTCTTTCTAACTGCCCAATTAGATGGCAGCGATCTGTCACCACTGTAACCAGACCGTCTAAGACAGTATCCTGTTCAGAACAGGGGTTCCATAAATATCTGGAGAATAAGAGAATTATCTGTGGTTTTTGTCTTGGAACCGACACTAAACATTTATTGAGTGTTTACAAAAGGAAGATATTATGCCTACTTTACAAATTAGGAATCTAAGACAAAGAAGGATAAACAATGCAGCCAAGAACGGGGTGGGGGTGGGGGAGGCTAGAATTTGAATACAGGTGATATTCTCTTATTTTCTCTTGTATAAGTTAATGGACTCACAGAGTCTCAACCTCTTACAATTCAATCCAGGCTGCGCCTATCCAGGATGTTCTATCCAAAACAGTGTCTCCCCATCATTTCCTGCCTCTTTCATAAGTAAAAAGGAAAAGGCAAAAACAGTATATAAAAGAAGTACATAGAATTAATTTGTCTTATTTGACCTGCCTGGAACTTCGTAGGAATTCAATAAATGTCATATGAATGGATACATGAGGTCTTTATTCTCTCTTATCAAAGACCATTATCAGAAGTTAGAACCCTCTATTGTGAATACCAAGAATGTACTATATGCACTAAATAAAATGTGCATTTTATTTAACCTGATTATCAGTTGATGAGTGGGCACTGTGTTAGTTACTTCGAGCAATATTTTAAAAAGATGCTATGATTCTATTTTCCAAGCCATCATTAAGAAGATGAAAGAAATTCATTATACAGACACAAATATACACCAGCATCTATTTATCTATCATCATGATCATCTAGCCATCTACCAAGAGATGCAAAGCAGTATAAAAATATATTGTTTAGTTGTATAAAAATAGACTAAGTGTCCTTATAGTTTAAGGATGAGAGAAGTTAGTGCAATCTGGGAAGGCTGATAAATTTACCTGGAGGTGATTTGGCTCTAAGAAATGGGAAGGATTTGATTTATAAAGAAGGATGGCATGGCAATACTGCTAGTCTAGGAATCACTGCAAGCAAATTTGCAGGTCTTGGCATGAAGAAGACAGGTGGAGCTTCAAGAAGACTGACCAGAGCAGATGTTATATGCTGATGAGGAGAGAACACAGTGACAGGGAAGGGGGAAAGCATGAGTAGTGAAAGAGCACAATGGAGTGAGGAAATATTCAAATATCTTTGTACTCTGTGTGTGTGTGTGTGTGTGTGTGTGTGTGTGTTTATTTCCCATGAAGATGGGAAGAAATGATTCCAAAGGATATATTATAGTGGTTCATGTTAGTGATAGTGCAACAAAGGAGTTAACCTATTAAAGTAAAAAGGTTTTCTTTCTAAGACCCAGGAATAACTGTTGCAAACAATGCCAGTACTTTTAAGCAGCTACATTAAGTTTGCTGATTGAACCAGAATCAAGGTGTGCAGCAAGTCACTCAGGTTAAGCATTAAGTCAAAGCAAGAGAAGAGAATGATATTATTGATGTCTGCTGCTTCCTACAGCTATAGAACCTTGGGAAATTGAGAATTCTGCAGAAGTAGGTTCTCCTAATATTTATAGATTAATCAAGAATCTTTCCTTCCTCCACTGGATAGCTACCACAAAAAAATAAAAATAAAAAAAGAAAGAAAGAAAGAAGAAAAAGTTTCACTACCAACCAAATCTATTCTGGATGTTTTCTGGAACACAAACTGAATGTCAAATGTCAACTGAATATAATTATATGGCAGCTATTAGCAAGTTACTTTTCACTTGTTGTAACTGAATATTACTAGAACTATTATTCACCAGTATTGTGTTTTAGATTTATTCTCAAGGGCTGAGGGTGTCCAAGGATAAGGAATTAACTCTCCATAAGCTAAGGAAATACAAGTAGAATGCAGAATAAATAGCAAAGTATATTCTTGATCTTAATATGTTCTGAAATTTCATTCTTGAATTTCATAAATTTTCAAATAGCCAATTTAATATTCCATATGAGTAGGAAACAGAGATGTGTATATTAAAATAATGTATAGGAAATGTTTTTAAAGTTTTACCTTAAACCAATTATTTCAACATTTGACATTATAACCTCTTCAAGATACTGTTGCCAAGGGGCCATACTAGCTAAATAAAGTTCCAGGCTATTTCCTCCATCTGAGGGGCATGTATTTCTGTATTTTGCTGTATGGTCTTTTTATATGAATTTTAATTTCACACAGAATTAAAGAAAGATGCTGCAATGTGGAAGTACCATTCTTGGCAACATTTTTAGGAATCCTATTTTTCAATGATAAAAATAATTCCCTAAGGAACAGAAGTTCACTGTTTTCTTTGTTTCCTTTTTTATATTCTTGAATATTGTATCTCTTTTTGACAATTAATATCAATTCTACATTTGAACCTGTTGGCACAAAAGTAGCATCATATTCTTTTTTCTGAGAATATTCTCAGAACAAATGAGTAATAAGTATCTAAATTTTAGTTACTGTGTTAAAAAACTTAAGTTTGCTTTCCTACAATGTTAATTTTCTGTCTTATTCTTGAGTCAAATAGTAGAAGGTTCATCTTCCCAAAAGTACTCTGTTTGACTACTTGGTTTTAACTAGTTATGGAAACTCACTCTGCTTGTACTTCTTGAGGCATTTATCCTGTGGAGAAGAGGATGGGGACTAGAAGGAGTCAGGTAAGAGGCTGTTGGAATTCTGGCAATATATCAGCTTAGGTGACAAAGAGAGGATACAGGAATTAAAATGGCCTTGTTCTCAAACGGAAGTGCCAAGTGGAAAGAGCACTGGACTTAGAGTTTAGAAATTAGGGTTCTAGTCTTGGCTGTGCAGTTAACAACTTGTGGGACTCTGGAAAATTCACTTAACTCAAAATTCACCATAAATATAAGAACTTGATGACTAGAATCAATGAAAAAGTCTAAGCAGTTTTGGTAAAGGGAAGCAACGAATAAATAACAGAACTAGACTAAATTTATTTAGGGTGTCTGACTAAATAAATCAAGTCCTTCAACACACACACACTCACACACACATGCACACATACAGTCTTATGAGAAAGCCAAAATATAAAATCACTTCGAATGAAGCTGGACCTACTGAATCTGGGATACCGTAAAGGTCTCAATGCTTTGTCTCTTTGACCCCCCTTCTCCTATTGACACCTACTATGCTAAAAAGCACAAGTTTCAAAACTATTCAAACAATTGCATTAAGACAATCTCATATTTTGTAAAGACAATTTCATAGTTTTCCTCCAAAGTTTCTACACTAATAACATGGTAAATAAACCAAAGAGACCACAACTGTCAGCATGAATCCTAATGTATCCATACATAATTCTTTTTTGGGGGGGGGCAGTTAGATATGATAGAGAAGGTCATTGCATGGTGCTATAGTTTGGAAGTTTGTACCCCAAAACTCATGTTGAAATTTGATTCTCAATGTTGGCGGTGTGGGCTAATAAGAGGTGCTTGGGTCATGGGGGCAGATCCTTCATGAATGGCTTGATGCTGTCCTCATAGCAATAAGTTCCCACTCTAGTAGTTCTCACGAGACCTAGTTGTTAAAAACAGCCTGGCGCCTCCCCACTCTCTTGCTGCCTTTCTCACCATGTGATCTCTGAACATGCTGCTCCCTTTGCCTTCCATCCCTTGCAGATGCAGATGCCCAGCCTTGAACTTTTCCAGATAACAGAATCATGAGCCAAAACCTCCTTTTTTCATTATAAATTAGCCAGCCTTTATAGCAACATCAAATGGACTAAGACATAGGAAAAGGAAATAGGACCTAAGGAATCTGTGTCTCTGTTGTTTCTCTTGATCTTAAAAAAAACAAACAAAAATTTAAAGATTTAGAATGGAACAAAACTACCTCATAGATGAGATTTGATCAACTTCCTTTTGAGCTAATTTTTTCTGTTTTCTACTTTAGTGATCTAAGGGAGTAGTTTGGATTCAAAATGCAGACAAATTTGAGGGAATCTGTGCAAGAAACATGTTCAAAATCTTAAAATAACTAATCAGAAGTCCAAGCTTAGGGGTTATTTTAATTCATTATAGATATCTAAATATAAAAATATGATACTGATATCTCTCTTTTTAATACTCGGTAGGTTTATGCTTTAGTTTTTACTGGCTTTCAAGTAATAGATTTTGTAGAGTGGAAAGAAGTAATATTTGTTATTTGGAAAATACTTTTTCTTTAGGTAACTTTTCTGCTGAACTCTCTTACTTGCATTATCCATTTACTAGAATTAAAGAAAGCTCTCTGCTCCTCAGGAGTTATTCATTAATTTCTACAGAGGGAAATACAGGAAGAGGAGAGGAGAAGTTTTTACTGAAAACACAAAGTGGGTTGGTAGGATCTGAAGATGGTAAAAAAAAGAAGAGAGAGAGAGGGTATGAGAGGTAATGTAGTAATCAATTTAGAAGTAATTCAGGTGCCTGCAGGTAGAAAAATTTAAGGTCCTGAAATCACTATTTTCCAGTACAAACCCATGAATAATGGATTTAGCTATGGCCATAATTTACAAATGACAGCTTATCACCATGAAGCAGGATTGTACAGCTGAACCGACAGCTGCCAGTCAACCAAGAAAGAACAGTAGAATATTTCTCTCTATTACATTCTTTTTTTTTTCTTTTGACTCAGATCACTCAATGTCACTGAGGTTTATTGCCATGACCTGAAAATTAAGACTATGTTTTTGGTAATACTGTTGGAATTTGTCAGCTTGACTGTTCACTTCAAATGTGAGAAGGATCAACAGGAATAAAGAAGCAGACCTGTCTGCAGACCATTTTGTCATTTTTTTCTGCTGCATCAGAAAAGAACTGGGAAACTAACAGGAAGGAGAGGATCCAGGGAAGTGTGGAAATAATGGAAATAATGTGGGTATGTGACCTGGTTCTCCTTACACCACAGGCCACTTCACCTCTGCCCTGGCCATTAAAGTGACATCCTTAGTACCACCAACATCAGATCATTGGGACAAAGGGACAAAAAAGAAGGGTTCTCCATTCTCAACTCTTTGGCCATTAAAATGCAGCAGAAATTCAGCTTTAACTATAGTCTTTTCAGAAGGGAAATTCAGACTCTTTAATTCTTTTCTCCATTACCCTGTATCCCACATTTTCCCCTTTCTACCTAAGTGATTCTAAAGCAGTAGGCTTCAAAACACAGGTGTACTTGTAATAGGTATATTTAAAACAGAAAGGGAAATATAGATGGTATTTTCTTCAGTTCCTCTAAGCTAAGTTCTATATTTGGTGCATGGTTGGAAAAGAAACCCAAGTGGGCTTCATTAAAACAAGGAGGAAAAATGTATTCCTGTTATACACAGTCCCCATCCAGTCACTATTACCCTGTGCCTATCCAAAACTTCTTTCTTTTAAAGAGTTTTAACACTTCTAACACATTCATGTTTGAGTTGAACATGTAGTTCTCACAGTTACCTATGAAAAAGCATTTTGTTTAGGTCAGTATTGTCTAAAGAATACCCCCCCCACATGAATTCTTCAGGATATCAATAGGTGTTTTATATAAACAAACAAATGGACAGTTAAAAATGGGTTCGGTCATCAAAAAGTTTGGGAACTATTGGATAAAGTTTTATAGATCTATTTAATCCAACACTTCTTAGAACCGTTAATGTGCTCAATCTCCATGTTAGTTTCTGGAAGGGATACTATTTGAATAAGAAAACTTTTCTTTTAGGAAAATCTTGTGAGACCAGTGTTCTGAAAAAGATACTTTACCGCAGCGGTCCCCAACCTTTTTGGCACCAGGGACCGGTTTCAGTTTCATGGAAGAAAATTTTTCCACGGGGAGTGGGGACAGGGTGGGCAGGGGTGGGGAGGTAGAGCTCAGGTGGTGATGCCAGTAATGGGGAGTGGCTGTAAATACAGATGAAGCTTCCCTTGCTCACTTGCTGCTCACCGCTTGCTGTGCGCCACCACCCCCTACTTTCCTAAGTTTCATGAAAGACAATTTTTCCAAAGACAGGAAAGTGGGGGGCGGGGGCAGCAGAGCTCTGCAGCCTGATTCCCTAACAGTCCGTGGATGTGGACTGGTATCGGTCCCTGGCCCTAGGGTTGGGGACCACAGTTTTAGAGCACTGTGGCCTAGGCAAGTTCTCTTAAGTGGAGGTTATTTCTTAGAGGGTTTGTACAGTAATGCAATCTGACAGTAGCTGCCTTCTGGAGTCAGTAGCTACCCCCTGAGAGCAAGTTTGTTTCTCCAATATGATTGCTTAAATAAGAATTAACATCGCTTCATTTTTAACAAAAATGTTGCAGTTAAAACATCACAAGAATGTATAACTGAACCAGTTAATTCATTAAGAAATCTACAGAAAGAGATACAACTTGTAATAACAATCAAAAAAATATGAAACGCAGTTTTATACTGTATTCTCTTTTCAGTTTCTCTGACTGTAGAATGAAAGGACTTGACTATGTCCCTGCCTCCCAAATTCTCTAATCTTAATAATGGGCAGCAGAGGCCACAAATGAGATGGAGATTGTTAAAAATCCAGGAACCTCAGGCTCCACTGAAACTTATTGAATTTTGGGGCGGGGGGGCGGGGGAGAGAGTGTGTGTGTCACCGAGGAGTCCATTGATCAAGAAATTTTGAGAAACCCTGGGGAAGATGATATCTAAGCTTCCTTTGAATTTTAAAATTCTGTGAAGATTAACTGCTTTTTAATGAACTCTTTAGAAACAATTGAGTTTTAGAGGGTTCATTATCTAACTGTATATTTTTCCATTATAAATGAGATCTGCGAAACATAGAGAAGTGGAGCCAGGGGGGAAAATATATTACCCACAATCTTACCACCCAGATAGCCAATGAGACCTTTTATTTAATTTTATTTCACTTTTTTATTTGAGATTTCTTTCTAAATAAGATCCCATGGTTGAATTCACTTCCTAAGTCAAGGGATAGTTCACAGTCATTGAATATTACAAGGCCTCAGGCTGCTTGGGTATGTAAAAATGTCACGTCTGCTACAGAATTTTTGTGTGTGATAAAAATCCTTTGCCTGATTCTCATCCTGTGAAACATGAAATATTTCCTGCTTCAGCCTATTCTCATTAGGCAACTCACCTTGAACTATGTGTTTGTCTCCGTCCCTAGGCCAAGAGGGCAAATGAGCAAAGGAACTCTTTCTTTTTCTTTGATTACTTTCTGTCCCTGGGTCTGACTTTTCTCTCAAGGCTCAAACCAAGCAGGGGAGAAAGAACTGAACCTTCTTGGCAACAGGTATCCACAATCTTCACGTGCTCAGATGTCATAGCAACCAGGCTACTGCTATGTACTCTAAGTGAAATTATTTTTACTTGTCTCTTCTGACCACTCTTGTATTTTATTTCCTTACTTTAAGCATCTATTTTCAACCTGATTTCTCTGGCTGACAAAACTTTTAAAGGAGTAAATATTCTTTTCTTCCCTTCATCTTAAAATGTGTGATAAACATACAAAACCAAACAGGTGCTTTTTAAAAATAATTATATAGAAATACTTCCCCTATAAGCTATGACTTAAAAGCTACCAGGGTTTTGTCTAGATATGTTATGCCTTCATCACCTAGAATATGAAATATGAATTTTTAGCTAATTAAGATAATTTTAAAATAAATGAAATTTTATTTTAGTTGGAATGGTGATAAGTATTAATATGCATATATCATTTAGTGAAAACAGAAAATTAATTTGTTGCTTTAAAAAAAATTCCACATTTCTCTTTTATATTTAATAGGTAGGAATATAGCATAAAACATGCTTATAGTAGTCAATTGTGACTAAAATGTTCACAGTTCACAGTTACTTTTTATCTTTTCCTCATCATTGATTTGATTATAATATATATTTATTTGACCAGAGAAGAAGAGAAAACATAATCCAGGATCTCAAAGCTCAAAGCTTTGTATTTAATCAAAGCCCCTTGAAGGCAATGACCCTGATTTATATATTTTTGTATCAGCCATAGTACCTAGCACTGACTTACATTTAGTAAGCACTCACAAAATTGAACCCATAATTATCCTGATGAATGTGCCTTACTCCTATTTTGGCATTCAGATATATTGTTTTTCATTTCAATTTGCATGTATAAGACATAGTTTATAGACCAAACCCAGAATATGGAGAAAACATTGGATGGAAATTTCTGTTTTGCCAAATCAAGTTTGATGGTTTTCTATAAATAACAGCAAGATAATGGATGCCAAATTAATGTCATACTAAATTGAAAGTATTCAGAGCCAATTTCGTACTCCTGCATTGCATTTCAAATTTAATTTGGAATTTTGTGATTATTACTATTTCTGGCAATTCAAGATGAACTGTACAGTTTTATTGAGGTTTGCGTGATGTTTAAATTAGTTTAGATACAAAATGAAGTTTAGGAAAACATATTAATCATACTATAGAAATATTGTGAATTTTATTTTTTGTAATTTCAAGAGTGAAGAATCAACAAGTCTTTATAAAAATAACTGGTAAAAATTAGCCTTTTTAGTTAAGTGTAATTTTTAACTTATATTATTATCAAAAAATATTGCTATGTACAAAACCACTTTTAGTTTGTAATTGTGTCTGGAAGACTTTCTAAATAAGAAAGTCTTATTTAATTCTGGCATTGAAGAAAAGTCACTTTTAATCCTATCATTGAAAGTTTAGGACTAAATTTATTCAATTTGAACAAAACTACAGAACATATAAGAAATTTTGTACTATGAAGCCTGAGATGATAAATAATTTTAAACATTAGCTTAATAAGATGAAAACAGTATTATTTCTCCATTAAAATGTCTCCATTACAAATCCATGTTCACCCCTAAAGAAGTACTAAATTATAAATACTTGTTTTGGATTTCTCTCAAAAATAAGTATAAATTGTGTCATTGAATCCAAGAGATAATGACCATATTTACAATGAATGAAGTTCAATAGAATGTAAAAGGCCATAATTTTTTAACTCTGCTTTATGTCAGTAATATCAGTGTAATTTTGCTTTTCCTAGAACCGAGTGGCACACCAACAACAAAAACTAAAATCCCACTATTCTGTTTTAAAATTAGCATAAGGTAGATGAGATATAAACTTAAATAGCAGATAATACCAGAGATGAAGCCCCTTTGTCAAGGTGGCTTTGAGAGGCTTTTTGAAGAGTTTGAGGAGCTTTGGGGAAAATCTACCACATTTTCTTTCCTGTTTCTGTAGCCTCACTTCTCTGATTAGCAACTACTAACCACTCAGATTATGACATTTGGTGATACAGCCAAACGATACAAGTATGTACAACAGCCATGCATATGCTAAAGAGATTTAGGGACAAATAGGGAAACAGAACAGAATCATAATGAGAGTATATTTTAGAAACTGAGAATTTCCCTTTGGGGGTCTGATGAGCTCTGTGTGAAGGCCACTTCCACCATTTACTGTGTGTTTTCTCTTGCTGAGTTCCTCCCCTGTGAAAAGGGGATGATAATAATAGTACGAGCTTCTGGGCTATTATGTAGATTGAAATTGATTCCACTTAGCACAAAGCCTGGCACATGGTAAATGCTTAAAGTCAGAAATTATTAAATTTGCCATAACTCTATTTTCATTTCAAAAATATACTTACATGAATCCTAAATATTGGGAATCAATTTTGGCTTTAGAGTTCTACATGGATGTATACATAGATTGTATGACCTTTTAGACATTCAGAAATTTTTTTCTTGTGACCTAATTCTCTTTGTGATTACACCTAAACTATTTTTCTTGAGTATTCTCCCTAGTAAAACTATAGGAAAATTATACTTGTGGACCAATAGTAAACTTCTTTCTTATCTTCTGTTCTCCAGATTAAAATCTTTTGGTTCATTTAGATTCCTACATACATCTTATTTTCTGACAATCTCAGTGTGGGTTTCCATTGAATTCATGAGACATTCCTCTTAAATAATAAAGGCCAACTTGTAGAACTACATATTTGGTCATAATTTAATGAATACTGAGTTTAAAGAGAAAGTAAACTACCTTTACTTTCATATTAATCATATTTTATAGTATGTATTACATTAGCACTTATAAATGCTATTATCATATACTGTCATACAGTGGTTCTCTCAGTAATTTATATTATAGTGCCTTATGTATGGATACTGGTTTTATACTGCTATGTCTCTAGAACCTATCAGCACATAATGTGTATTCAGTGTGTTTGTGTGTGTGTGTGTGTGTGCATGGTGTGTGTTCTCTGTGTGTGTGATTGATGCTGTTAATCTGAATTCCTATCTTCATCTTTGCAATGGGCCACTGTTGTTTTTTTTATTTTCTTTAAAGCCTCCCTTCTTCTACTCCATTTTTCTAATGTGGTTGTCAGTGAAGGGGCAACACTCCTTCCATCACCAGGATAAGCACGGAACCCACGTTGGTCAATCAGAATCCGCTTTCTCTGAGAATGATATGGACACTGGAAGAGAGAAGGCCCTTCCCACCAGATCACTATGTGCATTAGTTGAGACAGGGGAGTCTGAGGAATTTGCTTCTGTTAGGTGGGGAGTGAAGTCAATACAAAAGAAAGCATGGCTGAGAGAAAGAGAGAGAAAGAATGTCATCACTTGTACCAAAAAATGAATGCAGTCTGCCCCAAAACAGATCTGCCACTGCATTTTTTAGTAATGCGACTGAATAAACTGCACTTTCTTCATTCATTTTTTGCTTAAGGTGGTTACTTGAGCTTCTGTTACTTGAATTCTGTTACAGCATTGGCTGATACAGTTAGTTACACATGTCTAGCCAATAAAGATTCGGAATCCACAGAGCCATCTTCTTAAACTCTTCTGATACTCTTATGCTTATCTTACTCTTATGCTTATCTATTGTGATCTAATACAAATTTGTCAAAGCTGAACTTGACAACAAAATGATACATTTCATCCTAAAAATTAGCATAACATGAACTAGAACTAGCCTAAGGAGTAACCAAATCATACAAGGGCATAAACGTTTGTTTTACTTTTATTTAAAAGAAGGCTGATATAGCCAGGCAGTTGATCCTCAACTGAGAACTGCAAATGCATGGTAAAGCAGACCTTACTTTTGTTCTCCCCACCTTTTCTTACAGTTCATTGTTTAGTCTCCATCATTGCACTAGAATTTAGTAGAAATAATCAGCCAGGCATTGCCTCCCTGAGATGTACATTACTGCACATTAGCTTATAACAGTTAGATTACAGTTAAGGAAACACACACACACATACCCTTCTGAGAATAATTTTGTATTTCTCCCAAATGAATAGAGAAGGTCAGATGGAATATGGCATAAAGGACTGATGCATCCCAGAAATTTGGCCTACTAAGACAAATAAAAGATGTCTATAGACCCAGAACAATAGCACAAATTGGAATCTTGTGTAAGGGAAGAATCTATAAAGCAGGCATTCGCTTTGGGGATTTTTGACTACAAATGTACTCTTCCTTAATTTCATCCAATACCCTCAGTGTTTCATGTGTGAATCTTTTAAAATTCCCACTCTGTGCCATATATTATGCTAGGCACTAGTGATACAAACACCTCATGCTTCATCCACTCTTTGGTACCTATAGTTCCTCACTCCAGATTCTTATTTCTAACCCTGGAAGTGTCTCAAGCTTCAAAATTTGCCTAAGAGTTTATGTTCCTCAACCACTACCCTAAACTCTCAACATAGGTTAGGTTTCCTTTCCTGGCATCCTGTGCGCCCTGCTTTTACCCCTCACACTGTATTGTAATGCTTATGTACCGTACCTGTCTGTCTCCTTCACTTCTCAAAGGTGGAGAATTTGCCTTTTAACTCTGAGTTTCCAGTATCTAGCACTGGACAGACTAGCTCTCAATAAATGATTGTTGAATGAATAAACAAATACATGCATGATGAATGAATAACAACATGGTCCCTACTACAAAGAAGCTCACTCTCGCTGGGGAGGCAAATGACTAATTGGCCAATTCTAATTCAGTGTGTAATAGAGATCGAATCCAAATGCTGAGACAGAACAACATGAGCAGAGATTAATTGTTCCTTTCATTTAGGCCTACCGTTTGTGCACTGAGGAGTGTTTAAAATGTGTTGTTGAATGGTCTGTTAACAAAACCTTGACTTCCTTTGAAGAAAGGATTACCATACAAATCTATTATGTGAATAAAATAAATAAAAGCATTCAATTAAGAAAATACTGCTGGTTGCTTATGGGAAATATGTGGAAAATTTCCTGACAAAGAGAATCTCTACACAGGCCTAACAAAGGGAGTATAGAGAAGACAGAAGTATTTGGGTTATTACCAAGTTGTTTTTAGTGATGTGAGGACAACCAATGTTATAGGCAATGAATATGGAAATTTCAGAGATAGCTATGATAAGGAAACTTCACGAATACGAAATGAAAAAAGAGTCATAGGAGAGCCCTGCTTTCAAGTACTTAAATGAAATTTCCAGAGGCTATGTCTGCAGGAGGAATTTCTCAAAATTTGATCTCTACATTGTTTAGTTTGACATGCAGACAATTGGAAGGTTTGTTACTAAGAGCTAAAGGGGACACTGGAAAAAGGCAGAGTGTTTCTACTTACCCTTTTTTTTTTTTTTTAGTTTCTAGTCTCAGCCTTTATCCAGTCCCTCTTAGTTTCTGGCCAGGACCATAACGGCTTGTGTTTATAATTTCCTTCTATTTACTGTATTTTTCACATTGCATAAAAAAGTGATCCTTTATAAAAATGTAGTCTAATTGTAATCTTGTAGCACCCGATAAAAGTCTTTTGTCTCTCTTACACCTCTCTAATTTGGGTACTTTGGACAATGGGATGTGAGTACTCCACAATTTGGGGAAAGTATGAGAAGCTGTAGGGAAAGTGGGCCTGAGATGTACTCAGTGGTAAGTAGCTATCTCAGTCCATTTGGGCTGCTGTAATAAAATATCATCAGTTGGGTAGCTTATAAATGACCAAAATTTATTGTTCACAGTTCTGGCGGCTGGGAAGTCCAAGACAGAGTTGCTGGCAGGTTTGGTGCCTGGTGAGGGCCTGTTTCCTTATTCATAGACAACCGTCTTTTCGCTGTGTCTTCACTTGGCAAAAGGGGGCCGTGGAGCTCTCTGGAGTCTGCTTTACAAGGGCACTCATCCCGTTCATGAGAGCACCACCCTTATGACCTAATCATTTCCCAAAGGCCTCATTTCCAAATACCATTACATTCTCGATTAGGGTTCAACGTATAAACTTTGGTGAGGACATAAACATTCAGTCTATAGCACTAGTTTAAAACATTTTTTTCAAGTGTTAAAACAAATATTATAATACTAGGAAGATAAATATAAAAGGGCTTTCAAAGATAAAGTGTAAAATCTTAAAAGAATGCGAAGGTTTTGATGGAAGCTGTTGCATTTTACTTGGACCCCAAGGCATTTATATGAAAAGGTAGTAAATAATCCTCTAGAGGGGAAAGTTTCCAGCCTAGCCTATCACTGGTCCATTCCACTTGTTCTAAGAAGACATATGCACTCTTGTGCCTCCATAACTTTGTTCTTGTGGTTTCTCTACCTGGAATTCTTATCTCCTTCCTTGGCCAATTCCTCCATTCATTCATTCAGCAAACACTTGATGGACTCTGTTTGCCAGGTGTTCCTCTAGGCCCTGGGGATGCAGGGGTAGAGGGGTCCTGCAGAGATGGTGAGGATGTCATACAGGATCATTAATGAACATAATAATGGCTGGCATTGCTTGTCGTGTACTCAGCACTGTGCTGAACATGTTTCTATTCTATGTAGTGCTTATATCAACTCAGAGAAATAAGTTTTGCCATACCTGAATAGCTGAAGTGACACTTGTCTCAATGTCACAAAATAAGTGCCACTGGTCTCTATGGCATACAATAAATGACTTAGCCAGAATTAAAACACAAGCCAGTTTGACTCTCATTTATGTTTTTAAATATTACTTACTACTGAGTTTGACAAGTGAGATTCTGGATCCAACTTAAGTGTCTTATCCTATCTCTTTTTCTTTTCTGAAAACTCTTCCCTTAAAGCATAATCACTTTCTCTCTAACCTGTGTTTGTATATTCTTTTTTTTTTTTTTTTTGTTGAGACAGAGTCTCACTTTGTTGCCCAGGCTAGAGTGAGTGCCGTGGCGTCAGCTTAGCTCACAGCAACCTCAGACTCCTCGGCTTAAGCGATCCTACTGCCTCAGCCTCCCGAGTAGCTGGGACTACAGGCATGCGCCACTATGCCCGGCTAAGTTTTTCTATATAGATTTTTAGTTGTCCATATAATGTCTTTCTATTTTTAGTAGAGACGGGGTCTCACTCAGGCTGGTCTCGAACTCCTGACCTTGAGCAATCCACCCGCCTCGGCCTCCCAGAGTGCTAGGATTACAGGCGTGAGCCACCGCGCCCGGCCTTGTATATTCTTTATTAACATGCATTTCATTATGGCTATTTAATATGTGTCTCCTGTGCCACTAGGCTGAGAAACCCCCCAGAGCAGGTGACATCTCAGATCTGCAGGGATATCACTCTCTCCTGGCACAGTGGCTGTGCTGAATGTGGCAGGACAGGGTGGCCCCTCTGGTCACCCAAGCACATAAAAGCTTTGCCCAAATCACACTTGGCTGTCCACAGGCCATAAGGTGTGTTTTGTTCAGTCTAAAAAAGAGTTCAAAAGAATTTTTTTAGTCTGTCAAATTTGGAAATGAAGAGTTTATCTTGAATTCTCGATTTCCAGTTTCTTTTCTAAAAGTGGAAGGTTGGAAATATTCATTGGTTGAGCATATCTGCCTGACCACAGTTGGCTGCAGCTGACTAGCAGCTGTCTGCTCTTAGAGCGGCCTGCACCCTGCAGTTTGCTACAGTCCTCACTGCTCCCACTGTGCTACTCTGTCACCTTCACTTACTTATGCTACTTGCAGGGGTCCTGACACTAATATTTCTAATTTCTCTTCTGCTTCTTCTTCAGTCTCTTAATTTCTATATATCCACATAGTGGTTAGTATCTCTAAATAACAGAATTTTTAAGGTAAAAACTATTGCAAGTAAAATTCAAAGCTCTCAAAATGGTGTTAATACAACATGCATACCAGTCGATTCTTCGTTTACCAATATTATACCCATTTTACTAAATATAAGGTAAGACAAGTGAAATGCAAAGAGTAGAAAGCCTCATTACAACATCAATATTAAACTGTATAGAAAGGATGCTCTCAAGAACGGCATGTATAATTTCTCAAATAAATATAGACAATATATCTCAAATAAATATAGACAACACAGTTCTGCTTATAACTTATTCACGGTCTTTTCCTAGCTATTTCAGTTCACATATAAGAGGTTCTTTAAAAAACAGTACTATTGTGTTGTTTGTAGTGATCATAATTACAGAAAAACTTTATTAATTTAAAATCTTCAATGCTTAGGATAGAAATTGGGGTCAAGTTTGCCTTTATATTGTGGACAGTTTATACAAAGATTTGCTAAGCAAATATACTCAGTCAATTGTTTGTAAAAGAACTGCTTACTTGACAAATTTTGGAGTCATGAATTCCCAGCAACATAAGTGCATTGTAAGCAAAAGCTAGGTACTGCTTAGTTGGTATTTTGATATAATAAGTAGAAATCATTTTTATCTACTCTTTGAAACAGGACTCCTGCTATACAGTAACTTTTTACTATATAGCAACTAGTTCAAGTTGCAGTATTTATCTGAAAACAATAAGATATTGTTCCTGTAAAATGTATTGCTTCACTTTGACTTTTCATCATTTCAGCAGCTCTTTTCCCCAAGTCAACTGACTTAGATATGACTCTATTTAGTAGAGTGAGTGCAAAAAGGGAGACCACAGTTAAAAGTAAATCCCAATTACTCCCTAAAGCTTCAATAGACATATCCATTACATTAAAAAAACATGCTTTAATAATGTGAAAGTTGGCAGTGAAACAATAAGCGTCCAAACATGATGAATAGCAGGTTAACAATCTCTACAACAACAGGAACAACAATATCCAGTTAGCCCATTTTTGCTTAGTCTTGTAATAGATAAAATCACAGTATATAGCTTTATGAATCTGTTACATTAAGGAGTCACTCAACATCTCAAGATAAATAGGAGCAAAAATAAGTGCTTACTCTATTTAATGGTAATTTAAAAGAAAAAGGATGTGTTTTATGGTGCAGAAAATAACCTCAAAAACAGTTGAAATTGATAGGAAAATTGTGTCCTACCTGGGTAACTTTTTCTGTCACATTGTGTGTTCGATCTTTAACCTTGGGTGCAATAATAGTTTTATCTGAAGAAGGAGGAGATGTATTCTTTTTCTCAGTTTTGACATCTGAAAAATTCAGAGTGAGCTGTGGAATCTTGTTAATGGTGCTGTATTTGTTGAGGTTTGAATCTGACGTAGATCCCAGGAGGCTTGACTTGATATGATTAAAAGGCCCTAAAAAAATTGGAAAGTATTTGTAAGAGTAATATAAGAAGAAATAGAAGAAAGAGATGGTTCTGAATGCCCTGCTAATGATCCATGACCAATGTGACCCTGATTCAGGTGTGAGTAAATGCAGCCAGCTGATAACTGAACACAGGGCTTACGGTCACTTTCTGCCACATTGAGTGGCATGTGAGTATCCAATGATAAGACTGGGTCCTAGCTGTGCACCCAGAGAGAAAAGGGCAGCTTTAGCTGTTAATTGACTTCATTTATTAAAGGCTGGGAGAAAAGTCAAAACTCTACTCCCTGTTATTGGTCAAATTCTATCTTCAAAGTTTCTCATAAATTTAATTTTATAATGTGGAAATTATCCAAGGAAGGACTTACCTATGGTTAAAATCATTTTGGCCATGAAACTCCTAAATGGGTTGTTTACCCTGCTCCAATTTGTGTTACTCCCCTCTCTGTGTCACTGAGAAGTGACAAGCCAGCTAGGTTCTTCATATGCTTCCACTACCTGTGTGTGATGTTCCACAGAGCTTTTAGAAGAGTGAGGCTCAAATGAGGGAATTACAGATAAAGCTGAGAAGGGCAAAAGGCCATTGTGTGTGTGTGTGTGTGTGTGTGTGTGTGTATGTGTGTATACTCTATTAAAAACTCTAGAATCCTGTGTGGGGTTTTAAAACTTTACTTTCTTTCCTTTTCTTATTTTATTTAGATTTAAGACTGATCACTTTCTGAGAAAAAGAAAAGCTACTATAAAACCATACAAGAAGAATGCTCTGGCAAAGATAACTTATACAATAGAAGCGATCACAGGTAGGTATTAATAATAGGACATGTCTGGGGTTGGTAGAATCTGGTCACCTCTTGCATTCCTTTCCTACATAGATTATCTGGTAAGGTGGCCAGACTTCTGGTTCTCTTCTTGAGGGTGAGTAGACTGATTAGCTACATCTTTTGAGATGAGTCTATTGTCCGTTGCTTATGAAGAGTCGGAAAATGTTTCAAGGAGTTTCTTGTGCAATGGGTGATATTACTTACACCATTATTTAGCTCTTAAAAATTACTTCCAGGAAGAATTTTATAAAAATTTTGAGCCCGCTATTGTTATACATTGTCTTTGTGCCCTAGAAAATGGTTAAAACATACAAGTGGCATGAATGAAACTGTTAGCACATTTTGCCTTATGTTATTTTTTTCCCTGTTCAAAATGAAATTAATACATTTTAGGGATCAAAATGTACTTTTAGCACCAAAAAAGGTATAAACACTTTAAAATTAGACCTATTAGACATATAGAGAGTATATTTTGGACCACACAATCAATCGACTCAGGTCAAAGATGATGCTAAGAAAATAATACCCATCATTTTGTGCATTGCTACTGCATATCTCTACAGAAAAGTCACACTGTATTTGTCTATAAAAGTTTAGATTTGTTTATTATAAAGGTTTAAAGTAATTTTAAGAAAAATTTCATGTCTTTAACCAATATTTTGTTCCTTGAGTTGCTTTTCTGTTCATTCCCTGAGTCTTATCATGATGATAACCAAGTCTATCTAGATGAAAAATGTCATTGAACTCTCTGGGTATTTATTTTCATTTATGTTCTCATTTGCATATAATCCTCATGCTCTTTTCTATTTATACAAGTATAGAAAGAAGAGCCAAAGTGACACCAAATTAATCTAGCCTTCAGATAGTTTTCTCTTTTTGAAGCATTCTGTGGTCACATTCCAGGCCTATATCTTAATATTTAAAATTTGTAAATTATGCTAGGACTTCAGACTTCTTAGATAATGCCTTTCCCCCAACTCTAATGTCATATTTTCACTTCTTAGGTAATTTAACTGCTTACATGGAGACTGGCAAGAGATTATAGATAGTGGAGCTCAGGTATATAGTTTAACTATCTTTAAAACCCTTAAGCCCATCTTTGAATCTCCTTTCTATATCATCCTTCTCTCTGTTGGATTTCTGTAGCAAATTGTCAAAGGACTTGTTTAAAATCTTGGGTAAAAACAGATCATTTATGATGTTAACAGACTTAGAAAGACAGCGTTAATGTACTTTAGCTGTCCTTGTGACAAGTTCCAATTAACTCCACTGAATTGGCTACACTTACAAGCACACAGTCTCAACTATGACAGTGCTTCCCCCTAGGGGACATTTGTGGGGACATTTTTGGTTGCCACAATGGTGGGAGCAGTTGAATGTCACAATTTTCTCACCTTGAAAAATTGTCCCATGTGTCCCAATGGCATTTACGTAGGTAAAAAGCCTGTTTATAATGGCCTGAAACTTGAACCCGTTTCGCAGATAAACAGCACAATGTGCCTTTTACATGATTTTAATATAACTTGAGATTTCCAGAGCTACAACTACCACGTAGAGGGAAGATTATACATCATTTTGTTCAGAATTTTATCAAAAGTTCATCACCATTTTGGAAAATTATGTCACTTAGAGCTACACTCTTTATAGCATTTGAGTGGCCAATACAAAATTTCAGAGTTTAGGTTACAATCTGTGTGTGTTTGTAGCTATCATGTGCCGTACGTAAGCTAAGAGATTTGAGTCTTCTTTATCAGTGTTGAGGCCAAATGTTATTAAATTTGCAGAGAATTACAGGAATCACATTAAAATCATTAATAAAAATTCTTTCAAAAATATTTCATATCATTATCCTCCTATATACGTAAAATGATGTGTGGTACAATGAAAAGGAATTTATGAATTAAACACTAAACACTTGAAATTATTTACTTGTCTTGGGGTTGCCTGTTGGTTTTCAATCTCATTCTAATAATTCCCTAGAGATTTGCCATCACTTCTCTATAATGTCTTGATTGTCATTCCTTTTGCAATTCATGTTCTAGCTACCATTACTTAACAAGGCATATGGTTTGCAAGGTCTCTTTTAAGTATTAGAGGATGAATATATGCTCTGATATCTGGTGGGATTTCTTTCTTCTGTGCAATTCATTACCATTGCATTTTTATCACATAGGGTATTATTTTATTCTATTCTTTTATTTTTTTAATTTTTTTTCACAAAGTATATTGTTTTGACACTACAGTTAAAAGCAAGGGCCAGCTCATTTGTGAGACTATTATACTTTCTCATTTTCTAAGTTTTTCTTGATATATTATACATAATTTAATTTTGGCTATTTCTCATTTTTAATATCCATGTATAAATAAGTCTGATCTATTATTATTGACCCTAGTGGTGGTTTTTATTTTGTTGTCCATCCATACTACAGCTCTGTTATTTTATCTGGGACCTGTATAAAATGTTTTCTCATGTCCTTAATGTTTTAAGGCCAAATATGTCTGATTATTGCCTTATGTCTTCTAGTGTAGTTATATTTGAACACAAACATATTGATATGAATATCATTTTATTATAAACTGCTTTCCCTTTATTTCTCCTTTATAGTACAGTTAGGGAACCATGTTGATATTTTAAAATAGTAAAATGATCTCTGAATTTAATTTTAGGATAGCAAAATGAGTTTAACAAAATATTTGTTGAAAGAAGTGATATTATATCTGATATGGTTGAGGAACTGGTTGATAAATGGTACACTCAGATTTGGCCCCAGAATTTGCAACTTTATTGCAGTCTCTATTTTAGCTTCTGTTATTTTCTGGTGGAAAAACCTAAACAGTTACTCTATTCTGTTTTCTTTTTAGGCTTTTAGTCTTAAAGAGTTAATCTAGATTTTCTTTTAAATCTATGCATTTAATGAATTCAGCAAAACTTAAAATACTACTTAAAATAAATTAAGCATGCTACTTAGATAAGGCATTTACAGTTTATTTCATCCCATATAACAAGGATCATTATGCTTCTTTCTACTGATTTTAAAGCATATGTATACGTGCAGAAGTCTTTTAGAGTCTGCAAGGTGATCAGTATTGGCTTAGGTTCCTCTAAACCCTTCTAAATTCTAATGAAAAAAATGCCAACATTTTAACTAATGTAGGTATTAACAATACCTTATTTCACCAACTGCAAACCCAAGCAGACAGGCTATGAGTCCAAAAGGAAATAAGAATCAAAGACTAGAAATCAGAATAGAGGGTTTCCTACCTCCTAGGTCTATATTCAGAGAGGCGTGGGTTGAGGCTTTAAAGGTGAAAGGCAGCCTCACTGAGAGTGGTCATGAACAGATGGGATTAAGGATTCTAATGAAAGAAAGAAGAATAACCTGGAAAACAAAATAAATGAATTTAAAGAAAATGAACAGGTGGAAATAAAGGGAAAAATAGATTCAATAGAAAGGAACGTAAAACTGAAAAGTATATAGGAGGACTCGATGCTCTTTAGAAAAGTATTTGCAAGATGGATGACCAGATTAAATTTTTCAATATATTAGGAGAAGATGGAAAACAGGTGACCAAGTAGACTAAACCAACAGCTGGGTAAAGCTTTAATATATTACAAATGTCTGATTACATAGAAAGTAGGCCAGTTTCTGGCTACAAATGCATACCCTACATTTAGACATCAGGCTAGAGGCTAAAGCAACAACTGGGAAGAATTTTAGATTAAAGATATTTAAATTTTATATGATGAGGCTATTTAAATTTAACATGAGTTATGAGAAGCTAAAGGAGAATATATCCTTTTTTAGCTGGTGCTGGAAATGCAGCTAAGGACATCTGATAGAATTTTTTAAAATAATGCTTTTTAAAAAATAATCACTGTTTTTGAGAGCCAAATGAAATAGGAAAGAAGGAAATCAAAAGGACTAAGGTTGTTTTTCAATCATCAGGTCTTTGTACATTATTTCTTAGGGGACTGAGTTTAATTGGAGATAGTTGAATAAAACCCAAATTGCTGAAGTGCTTTAACATTAAGGAAAATGAAAATGCAATGTTTAGTAATTAAACTTTGTAAAAGAACACCGTCAATAAGCATAACGCAACCAGTTTAACATTTACAAATATCAGAAGTAATCATATTTGTATTCAATATCCACACTGTTTCAGTACATGACATATAATTTACAGAGAAAAAATTGTCACCATTGAAAATCAATTTTCAAATCTTTGTAAGACCACAAGATACTGGGTAATGGACAGTGTAGCTTATAAGAAACAAGTTGTATCAGATCAATTTATTTCCTTTATGAGTCTAACAGTTTTCATGGCTAGAGAGGAGGTGAAAGCTGCAACAAATCTTGAGAATAGTTTTGTTTCTAACTCATACGGCAGATTCTTAGACAAGTTGAAAAATGAACAACTCAATGTCAGAGGGCTGCAGAGTTACTTGAGATTATAAGGAGCTGGCAACATTGTATTAATGACTTTTTTTACTAAGTGGAGTAAGCGGGGCAACTTTTTATCGATAACTTGGAAAGCAGAATAGGCAGAGAAACAGCTAAGTTTGAGGTGAAAATGAGTTTATGAGTAATTGAGGTAGGATTAGATCTCTCCCACATATTAGAGAAATTGTTAAAAATTACAATGCATACATATGTATATGCAGAATATGCTATTTATTCTAAATAACTTTTCTTCCCTTTGATGATGGGTTATACTTTATAAAAGGAACTCTGAAGTGTTATTTTAAGAGAGTACTAAGGAAGTTTATTAAAGGGAAGCAAAATTGATCCTAAGAAGATTAAGTGGAAATTATTTAGTTTGAGAAGAAAAGATTGAGTACCAATTTACTATCTTTTTACTGTGTTATTACATCAAGATTAGCAGTGGCCAGCTAATACCTCTGTCCACTGGAGATAGATGAAGGGAAAGAAAATTACATTTCAGCAAGAAGGGTTTAGGTTAGCTCTTTGTGTAACAGGCACTAAAACAGACTTCCTGAGAAAGTTAAAGAACGGCCCCCTCTGGAGATAAAGATGCCCGTATCACCTGTGCAAGGGATTTATGCCAACGCCTCACCTGAAGACAATAAACCAGATGATCTTGAAGACCTTCCAAAGGCATTCCTAAATTGTTTATCTTATTTTGGTAAAGAAATGATTTTTTGGTTGAGTTAGGTATTGAAATAATTAACTATAATTATGCATTTTGCACACAAAGCAGTATAGAAATCTTATATTTTTTAATCTTTTGTCAAATCTGGTTTAGAAGCAAAGTCAAAAGTATTTTTAAAGTACACTTAATGTGTTGTCCTATGTTATTAGCATATTAATTGCTCTGTGAAAATCTTACAGAGGCAGATACTTAAACTTTGTTTAATAGTTTTCAAAACCAGAGCCTGCGAAAAAAAATCCCAAAACTTTGGAGTGCATATTTATATGAAACTTTATTAAGTTTGCAAATATTTTCTCTAATTTGGAGATATAACTTCATAAATATTAAGATGTGAAAACCTTCTACAGTGTTTTAGAGATTCTTAATGCCAACTTCTGACTTTGATGATGCTATTATATACTTTGAATTGTGATTATAAAGTTGATGTGTAATCTGAGATCTATATAAGAAATAGAGAACATTTTTATTTAAAGACTATTGCTATTAAAAAATGAGGGGGTTGAGAAAAAGGTGTTGGAGATTAAATGGATTAGTTTATGAGACTAAAATAAAATTACTATAGTTTGACAAATATGTGAACTACTAGTTTGGAAGATAGGCAAGCCCAATTTTCTATGTATTGAAAAAAATTAATTTCTCCTTGGAAAAAAATCACTGGAAATTAATGTCTACTAATTTACTGCTAATTGTTAAATCCTAAAGCCAGTTGGCAAGAGCCATATGTATCCTGTTCCTTGAGGTTACATTCTGAATTATGTCAATGCAAACCACCACCCACAGCTGACACTAATTTACTCCCTTCTAGAGATCACAGTGGACAGGCAAAAAACCAAAAATAATAATAATAATGGGGGTTACCTGCACAGACCTTTTTTGAAATGCTTAACAGAAAAAACGTCAGGGTGTTGGTGTGAGGTTAGAGGGAAACTGCCATAATTTCCTTCATTTTCAAATTACCCTGGGCTGCTGACAAGAAAACATCTTTGGTTTCTAGTACTATAAATTCACAACCATCGCCAGCTCTGAATTAATTAGTAGCAATTGAGAAATCAATATACAAAACTACACAGCGGTCAGAGTACCAGTGACATACAGAAGAGGCCAAAACAGTGAATTCTAAGTACTGATGGTTACTGGTGGAGACGTGTTCATGCAACACACATGCACAAAATGAGTCACTGTCACCATGTGCACACCCACAGCAGCATGCATGGCCTATGTGAAAAGACCAAGCCCAATAGTTTTCAATTTGATGAGAATAATATGATTATTATATTTTGTGATCCTTGTATCTACTATGATATAGTAGAAAACAGAAGTGAATTTCCAATTTTTAGCCCAATCCAAATTTATTCAGAGTATTGCCCAGTTAGACATTACCGTATGGTAGCTGTAGGTCATGCCAGTGATTTCAGAATAATATAGAACACAATTAAAATGATTGAAATATAATATAGAAAAATAGAAAATGACTATCATGCAAGTACAGTTTACTACTACAGTAAGCTTAAAACCATACCCCCTGCCATCCAGGAACGTGAAACTAGTTTTAAGGAAACAAAAGAGGAACAAGTGAAGTGATGCTGTAATGTAGCACTTTGCTTATTTTATTTAATCTTGTACTCAAAATGTTTTTTTTTTTTTTTCTGAAATAGGCTTATGTGCCTCTTTCACAGTGGAATATATTTAGCTTGATATTTGTTTCTTTCCAAATGACGTAGATATTTAGGAAATGTTCATTGTCAACCTAGGCTTACACTTCTTGCAGGAAAAAGGAGTTTATGATCATTTTGGTGATGCAGCTGTGAAAGTAGCAATGTCTCCAGCAAAATCAAGCCATGATGTCTCCACCAGGCACCTGGACTAGCTAAGGGCAGCATGAAGATGTTGCATTGAACAGGGCATACAGCAGGCAAGTTCACATGCCAAGTAAAGGGGCACTTGGAGCATCAGATGGTGAAATTTGAGTTCGTACATTACCTTTGACATTGCGACCATTGTCTGTTTTGAGCATATAAGGATAAAAAAGAGAGAAAAATATAAAAAGAAGACTAAAATTATCTTATGTATACATTGAATTACCTCTGTAAAAACAATCAGAGAAAATAGGATGTAATGATGAAAAATTTATCTTAGATTGAGATTAACATTGTGTACTATTCAACCAAGTAAAATGCATATACCAAAATTATATCTGCCATAATAGACATTCTTATTTAAATATGTGAAACATTTATCTCAATTTAAATAGATTCCAAGGGACAGATTTTATCACTATGACAGTTTAGATAGAAAAAGACATCCCCAGCTGCCAGCGGTTGTGACAAAACTTTCAACCTTGTCAGAAGCCAATTTTAGGGTCTCCTGAACACCACTTAGAATATACTCACAGAAAGATTACACAGAATTTTGTATGTTAAGTAATTTTTAAGTATAATTTAATTTAGTATGTTAATAAGGAAAATGATTCTAAGATAATAGTTTACCTTAATAAACTAACTTGCATTAGTAATCACAATTTTATTAACTACCCACCTCCCAATGTTGTTCAATATATATTTTGAAAACAGAAAATATAACTCAAGTAGTCATTCTTAGGCAAAAATAATTGCAATAAATCAGTGAACGATTTGACTGTTTAAAGAGAAGGTGAACATTTGTAATTTATGCTGTCACAATGTACTCAGTGTAATGCCTAGGATATTTCGGACATTGGTTTTTAACGAAATGGCTATTTTCAAATCTTAGAGTGGAATATTTTCAAATTTGAGATTAGCAATATAAATGTTGTATACTTGTTACTAACAAAATATACATTACTAGCTTTGAAACATACAATGTTAAAATAAATGTCACAGTCGTATCAAAACCAATTTATCCAAGATTTGTAAAATCTGTTCAATATTTTGCTGACATCTATGCTAACACTGTGCCCATTTAAAATCTTGGGATATATCATAATTGCTTCAAAGCTTACAATTGAAGTAATTCCAATAGTGTGGTATTCTGATTTGCTACAGGAGACATTGCCTTGGACAGAGATACACAAATAAAATTGTGGCCTTGCCATCAACTCTCTTCCCTCTTTGAGAGAATCACAAAAAGCAAAGAAGGATAGTGCAAGAGTTCTTTTTTTTTTTTTTTTTTTTTTTTTTTTTTTGAGACAGAGTCTCACTCTGTTGCCCAGGCTAGAGTGAGTGCCGTGGCGTCAGCCTAGCTCACAGCAACCTCAAACTCCTGAGCTCAAGCGATCCTCCTGTCTCAGCCTCCCGAGTAGCTGGGACTACAGGCATGCGCCACCATGCCCGGCTAATTTTTTCTATATATATTTTTAGCTGTCCATATAATTTCTTTCTATTTTTTTTAGTAGAGGTGGGGTCTCGCTCTTGCTCAGGCTGGTCTTGAACTCCTGAGCTCAAACGATCCGCCCACCTCGGCCTCCCAGAGTGCTAGGATTACAGGCGTGAGCCACCGCGCCCGGCCAAGAGTTCTTGATTACACAGAATTAAGGTCTCCATCAGACGCTGGGTCCAAAAACTTGTTACATATATGAAATATTTATCTCAAATAGATTCCAAGTAAAGTAGCAACTGCTTGCAAGTTGTTATAAATTATAACTCTATTCACCAAACATAAAAATTGTATATAAAGATTTACAAATTCCAAAAACTAACAAAAAGTTACGCTGCACAGTTAATGCTGCTTTGACAGTCTAAGGCAGAGTGTGTGGCTTGTGCACGGGTACTAGCTGGGATCTGCTTGTTATTCTTCCATGACAATGTAAGTGCAGAAATTAGAGAAAGTATTTAGAATCTTTTGTGGAAGTTTGATAGAGCAATTGTAGGTCTATTCAATCTAATAATGAAACAGTTGGGGTTCATATTTTGTATGTCTATTTTTTAAAATTTCATTTTTCTAATAGGGCATTTTTATTGCATTTACAAATATATTGGTCAGTGACAGATTAGAAAAGAATTCTGGTTACAGAATGATTTGAAAAGTACAGTTCTAAGGTCCTTGATGATAATGAAGATTAAATGGGAAGATGATGTAAAATATTATGCACCAATAGGAAGTTCCTCTATTTGAATGAAGAGACAATGATCTGAATTAAAAATCTAGTGCATGTGGAATTTAACCTGTCAATGAGTTATATGAATTCATAAAACTAAAATTTGTCTTAAAAGTTTTCCATCTTCCTGTATCAATGGCTCCCTTTCTAAAATATACCAAATTATGTAGTCTTAGGAAGTGTGGTTTCTTCTATGCTAATCAGTGATTTTGTAGCTAAAATTGCTCTAAAGCTGAAGTACAAAATACCCTCTGAATTTATCAATCTATAGTCACACATTGACTATAGCATCTGCAAGAAAGTCATACTTTTCTGAAAATAGCTGAGTTTGGGTGGGGGAGAAAAATTGAGGATTATTTTAGCATGGAGGATTATGTATAGTACCTGTATGAGAAATCCAAAAATATTAAATCATTCTTTCCCATAATTGTATCAGTAACTGCATACTAAATGGAGAGCACATAAATTGAAAACAATGAAGTTAAATCATGAAATCTGATCTAAGCATCACTGTCAAAACACAGGCTAAGTCTGTACAATGCACTGATTATGTATCACTTTGATTTTCAAATTTATTGTTTCTGAGTGTTATTATACTGCCATTATTGTGGAACTCAGGTTCTCTCTAGGGAATCTCTGAAAGGGCAATCTCTGAAAAGTCAGTCTCTGAAGAGTGGCTAAAAATGACTACTCTAACTGGACTAACGAAAACATACGTGGTTCATTTGAATTACCATATTGGATTTACTTTTGCTGTCCATCCATAGTACCCACTGATCAAAGATCAAATTATAGAGGTTTTATTCTGTCAGGAAATATTGATTCTGCCATTACTAAATGGTATAGAGCCTTAGATAAGTATTTGGCTTGGGAATTGGCCTTGATTTTATTTTCTTTTTGACCTTCTCTGGCCCACAGATTAAAATGGATGTGCTAATTGCTCTTGTATCTGTTTCTGAGATATTGATTTATTTTTCCTTGAATTTTTTCCTGCCAACTCTTTCACCTGTTCTGCCTTCTCTACTTCATTGTGACCTTTAGATAAATATCCTTCACATGATTCAGTCTTAATACTATACTTCGGTTTAAATTGAGAATAACTCATTATTCCCTGATGTGTGTGATTTTGGAATGTAATTTATGAGCACAATCTTCTCAATGTCACACCAACATTTGTCAAGTATCTGCCATGAAGTAGACAATTGTGCTGGATACTGAGGACCTCCTAAGAGCTGTCTGAACTCCTCTCCATAAGAGCTATTGTGCTAGGGAAGTGCACAACAACATAATTATTTGCTTACATATCTAACAAGAATGACAGACATATGATACATATGAAATATAGACTATAATAAATGCTATACTATATGTAAATATTGCTTTGCACCCTCAGGTTTGGAATCATTTAATTCTTCTGGTTTGGGAAGGGGAAAATAGATCCCTGCAGCTGAGTAGTAGCATGAGGAGGGACAAAGTGGGGAAGAGTATTCCAGGCAGAACAAAGTAACGAAGCAAGAAAACATATGGCACATTTTAGGAAAAGGCAAATCATATTTGTGCAAGTATAGAATAGAGTATGTGTATGAGTATTACAGTAGAGTATTACAGGGGAAGGAGTCTTGCTAGGGCTAGAAATGAGGCTTGAAAGATAACTTGGGATCAGCTGACAAAGTTCCTAGTACCCATACTAAGGATTTATCTTTTAAAATGAAAACTAGCCTGAGCATGGACAGCAGGCCTCTCAAGAACCCAAATTGTAGGAGTCAGAAAAGTGGGACCGATGTACCCATGCAGGGTAGTCTGACTCTCAGACTCCCTGGGGAAAGTTCAGGGACTCCACAGTCCCCTCCTATGGCAAGGTTTCATGGAGGAGCAGGAGTGAGAGAGAAAAATCATTGTATGGATTTGACTGTGGACTCTGGAGACAGGCAGTCCTTGGATTGAAGCTAGGCTCTGACACTAACTAGATCTGTAACCTTGGGCTAGTTATTTATTTAACATATCTAAACCTCAGTTTCCTCATCTAGAAAATGGAGCTTAAAAAGGGTTCCTAACTTACAAAGTTGTTATGAGAATGAAATGAGAATTCATGTGTGTCAAGCACTTACACTGCCTCAAACATAGTAAATAATGTTATCCGTTATTGTGTCAATGATTAATTATTTCTGTCATTACTTTTTAAGCATCCCTACTTTCATTTACTGACTCATATAAGTATGTGAATAAAAGAGGCCAGGGAGAAATAAATGAATTTTAACTTTGCTTTTCAAGTTAGTTTTGATTGTGATCAGAACTTTCAGGAGTTTTTTCCTCCTAAATTTTCCCCTTCCTTTTACCTATTCTGCAACCCTGTCAGCTTATAGCTTTCTGATCACTCCGTCCATCACATTTTGTACACCCCTCCCTTTGGAAGGAGTTGGTCAATGAAATAGTCCTGTGTGTGTTGGCACATGATTCTTCCTTCCTAGGGCGTGATCACTTGTTAAATGCAGCAAAATTTATTATGCTTGAGATAATAGTGTTCATCACCTAAGCACATCTAGTAATAAACATTAATTAATTAACACCCCATGAAATAGGCAGATAATGGTTATCATACTATTTCAGAAACACAGATAAAGAAGCCAGAAGAAACTAAATTACTCACTAGAGTTCAAAGAGGAAATCAGTAACAAGTCTGAAGGTAGAACTCACATTTCTAATAGCCTTTAATCACATTTCTTTCCCCAAGGCATAAGAATTAATGTTGAGATTAAAAACAATATGGAAATAACCTTTTATTACCCATTAATTTATGTTTCTATTTTAAAAAAATCAAACATACCTTCACTGGCATGCCGGTCTCTAAATATGTTCTTGGGGTGCACATTGAATCCTTCTATATCATGAACTGAAGATGCTCTCCGTATACTACAAATGCTTTCCTTTGATCTGGAATGGGTCAGCTGGGAACCTGACTGCAGTCTGTCAGGATAGAGTCGGTCCCATTGCCTTTTGGGGGAGGAATGATCAAGAGGTCCAGATATATTCACCAAGGGAGAACATTTGCTGGGCTGTATCAAAGCTTTTGTATCATCTGCTTCAGAGGGACTGCAGCTTTCTTTTGTAGGAGACTTAAAGTGCTTCATGGCTACTGAATCATCACTCTGTTTAGATGAATCAATTACTACCATATCAGGGTCTTCTTGTGGTAAGGACTGCTTTCTGTATGTGAGAACTCTCAGAGCAGGGAACTTGAAACCAAAAAGTTTCCCTACAAATGGAAACAGAAAAGAGCATTATAAGACAAAAGATATATCCCATAACAAAAACAAACATCGTTGACTCATATTTAAGCAACATATAAAGAGAATTATTAATCAATACTTAATTAAGTCAGCTGGAGTTGGAATGAGGGATATTTATTGTAAAAAACTCTGAGGCCAATATGACATATCATATAAGTAGTAAGAAAATAGTAAAAATAATTGTATCACGTTTGTAATGATTAGATATACTTCAGTGACATGAAAGCATTATTTAGATGACAGGAGACTTTCAGTTTTAATAAACAGATGTATCCACAATACATCCACTTTTCTAGGGAATGTAAAGGCTGAACACACTTTAGGTAAGAAAAGAAGGGACAAAGCATCATCTGCAAGAGACAGACACAGGGATGAGTATAGTGTATGTGCATGTGGGGAGGGCCAGGGGGAGTTAATGTATTGGAGTATAATGGAAGGAAGTGATGTGAGGTCAGCTGTGTACAAGCAGTTCCTCATTCTATCTGGAATTATTAAATGTGTTTGATTTCAAAGAGAGATGAACTGTAAACATACAAATTTCTTTGTCCTTTTTTTGTTTTGTTGACATTGTTCTAAAATCTGAGAGTATGGCATAAAATGTTATATATATCTCAGAGTGGATGATGCATAGGATGGCAACTAAATATAAACATTAAAGGGTAGATATTAAAAATTAAAATATTAGCTACTAAATTTAAACATTAAAAAATTAAACATTCAAATATTAGCTAAATAAACTCACTAGTAGTAAAAAATGCATATTAAAGGAAGAGGATATCACTCTTCCACTTTTCAATTTAGCAGTAAATAAAAAAAGCAAAACATCTAGTACTAGCAAAGAATACTGGTGGGCATTCTGACACCTTGTTGGTGGGATTGCATAGTGCTACAAACTCTTTGGAAAGTCATCTGACAATATCTATTAAAATGAAAAAATATATACTTTTCATTTGAATCACCAATGCACATATAAGATATTGCAAAGGGAAACCAATTTTTGGTGAGTACATGTGATGCTTGGTTTTCCATTCTTGGGATACTTCACTTAATAGAATGGGTTCCAACTCTCTCCAGGAGAACCATAGAGATGTCGTATCTTCATCATTCTTTATAGCTGAGTAATATTCCATGGTATACATATACCACAGCTTACTAATCCAATCATGTATTGATGGGCATTTGGGTTGTTTCCACATCTTTGCTATTGTGAATTGTGCTGCTATAAACATTCAGGTACATGTGTCTTTGTTAAAGAATGACCTTTTTTCCTTTGGGTATATGTCCAGTAACGGAATTGCTGGGTCAAATGGCAGGTCTACTTGAATCTGTTTAAGATACCTCCATAATGCTTTCCACAGGGGTTGCACTAGTTTGCAGTCCCACCAGCAGTGTATTAGTGTTCCTGTCTCTCCACACCCACGCCAACATGTATTGTTTTGGGTTTTTTTGATAAAGGCCATTCTCATTGGGGTTAAGTGATATCTCATTGTGGTTTTGATTTGCATTTCTCTGATGATTAGGGATGTTGAGCATTTTTTCATATGTTTGTTAGCCATTCTTATATCTTCTTTCGAGAAGTTTCTATTCATGTCATTTGCCCACTTTTTGATAGGGTTGCTTGATTTTTTCTTGCTGATTTTCCTGAGTTCTAAATAGATTCTTGTTATCAGTCCTTTATCTGATGTGATCATCACCTAAATACAAATCTGGGAACGACACCAATTGGATATCAGACTGAGGTGGGGGTTGGGGGAGGGGATGGGGGTATGCCTACACAATGAATGCATTGCGCACCGTTTGGGGAGTGGTAACACTTGAAGGTGCTGACTCGGGAAGGGGGGGTAGTGAAGGGAGGGATATATACCTCATGATGGGTGCAATGCGCACGACCTGGGGAACAGACACGCCTTGAGCTCTGACTTGGGGGGAAAGGCAGTACAGGAGCAACATATGTAACCTGCAATTCTGTATCCCCCATAACAAGATAAAATAAAAAAAAAAAGATATTGCAAAGGCATAAAAACTAGAAACAATCTGAATATCCATTAGAAGGAGAATGGTTGAACAAATTACGGTATTTTTATACTTTGAAATCTTATGATATTCTTTTAAAAACTAAATATGTTAATTCTTTAAGAGGTTGTACAAACATAATAGTAAGTAACAAGTTTCAATTCCATGTGCTTATATTATTTTCTCTTTTTAACTTTATTTTAAACAATTTATTTATTTATTATATTTCAAAGTATTATGGGTGCTCAAATGTTTTTGGCTTCATGGATCACTTTTATAATGTCAGGGTCAAAAGTGTGCAAAAGTGTGCCGGTCACCTAGACAGTGTTCACTGTACCCATTAGGTAGGTTTTTGCTCAACCCCTCCACCTACCTCCCCTCTACTTGATTTCCTTTGAGATTTACTTCCTGCTATGCACATGTGTGCTTACCGGTTAGTTCCAATTTAATAGTGAGTACACGTGGTGTTTGTTTTTCCATTTTTTTAGATACCTCGCTTAGCATAATGGTCTCCAGTTCCATCCAAATTGTTGCAAAATGCATTAAGTCATTCTTCTACATGGTCGAGTATTATTCCATGGTATATATATACCACATTCTGTTAATCCACTCGTGAATTGGGGAGCATTTGGGTTGATTCCAAGTCTTTGCAATTATGAATTGTGCTGCAATAAACATTTGTGTGCAGGTGTCTTTTTGATAAAATGATTTCTCTTCCTTTCGGTAAATGCCCAGAAGTGGGATTGTTGGATTAAATGGTAGGTCAACTTTTAGTTCTTTGAGGTATCTCCGTACAGTTTTCCATAGAGGTTGTACTAATTTGCAGTCCCACCAACAGTGTATAAGTGTTCCTTTCTCTCTGCATCCATGCCAACATCTATTGTTTTTGGACTTTTTAATAAAGGCCATTTCAACCAAAGTAAGATGATATCTCATTGTGGTTTTAATTTGCATTTCCCTGATGATTAGTGATGTTGAACATTTTTTCATATGTTTATACGTCATTTGTCTATCTTCCTTTGAGAAGCTTCTCTTCATGTCTTTTGCCCACTTTATAATGAGGTTGTTTGATTTTTTTTTTTTTTTTTTTTTTTTTTTTTGCTGATTTGCTTGGGTTCTTTGTAGATTCTGGTCTTTAGTTCTTTAACAGATGTATAGCTTAAAATATTTTCTGCCATTCTGTAGGTTATTTATTTGCTCTGTTAATTATTTCCTTAGCTGGGAAGAACCTTTTTAATTTAATCAAGTACAATTTATTTATTTTTGTTGTTGCTGTGATTACCATTGGGGTTTTCTGCATGAATTCTTTGCGTTGGCCAATATCTAGGAGAGATTTTCCAACATTTTCTTCTAGAATTCTTATGGTTTCATGTCTTACATGAAGTCCTTTATCTATCTTGAATTAATTAATTTTTGTGAGTGGTGAGAGATATGGATCCTGTTTCATTATTCTGTATGTGGTTATCCAATTTTCCCAGCACCATTTCTTTAATAGGGATTCTTTTCCCCAGTGTATATTGTGGTCTGCTTTGTCAAAGACCAGTTGGCTGTATGTGGATGGTTTTATATCTGGCTTTTCTGTTATATTCCATTGGTCTCTGTCTCTAATTTTGTGCCAATACCATGCTCTTTTGATTACTATAGCATTGTAGTATAGTTTGAAGTCTGATAATGTGATGCCCCCTCGTTTGTTCCTTTTGCTTAATATTGCTTTGGCATTTGGGCTCTTTTCTGGTTCCACACTAAGTGTAGAATTATTTTTTTCTAGATCTGTGGAATATTGGTATTTTTATGGGGATTGCATTGAATCTGTAGATCACTTGTATAGTATAGCCATTTTGACAATGTTGATTCTACCAGTCCATGAGCATGATATGTTTTTCCACTTGTTTGTATCATCTTCTGTTTCTGTACTCAATATTTCATAGTTTTTTTGTAGAAATCTTTCACCTTCTTGGTTAAGTATATTCTTGGGCATTTTATTTTCTTTGTAACAATTGTGAATGGAACTGAGTCTTTGATTTGACTCTTAGCTTGACTGCTGTTGGTGTATAGAAATGCCACTGATTTGTGTACATTGAGTTTGTAACCTGAGACTTTGCTGAATTTATTTATCAATTCCAGCAGTCTCTTGGTGGAATCTTACAGGTTTTCTAGATATAATATCATATCATCTGCAAAAAGTGATAGTTTGACCTCCTCTTCCCTTATTTGAATATGCTTAATTTCTTCCTCTTGCCTGATTGCTCTGGCTAGCACTTCCAGCATTATGTCAAATAGAAGTGGTGACAGTGGGCATCCTTGTCTTATTCTGATTCTTAGTGGGAATGCTTTCAGTTTTTCCCCATTCAGTGTGAGGCTGGCTGTCGGTCTGTCATATATGGCTTTTATAATTTTAATATATATTACTTCTATGCCTCGTTTGTTGAGGGTTTTAATCATAAAAAGGGTGCTGAATTTTGTCAAATGCTTTTTCTGCATCTATTGAGATGATCATATGATGTCTGTTTTTGCTTCTGTTTATGTGCTGAATCACATCTATTGATTTATGTATGTTGAACCATCCTTGAATCCCTGGGATGAAGCTCACTTGGTCATGGTGGATTATAACAATAAAATCCTATATTTGTTCATATAAGTTGTATGGCAGCAGAGAGAGATGTGGAAGAACACAGTCCAAACTTTTAATGTTGATGAACTCAGTTGGTGGGTTTGGAAGTAGGGAGGTATAGCATACTGCATTCTTCTTTATATATCTCTATTGTTTTTTACATCAAGCATGCATTCTTTTATGAACTAAAAAACCTAATAAAGTAAGTAAAACTGCCTCCCCTCAGAGAAAATGAAAAGATGAAAGCATCCAAACAATATTCTGTAATTGAAAGCTTCTCTAAGTATTGTTTACAAGAAAATGCAGTTTGTCTTTTCTATTGCCAGTGTAGTAGTTTAAATCTACATCATTCTTAGTGAGTCAGCTTGTCTTTGGGCCACAGTGTTATCTATCTTCTTATATTCTTTAAATGTCATAGGTACCCTTATTTTTAATATATTTACTATGAACTTTTCCTCAATACATTGAAGATGGTTCTAAAACATGAAAAAATACTCTCAAAACTCGTGAAGTTTTCTCTATTTTGAGTACATTCTTCCAGTGGATGGTTTCATCTACATACATATATTCAATTTTTTCTTTACTCCAATGACTTGTAAATTTATATCTCCAGTCAAGACCTATTATCTCTGAGTTTCAAACCTGTATATCTACTGGATTCATCAACATCTGTATTTGGAAGTCTTAAGGACACCTCAAAATATCACAGCAAATCCAATCTCATGACCTATTCCTCCAAGCCCAATCCATTTTTTTCAGTGAATGCCATCACAATACATCCAGTTGTGTAAGACTGAGATTTGAGGGCCATTCTAGACACTTTTCTCTCTCTTACACTCCTCTCCTACATCCCATCAATATCAATCTCCAAGTTGTGTTCACTCACCTCTTGAATATCTTTTTAATGTTTTCATTTCTCTCATCTTTACTACTCCTTTGTATAAGTTACTATACTGGTTCACCTGATTTCTTACAGTAGAATACTAGTTACTTTTTACAGTTGCACCATTATTGTCCATCCTTAAAAAGTAATTTTTATCTTTTAAAAATTCATAGATATAGAAAAAATAATTTTACACTTCATATGGAACCAGAGAAGACCCTATTTAGCAAAAGCAATTTTAGGCAATAAGAACAAAATGGGAGGTATTAATTTACCAAACTTCAAACTATACTACAACGCTGTGGTTATTAAATAAGCTTGGTATTGGTATAAGAACAGGGACACAGACCAGTGGAACAGAACTGAGAATCCAGATATAAAACCATATCCTCATATAGCCATTTAATCTTTGACAAAGCAGACAAAAACATACACTGGGGAAAAGAATCCTTATTCAATAAATAGTGCTGAGAAAACTGGATAGCCACATGTGGAAGACTGAAACAGGACCCACACCTTTCACCTCTCACAAAAATCAAATTACGATGGAGAATAGACTTAAACCTAAGGTGTGAAACTATTAGAATTCTAGAAGAAAATGTGGGAAAAACTCTTAGAGACATTGGCGTAGGCAAAGAATTTATGAAGAAGACCCCAAAGGCAATCACAACAACAACGAAAATAAATAAATGGGACCTGATTAAATTAAGAGGCTTCTGCACAGCCAAATAAACTGTCATGAGAGCAAACAGACAACCTACAGAATGGGAAAAAAATTTTGCATGCTACACATCTGATAAAGGGCTGATAACTAGAATCTATTTAGAACTCAGGAAATCAGCAAGAAAAAATCAAACAACCCTATCAAAAAGTGGGCAAAGCACATGAACAGAAACTTTTCAAAAGAAGAGAGAACAATGGCCAACAACCATATTAAAAAATGCTCAACATCTATAATCATCAGGGAAATGCAAATCAAAACCACAATGAGATATCACTTGTCTCCAGTGAGAATGGCCTTTATACATAAGTCTCAAAACAATAAATGCCAGCATGGATGCAAAGAGATAAGAACACTCACACACTGTTGGTGGGACTGCAAACTAGTGCAACCTCTGTGGAAAGCAATATGGAGATATCTTAAACAGATACAAGTAGACCTACCATTTGATCCAGCAATCCCATTACTGGGCATCTACCCAAAAGAACAAAAGACATTCTATAAAAAAGACATCTGCACTCAAATGTTTATAGCAGCACAATTCACAATTGCAAAGATGTGGAAACAACCCAAGTGCCCATCAATACATGAGTGGATTAATAAAATGTGGTATATGTATACCATAAAGTACTACTCACTATAAGAAACAATGGCGGTATAGCACCTCTTGTATTTTCCTGGATAGAACTGGAACCCTTTCTACTAAGTGAAGTATCCCAAGAATGGAAAAATAAGCACCACATATACTCACTATCAAACTGTTTTCACTGATCAACACCGAAGAGCACACAGAGGAATAACATTAATCAGGTGTCGGGCAGATGGGGGGGAAGGGATGGGTGTATATATACATAATGAGTGCGATGTCCACTGTCTAGGGGGGATGCATGCGCTTGAAGCTCTGCCTTGGGGGGGAAGGGGGGCAAGGGAAATATACATAACCTAAACTTTTGTACCACTATAATATGCTTAAATAAAAAAAGAATAAGAAAAATAAATAAATAAAAATTCATATCTGGTTATGTAGACTATTGTTTATTCTACACTTCCCCCACCTTCCTCTGCTCCCGGAAACTTCCTCTTTGGGGATGAAGCAAAAACTACCTCTATTCTGTAGCATCATCTCTCTTCCTTGATCTCTGGAATCCAGGACATATGGACTTTTAATTCCTCTGGAGCAGGAATTCAGATTCAGGGCTATCTTCTGTTTGACCCTTTTTACTCTGCATACTGAGCTCATCCTTTAGGATTTAGCTCGAGAGTTATTTTCTTAGGGAAGCTTTTTCTTCTTTCTTAACCAGTTTAGCACCCTCTTCATAGCTTTCTCCACCATTAATAATTATACATTTGTTGATTTTATGATTAACATTTCTTTCCACCACTGAACTGTAGGCCTCATATGAGTAAGGCCCCTGTCTATTTTGTTCACTATTGAGCCCTACCCCTGATGGAGGCCTGAGCATTATAGCTGAATTTTAAACTAAACTGATAATGTGGTCAATTTTGACTGTAGATAAACTAGAATATTTAATTGCTCTGGTCATCATAATTAGAGAATCTTAACCTCCTGGAATTTTATTGGCCCATATTTACCAAAAATGATTAAGTAGAGCTCAATAGCTCATGGAAATGGTGGACTTTATATCATGCCCTATACATATACCTGATACAGCTCAGTTATGAAGTTTACGTAAAATATCTGTTACAGAAAATTTTAGAATTAAGCATACTAATTTATTCCTGTAAACTTTCATTTGTGGTCTAGCAATTAAAAGTGTTAAATATATTAATAATTGAAATATTATTTATCTCTCTTGTATAAGACATGACAATGCACAGGCAAACCCAAGTACATTCAACATTAAACTCTGGATTGATAAAACAAAGATGAAAGTAACCAATCCAGATAAATGAGACTAAGTAACAATGCATCATGATAACTGTTTTGCAAGCATTCTTACATATTTCTACTAATGACTTTTATATGTTCAAGCAAATTGCCAAGTTAAAAATCAGTGAACTGCATCAAAGTCATTTGATTAGTTTTTAATGACATGAAATCGAGTTTTAAAGCAATTTACAAATCACTTGTGCAAGCTTATTACAATGCATTGAAGGTCAATGCCAACTTTTATTCATTCTTCATCATTTACTTTACTCTCCTTCTTTAAAAACAATTCACTGGCTTTCTTAAATTAATGACCACACAAGGCATTTAGTTTGCTCCTATAGTTCAGTCATATCCAATGTGGTACAGATGGTCTTTTCTGCATCACTAGGTTAATATGACCATGTTATATTGCATTACAGATTTAGTTGTCTAACTGTAGTTCATCCGGAAAGAATACACATTGAGAATTTTTCTCAATGCTAGCACTTTCAGGCACGAAGTATAAAACATAGATGAGTGTAATCCTGTTATGGATCTTAACACTGACAAAATCCTTTTGGGTTAAATCTTCAGATTTTATTATATTTGCTTTAACTGAGTAATTAAAATAGATACTATTTGGCCTATCTACTAAAATACTCATAAATCTGAAATGAGAGAAACAGAATAAGGTTTTTCATACATTTTTACTTATTCCCAGAAAGAATTAAAAAAACTGATAAACTACTTACATGAATATAATTTTATTTAAATACATCATTTTCATCCAACAAGGTATATATTTGCTAACATACATGAAATTATAAATCACTAATACTGTAATGTATTTCTCAGGACATGTCATTTTTGTGAGGCTACTGAATATAAATTTAGAAATTGCATCCTCATGTGTCCTGTGCCATATTTAACCAAGAGCTTCTTAGTTCTACACCAAGAAAACATAGATATTCCCATCATCTTTCTCTTTGAAAAGCCTAGATTATCACTCCAATCTATACGTGTAAAGATGTTAAACATGTGGCCAAAGTCAAATAGGAAATCAGTATAAAATAAGAATAAAACAGCAGTTTTGCTGATTTAATTTCCTTGATTTAATTTATCCAAGGTATGATGTTTTCTTGGGTCATAAATATCCACGAGAACCTAATGAAAATCCTGATTCTCTTCTCTAAATAAATGTAGATGAATGTATACACACAATTTTGATCATGATTTTATTTTATTTTATTTTTTTCTTGAGACAGAGTCTCGCTCTGTTGCCTGGGCTAGAGTGCCATGGTGTCAGTCTAGCTCACAGTAACCTCAAACTCCTGAGCTCAGACGATCCTCCTGCTTCAGCCTCCCAGGTAGCTGGGACTACAGGCGCTCACTACCATGCCCAGCTAATTTTTTGTTTCCATTTTTAGTTGCCCAGCTATTTTTTTCTATTTTTAGGAGAGATGGGGTCTCGCTCTTGCTCAGGCTGGTCTGGAACTCCTAACCTCAAGTGATCCTCCCACCTTGGCCTCCCGGAATACTAGGATTACAGGCATGAGCCACCGCACCTGGCCTTGCTTATGATTTTAGAGGTCAAATAACTAATTCCCCCTCCCACAACCAAAGCCCTTCCACATGGATCTCCCTTAGGATCCCCCGGGATTAGTCAATTCTTGATATTACCTTAATTCTTTAGTTTCTGTGCTTACATATTTGTGCTAATCACATTTCTGACAAAATTATAATGATCATAGCTACATTTCTAACCTATCTCCAATGGTAATGGAGCTTTAGAAAATGGTTTTACTAAACTTTTCCAATGTGAGAAGGCTTCATCAATCTGTACTATTATTACTCTCTCTCTCTCTCTCTCTCTGTCTCTCTCACTTTTTCTCCTTCTCGTCTATGTGACTGATTCTCATCTACCAGAGTTTGGAAGAAAAATATTATGCCAATTTTTGACCCCAAACAATTCTTCTGACTTAAGAATCTTCTAGGAATATTATAAACAATAATGTTCCTTGCAGAAAAGCAAAAACCTCTGCAAAATTCTCCATTTATTTCTGATCATTGAATTTCCTTACAATGCAACTGCAAATTTTCATCATTTGCTTGGTTCAATTTCTTGACGTTTCTAAAAATTCTTAGAAATTTGATTATCTAATAAATGTACTACTAAAACCCAATTAAATATAAATTGGAAGTATTTTACTCTTGCTTGGTTCTGCTTAGTTGAATTATGAACTGAAAAGTAGAGAGAAGCTTAAGTTCAAGCATGTAAACTAGAAGCTGTATTGAGGTAAGGAGAGGATGTGTGTGTGGGATGTGTGTGTGTGTGTGTGTGTGTGTGTGTGCGTGTAGAGAAGTGGAGTGGAAGGTATTTTGGAGGCCAGAAGTAGAGATATTTGTCCTCACAAAGGATTGAGGGGCAGGTGGGCGAATATCTTAGATTGGACCCCAGAAAGCAGACTGTGCAAATGGTTTAATGCAAAATATTCTCCGGAGATACAGCTAGAGTCTTTCAAGACATTGCTGATAACATCTACTCTTTTAAAAGGCTTTATATTTAGCTTCAGGTTTACTAGATCAGTGGACCCCCTGGTGATCCTCTGTTAGCGCTAATACCACGAATGCACTGGCTACACTGGCCTATCACCCACTCATTAGGATAGCTACTTAGTACTGAGTTCATATTTAATGTTCCTTTTTCCCAGGCTAGATGCTAACTACAGCCTTTGTTGATAATATCCTATCTTGTTCTAGCAGCTCATAGGCAGCGTCATACACCTTACATATGTAGGAGTAGGAAAGACTCATGTGCTCTCAAAGGTTTAATGGGGAGGACTTACAGGAGATAGAACTACAAAAAGGCAAGATTGGGAAGAGGAAGTTAAACTGCTATTCAAATGCAGCTGAAGCTTCAACCGATCCTCCTGGGAGCTCTGGAGCTGGGCTAGCCCTTTACAGTTTTGCCAAGTTCAAGCCAGGGTATCTGGCATTTTGATCTCTGTATCAGCCGGTCAGTGGCTAGAGCCACCCCATGGGAAAGGCCGTAACCTTGGGTAAGGAAGTTCCTTGCCCGTGACAACAATATCCAGGGAGGGGCAGAGCTGTGTATCCGCAGCAGATGTTTCCAGCAGCTGGGCTGTCCCAGTCCAGAGGAAGGTGTCTGGGCTCAGTGCCCAGTACAGATAGGGAGAAATAGACACCTTTTGTTACGAAAAAATTATGATCTCAGTTAAGTCTACTATCAGCTATTATTACACAAAATAAAGATGTGTGAATTATTATCAATGTACCTTTCTAAAGTCAGAGTACTTACAAGTCTGATACTTAAATCGTCAGCCTTAAAATCAGTGTCAGAATTTTCTCCAGCCAGATAACCACTGATGTGCAGAGAAACATGACTTTAATTCCTGAATCAGAGAGAGCAAAAGACCAAGTTTGATGGGAAAAATAGGGAAGATGATTAACACATCTCCCTTGTCTTTTTAGGGAAAAAATTTTCATAGAGGCACTGTGGAAGGACATGAATCTTGCTTATTCCTACATATATAAGCAGGTATATGATGCTGCCTATAAGCTGCTAGAACAACAGAGGATATTGTCAAAAAAGGCTGTAGTTAGCATCTAGACTAGGAAAAAGTAAGGTTCAGTGTGAACTCAGTACTAACCAAGTGGCTACCCTGATGAGTGGGTGACCAGCCAGTGTAGCCAGTGCAGTCCTGGTTTTAGTGGTAACAGAAGATCACCAGGAGACCCACTGACCTAGTAAACCTGAAGCTAAACATGGGGCGCCTTAAAGGAGTAGATGTGATCAGTAATGCCTTGAAAGACCAAGAATGCTGTGACATTTCCTAGGGCAATGAATACCAGAGAAAAAGCAAGATCTTACAATAAAGCAGTAAGTGTGGAACCAAATCGTAATCTTGAAGTAATGTGAGACAGTAGGTGGAGGGAAGGGGAATGTCAGTGGAGCAGCAAGGCCTGAGAACAATCACTGGTGATGCTGCACCAGAGAACTTCTGTGGACACGCTCACAAATGTTGATGATATCTGAGCCACACTGCTCATGACCTGGCCAGTCACCATGAGAGCAAAGAAGCAGAAAACATGCTTTTGAATAAAGAAGATAAGACAGAAGACAGGACAAAGTCCTTTTAGCCACTCAGGGTTAAAGTCCCTCACTGAGGAGGGATTGGGATTTAAAGCAAATACCACAGCATTGTATAGACCTAATTAGGTTTCTTTGTGCTTAAAGTAACTACTTAATCAATGCATGAATTTTGTTTCTCTTTGATAGATTTCTTCCTTTTCCAAATGTCAAGTTGAAGACTCCAATGAAAGTCCCGTGGAAGCGTTAATGTCTTAATCTAGACTGATCCTGGATGATCATAGAGTCATCACATTGACTGGGACTCTGTTGATGGAGCGTTCCAAACACAAATGAGACAGACACTAGTTACCCAAATACTGTATGAATAGAGACTGTCCCTGATTTGTATTTTGTTAGGTTACAGAATCTTTCAAATCGAGAGCTCTCTGGGTTGGATATGCCAATTTGAGCATTCATTGACAATCATTGTTAATGAAGAGATAATGCATAATTTTTTTCAACCTCTAGCAATTTTCTTGATCCTAGAAATACATACTTTGTCCAAATCCTAGGGTGAAAACATGACATAAACTTGATTACAACTATGACTTACCTTTACCCAGATTTCTTTTTGCAACATCATCACGGTTCCTTTTTCTATATCAAATTTAATCTTTATAAAGAGGAAACTTCCAAACACATGATAAGAGTAAACATTAGTTCCAATTAAATTGGAACTTCAATTAAATTCATCTGAATAATAGATTGTTTCCATAGTAATGCTCACTGAGTGGGAAAATATATTGCTATGACAGCTCTTCATCTCTGAATAAAGAATGACTTTCAGCTCCCGTGGAGAATAGTATAAACATGGTGAAAGCCCTTTAATAAACAAGCTACACAGAAAATTTCTTTGTTTCTTAGTTTGAGGTCTAAAACATACATACAAATTTGCTAGAGTAATGTAGCTATTGAGGTAAATGTAATTTCATGTGTCAATTATCCAGAGTATTGAGCCCAAAGCATAAAAATACATTTTTAGCTGCTTAAATTAGCTAGATAATTGCCCATATTATCAACTATATTTTGTGCATTTAGACTTAGCTTCAGTTGAAGCTTTTAAAATGATTCAAAATTTTATATTACTAATCCTAAAGGGAAAATTCTATTTGATTTGGACAGTGTAATTGTAATCTTTTCAGAGATAATGGAATCTCCTTTACAGTACCTTTATAAGATTAAATGAAAAAGTTCACTTCTGAAAATTGCTGTGAGAATAAGATACTATAGAAATTTGAATTTGTTTTATTATATTTTTTACATTTTTTCACTTAAAGTTTATTTTTATACTTTTATCTAAACATTAATTAATTTAGACCATGGGCTTCAAACTTTTGTGGCCATCAGAAGTTTGTTAAAACGGATTGCTGAATTTATGTGTTTCTGAATTAGTTGTTCTGGTGTAGGACTTGCATTTCAAACATGTTGCAAGCTGATGGTCTCACACTTAATCACTGACTTAGGTGATCTGAGTAATGCTCATTCAGTAGGAAAAAAATAATTATTCAATAGGAAAATAACTTATTTATGTATTCTACAAATATATATTAGATACTTACTATTTGCAAAATATTAGAAATATATGAAAGAAAATACAATGCCCCTACTATGAAGTAAAACTGAAGAATTACTGGTCACTTCAAGTATGTTAGGTGTTCTCCAGTTTTCCAAAGCCCTCACCTCTCTCTGTATTTTTATTTCTGCCCATTTTCATTCATGTATGTTACTTGTTTCCTAGTCAAACAGGTGTGACCAATGTGGTGGTAGAGACAGGTCTGAGGTACCATGATGTCATTTATATCTATCTGCCTGGGTGAGTTAAGAATGTTCCACAGGTGAAGAGTCCTTTGGAATGGGTATGCTAGAGGAATTAAAGCATTTTAGCAGAGGGGACACCATGTTATACAAATAAGGTGACATAAAATAAATGGTGGTTTCAAGGAAGCCCTGCTGAAATGTGGGATATGATTGGAGATATGGCTGAAGAAGTATCAGCAGACATACCATGGTAGGTCTTTTGTGTTATGCATGTACGGGCATTGGAGTTTTATATATTTAGGCAATAGAGAACCATTGTAAAGGATATACAGTGGAGTATTAGGATTTGATGTACAGTAGTATGGCATGCAATCCTGAGGAAAACAAGTTGAAAGCAGGAGTATCAATTATGAGATTATTACATCAGTCCAAGAAAGATGCACTGAGGCTCTGAGTAGGGCAATACAGTGGCCTAGGTGGCAAAAATATTTAAGAGGTGATTGATAGACTTTGACAACCCTTTGGTTGGGAGAAGAGAAGATGAGAGAACAGGAGAAGTTTAGCATGATGCCCAGGTTTCTGGCTTGGGTGGCTTGGATGATGACTCCATTCATGACAAATAAAAGGAAGAGTTTTTCATGGGATAGGATGGACAGTAGTTGGAGATGGGAAGACAACTGCTAGCTTGAAATGCTTAATCTTTCAGAAATACTAAAATCTCCTAAAGGAGATGTTTAGTGGATAGTTGGATTTATGAGGTTGTAAGTAATGGGAAAAGTCTGAAGAAAGGTATGGAATGGAGATACTGATCTGTGAGAGGGTCTCTACTCTGCAGATAATGGATGAGTTGGCTTTATCAGAACATTTAGAGAGGATGACTAAGAAGAGAGGAATACTAACAGCAGCTCCCGGGGAGAAACAAATAGTGTTTAAGAGTAAGAGGAACAAGCAAATGGTACTGAAATAGCTGTTACAGAGATTGAAATACATGAGAAGGGAGAGAAGGGATCTGACTTAACAAGGTACATTCAACATAGCGTTGTAGAGAGCACGTCGTAGACAGTTCATTTTAATGGGCTAAGGAATGAAGGAAGTAGTGGAAACAAGTGAGTGTGTGGAAAATCCAGATGCCTATAGGAAGAGACAAGAACCATGAAGAAAGCCAGGTGTACACAAAAAAGAGAGGCAAGGAACACAGCAAACTGGAACGTGCATATCCTATCTAAGGGGGTGGCCAGGATTCTGTTCCAGCTCATCGGGACCATGTGAGATGTGTAACTGGATACTCATATTTTTAAAAAATAAGCCAGATATCTTAATTTTTATGTGTCATCTTCCATTTTTCAAACGTTGGCAACAGATTCTACTAATGAAAACTTTAAGAAATATGAGGTGCTATAAACAAAATGTGTCTACTGCAGTGTAGGCTGTTTTTTCTCAGCAGCATCAGTATGAGCGACAGAGAAGGGAGCCAGTAGAAAGCCTTGGTGAGAGAGGGGCCATTGGTGAAGACAGACTCTGAAGGAACGGAGGAGGGCAGGGGCCGCAAGGGGAGATGTGAGCTTCAGTTAGGATTTGAGCTCCACCAGCCGGTGAGATGTGTTTGTCCAGGGTAGGCTGATTAAAGACTTTCTCCTGCCCAAGGCCCTCCCTCCCTGCTCTGAGGCTTAGGAGGTGAGGTTGTCTGTGGGGGAACAAAGGAATGGATTTGAGGGCAGAGTCATGAGAAGCCTGGTGAAGGTCTGCAATTCTTGCTAAGAGAAAAGGCTGAAGAATTTGGGGAAAAAATGTATCTGATGTGTAGTTTTGATATGCAGTATAATCATTTATTAACTGGGTAAAATTCATTCTATTTCTGAGACTAAAGAAAACTTAACTCAGGCCTATTTCCTAATAGGAAATGCCTAAATTTGATAAATATTTCATTGACTTTTGACAGTGATAGCACCAGTAAATTATTTATTACTAAACATAAATTGTTTAGTAACTTATTAAATTACTAAATTTAAATAAAAGTATTTGAAATTGATAGGAAGATTGAAAATGTTATTAGTTAAAATGTATTTGGAGATACAAGTTTAAAGTCAACTTTCATAGTGGCTCAAACTGACTTTGGTTTTAAAACAAGATAAAAACAGAATGCATTCATTTTCTGTTTGGATATCTATTGTTATATCAAGATTTTGGCTTAATTTAGATTCTCCTAACCCCCTCAAGAAATGTTCAGAGTCTCTCTGATGTTTTGTAAAGAAAAAAAGGAAAAAAAAGAAAAAAGAAAGAAATATTTAGAGTTAAAATGTGTGTGTGTGTGTATGCATGTGTGAACCAGAGTGTGATACTAGATTTATGCTATACAACAGAAGAAATGTGAAATTCAAATATACTTTGCAATAATTTAAAATGAAACTTAAAACATATTTAAAACAGTAAAAGTGAAAACCTCTTATACTTGAAGATAATTAACTTAGCTATTAATAAATGTAAACAAGAATACATAATTTGCCTTCCATCCTTTATAAATATTTCCTAGAACCAAATAGTAGAACAGAAGAAAAGAGAACACATATTTTTTCTATTGCTATGAGCTCCTTTAGATGTGGCCCCCTATAGTTGGTAGGAAAAATACAATTTTCTCTTTCATTCTGTATCATTTCTATTTTTTAGATTGTAGAATTTTTATAGAAGTCATCAATAAGAAAAAAAGTAAAATTATGTCTTTTATCTGATATTTGTGTTTATTATGTAGCAATTAATTGGCTCAATTGTGCAGTATTTATCAATTTGATAGTTAGACCTATCGAAATAACACTTTGTTCTGTATTTGCTTCATTCCAGGGGACATAAGTCATCTATTTGTGGCTGGTTCTATATCTTCTACAGAAAATAAATTTGTGAAGAATTAGGTCTTCCCAGAGAAAGCTGCTCACTTTTTTTGTGTAGAGTTCCTGACCCTGAATGAAACTAGATATTTATACTGAGAAATGATTCACCACTTCATTCAATACACAACAAGTCTCTGGGTTTCCAGAATTTACTCAGCCCAATATATCATAATCCCTTTTTATAATCCATCTTTTCTATTGTGTATTTAGCTCTTTTTCTTTTCTTTAATCTTCTCAGTCTAATACTTCACTTTTTTTAACCCGTGCTTCTTGTGTTGTCACTTCACATTTTTTCCTTTATTTTCTGTACATTTCAGGAGAGGAAGTTATATTTACAGAAACCCACATCTTGTCAAACAAATAATAATGTTTTCCTTATGATTTTCACTTAAATTCTACCACTCTGGGACATGCACACACACACACACATTTACATAATTATAAACACTTTAGATAAAAGATTAAGAATTGATTAAAGAGAAATGCCAGTTTAAAATTTGCTTTTATGAGTAACATCATAAACTTCTTTGTAATCGTACTTCTATTTTAAGTGATACAAAAGCTTGAACTTGGACTGTAGGTCTCGAAGTAATGATATTACTATTTGGAAGGTTAAGATGTATCTGCTAAAAGAAGTGTATCAGAATTTGATTTTCTTTTCTTTCTTTCTTCCTTTTTTATTTTATTTTTTAGTGGTTACCTCTAGAACAACGTTTGGAATAGCCAATATAATTGTTTTACACTGGTAGTAAAATTTTACTTTAAGAAAAAAAAATCAGCAGGGGTTTTCAAAAGATGAGAAATAATATGAAGTAGAAATTGGATGGTAGCAGAAGCTACCAAGCATAATTGATCTCTCTAACTTTCCTGCTTGATTTAACAATCAATTCTTCAAGAACTGACACCAAATAAAGGGAAATCTAGACAATATAATGACAGAAGGGTGTAATCAAAACCAATATGCAGGTTGTAAATAATGGGCTTTGTAATGCTCTGGGAACAATTTTGTCTGCATAGTTGTACTCTCTCCAGTGATTCTCTGTATGAGTGACAGCTGCAGCATAGGGAAACCACTCATGTTCACAAAATAAGGAGAAGAATCTCTACTGCATTTGTTATGGCTTGCACATGAAATGCTATTTTAATCACAGCATAAAGTTGCATAGATTGTGTATTATATCCTGGGAGCCACTGTATAGATTATCTTTTATTCAGGAAACCATTCTCCATTTGCATTTCAGTTTTAAATGAACACATTATTTTTAAAAAATTCCCCTTCTCTGCCATGATGCTGATACACCCCTCCCTTTTTCAGTTCCATCCAATTTGATGGACTGTGCAAGACAACTATTCTATTGGAATAACAAAGAATTTGAGAAGACAACAAAGAAACTAAACTAGGCATCCCCCCCAAAACAAATTACCTTATTGATATTCATAACAGAAATTGAGGCTGACATTAGCTAAACAAAGTGTACTCTTAGGAGTCATTCAATAATGACTGAATTTTTTAGTGGAAAATATAACAAAATTGAAATCATCATCAACTTCAAGGAACAAGGTTTTGAGATAAGAATAGTTTTTTACAGTAGTTCAATTTTGTTTCCAAATATGTCACCTGGAAGATTGATGATTCTGATAGAGTTTTCTCTAAGTGTGATATTGTTCAGGGTAAAACATTCAGAATATTGGAATCATGTTCCATTAATGTATTTGTCCCAAGATTGCTATAATAGAACATTATACTATCATTTAGATATAACCTAAGGAAGTAATTAATACTATCAGCTGATTTAGTATTATACTTAGGTTTGCAAAACAGGCCTTTGGGAACACGGTTTTTCCTTTATATATGTTTTGATATCTGAATCTATATACAATATAAGAATTTTTTTCAAAAATTAAAGTTTTGTGATAAGGCTTCCAGCTTCCCATGGATAATGACAAATATCTAAGTTCCATTTTCCTCGCAGACCGTCCTAAACCCATAGAGATCAATAAGGGGGACTAGGCAAATAGAAGTACCCATAAACCATGCTCACAGAGTAACTAGAGAAAGAGACCTTGCAAACTTTAATTTTCATGTAGGTGGGGAAATAAACATCTAAGACCAGCAAAATTGGCTCAGGAGAGCACACAGCAATAGAAAGTCAAACAGAGGCTAAATGAAAAAAGAGAAGTACAGAAGTCTCCTTGGAATGATGGGACAACATACCAAATGAGTTCCTCAGAAGAAGGCCCCACACTAAGAAATACTGAGAGCAGGTCTGTGATATGAATAGTCAGAGCACCAGTTACTGGAGAGACAATAGAAGGGGCTTAAAAAGTACATAAGACCCCAGATACCAAAATCACTTACAAAGGACAATCAGACAGGTTGGCATCAGACTTCTTGTCAGCAACAGTTGATGCAAGGAAAGAAAAGAACAATCTCCACAGATTTCCAAAGCAATAAGATGTGGGCCAAATACTACATTCTGTCTACCTAGGCTGTCCTTCAAATGTCATGACGAAAGAAAAATAGTGTAGAACATGAAAAAATTGTGAAAATATTTTACTCAAAAACCTTTCCTGGAAAGGATAAACTTTATTTAAGAAGTTTGGGGAAACATTGACAAAAGATGGGTATAAGCATTGAATACATTCCACTAGAAATTTAATACTAAAACAAAAATGAGAAGTATATACATATTACATACTTTAAAATCTAGAAATACCACAACCAAATGAAGGGAGAAGGAGAAAAATATAAATAAGCTCATTGAATGCCTTATCAGTAATAGATAGGAGTCAAACGATATCGTTTAAACTGATAGATTGAATGGCAGAGGAATAAGGGTACTTATGAGCACAAAGATAAACATTAAGAAATAAAATATTATTGACTAAAATTACATGGTGGGAAGGAAAGGAAAAGAATTATAAGCTAATTTTAGTCTTGCTCAAAGTACAGAATTAAAATACATTGAGAAAGAGGGAGGATTGAAGGACAAGATATAAAATTTTCTTATAAGGGTAACCACTAGAAAACAAAACAAATGTCCCCAAATACCAAAGAAAAAGCAAAAAGAGAATAGAACAAGTAAAAAATAGCAAAGAAAACATAATGAAACACTTTGAGAGTATATTTAACATAGAATGTTTTAGCACTAAGAAAGAAACATCAGTATCAATAAATGTCTACTATAGTTATCAATAAAATAAAAGTATTATTTTCTTATAAGCAACAAAGAAAAAACTCACTCTATATGAAAACTTCACACTATATAAAAGAAACACAATTAAAACAAAGACTACAAGGTGGCTTTAAAATACAGCAAGAAAATGGAAAAAAGAAAAGCCTCTAGTGTTGTAATTTAAGATGCAGTAGAATTTGCATGGTAATTATTAAATAAAAATTAAGATACCTTATAATGCTCAAGGCTAACTTACAGTACAATATAAAATTACTTGCATCAATATCTGTGAAAGGTGAACATCTATGAAATAAATAACAGCAGCAATATTCATAATATGGAAATTACAAGAGATATAAGGAGAAATAGAAATATTGTAATAATAGAAGATTTTCATACACTTTTTAAAAAATCAAGACACATCTGGAGGACAGAAAATAAGTAAGGATATAGAAGACAACATAATAATGAGGTAGAGTTTTAAAAAGTAGATATAAACTTTTATACCCTAATATTCTCTAATATCATCTTCTTTTCACATTCACATGAAACATTCATGAACATTGATCAAATAATAAACCAAGGCAAATCTTAGACAAAGGTGATATACAAATGGCATATTATGACTGGAAGATAATAGAAGCAGAAGTTTTTAACAAAGTAATAATAACTTTTTAAAAATACCTTTGTACTGGAAATTTTAAAACTCTCTATATTAAACAACTCTTGAATTAAAAACTAGAAAACAAAATGTGTATATTTTCTAGGAAAAAAACATAATGAAAACATTACATATCTGAATTCATAGAGTATAGCTTACATAGTGCTTAGAGAAAAATATACAGCCTTAAAATCATGTATCAAAAAATTCGAAGAATGAAAATAAACCAATGCAATAAAAAGATAAGAAAGTAGGCTTGTAAAAACTGAATTAATAAAGATAAAAGTAAAATTTTGTGAGTTTAAAAACTAATAGAAGTAATAAACCAATAAAAAGTTAGTTCTTTGGAAATAATATTATTAATTAAAATATTTATACCCCCATAATATTCTGAAATTTAAAAATAAAAAAAATTAAATGGAGAAAAAAATAAAAGAAATGAAAATTTTCAAGAAGTAAATAATTATAGGAACAGAGGAAATTTTTAAAATATCCTAAAAACCTACTTTGCACAATTCTACTAAAACAAATTTTAAAAATCTACATGAAATAAATAAGTTCTAGGGAAATAAAATTTAGCAAAACAGACACTAGTTAAGATTGATAATTTGAGTAGACCAATTTCTAAGGAAGAAAAAGAAATTTGTCAAAGAGCTACTCCACAAATAAGTACTAAAAATAATGACCTAGATGATGTCACAGGAGAATCACACCTAACTTTTAAAGTCTAGATAATCCCCAAACTATTTAAATGGTTCCATAGCATACAAAACAGAGAAGAAATTCCAAATGATTTTTGATGTAATTATAACATTGATACCAACACCTGAGAAAATTGCACATACATGGGCAAAAACTACAAACCAATCTCCCTAAAAAATACTGATGCAAAATGCTAAATTAATATTAGTTAAGAGAAACCAACAATATTTTTCAAAATGAAATGCATTGTGTCTAAATGTGCCTTCTTCCAGAGATACAAGAATGCTTCCATGTTAGTAACTCTGTTTATAAAATTTACCATAAAAATAAGGAAAAAAATAGCATACTCAGTTCCACAGATGCTTTTTATTTTTATTTTTTTTATTTTTATTTTTTTTATTTTTATTTATTTATTTATTTTTATTTTTTTATTTTATTTTTTTTATTTTGAGACAGAGTCTCACTCTGTTGCCCGGGCTAGAGTGCCGTGGCGTCAGCTTAACTCACAGCAACCTCAAACTCCTGCACTCAAGCAATCCTTCTGCCTCAGCCTCCCGAGTAGCTGGGACTACAGGCACGTGCCACCATGCCCATCTAATTTTTCCTATATATTTTTAGTTGTCCAGCTAATCTCTTTCTATTTTTTTTTATTGGAGACGGGGTCTCGCTCTTGCTCAGGCTGGTCTCGAACTCCTGAGCTCAAACGATCCTCCCGCCTCTGCCTCCCAGAGTGCTAGGATTACAGGCATGAGCCACGGCGCCCAGGCTCCACAGATGCTTAAAAAGAATTTTATAATTCTCAGTACCCATTCTTAATAAAAATAAGTAAATTGAAACTTCCTTAAAATTATAAAGCACACACGACTCAACCAACATGCCACCATTTGAATCAATGGTGGAATTGGAAACAACATCAGCATTCAAGCAAAGTCAAGGCCAAGGCATAATGATCAGCATTCATTTATTGTTAACGATACATTAGAGGTAATAGCTGGCTTATTTATTTATTTATTTATGACAGAGTCTCGCTCTGTCACCCTGGGTAGAGTACAGTGAGTGTCATTATAGCTCACTGCAACCTTAAACTCTTGGACTTTAAGTGATCCTCCTGCCTCAGCCTCCCGAGTAGCTGGGCCTACAGGCACATTACACCTAGCTAATTTTTCTATTTTTATTAGAGACGGGGTCTCACTCTTGCTTAGGCTGGTCTTGAACTCCTGAGCTCAAATAATCCTCCCACCGGCCTCCACTCTGGCCTCCCGGAGTGCTAGGATTACAGGCATGAACACTGTGCCAAGCCTAGCTGGCACATTCAGAGAAGAGAAAACTATTAAACATACAGAAATTAGGAAGGAAAATGTAAAACAATCTCTATTTTATATGATAGAATACTTGAAAAACTCATGAGAGTCAATGTACAAAACACTGAAAGCTAAGACAATTCATTAAGATGGATGTAAAATGAATATATTCAGAAAAAAATAGTTGCCTTTATAAGAAGATAGAACAAAAGAGAGGATCCCATACATAATAGCAGCAACAACAAAAAGTTAAATGCCAAGGAGCAAAGTGAACGAGTGAGGAAAATTTTAAAATACTCCAGAAAGACACAAAAATTGGACTTAAAAAATGAAAAAATATATATCATCTTCTTGGATAGAATGACTGAACATCATAAAGGGATGCATTCTCTTCAAGTTAATCTATACAAGTAATATGAATCCAGTAAAAATATTAAAAGGATTTATTATGGATCTAGAAAAGTTGTTTCTAAAGTTCATATGGAAAATTAATCAAGAAATAACCCAAAACCCCTGAAAATTATCATCAATCAAAAGGGAGCATACTATGTCATATATTAATTGTATATGTAAAACAGTATGATTGTGAAGGATAAATAAATCACAGAATAGAAAGTACAGAAATTGACTCAAGCATATAAGGAAGTTGAGTATGTAATAAAGGTGGCATCTTAAATTATTGGTGAAAAGATTGACTTTTTGATAAATGATGTTAGAATAATGAAAGCCATTGACAAAAAGATAAATTAACTGTATACCTTATACTATATGCCAACATAAACTTAAATGGAACACAGATCTTAAAATATGGAATTATATGAGTTCTAGGGAAAAAATGTGAATTTATTTTCAACCTTGGAGTGGTGAAAGCTTTTCTAATTATGACTCAAAACTCATAAGAAACAAAGAAAAAGGTTGATAAATTTAGCCACATTACAAAAAAAAAAAAAAAAACCCTTCTGCATAACAAAAATCACAAAAAACTAAAAGGCAAATTGTTTTCTGGGGAAGCTATTTGCAATTTATTTTACAAATTGATAACATAAAGAAAAATATAATAGAAAATGTGTATGAGAAATGGACAGTTCACAAAATAATAAATGTCCATACTGTTTAAATATATGAACTTCACTCATAATAAGAGAAATATAAACTAAAACTACTTGAGGTATTATAATTCTCACCTGTCATGACAAAAATCAAGACTGATTCACTCTGTGGCATGGCTTTGGGGAAAAGGGCTAACATATTGCTGTCGGAAGTGTCAAATGGTTCAAACCATATGAAAGGGAATTTGTCAGTATCTGAAAAGATTATATATACATTTTTCTTTAGACCCAGGAATCCCACTTATTGGACTATGTAAGATAACTTGTCCAAGAATATTCATATACATATATGAAAATACATATGCACAATTCATTCTGGCATTATGTGTGATAGCCAAAGTTTGGAAACTACTTAAATGTCCATCAGTAGGAGACTGGTGTGAATAAATTGTGGTATATCCAAGTCAAATGGCTTCTAAAGCAGCCAATAAATTCTGTAATGTGCCAAAGGGTAACATCAGCTATGGCTTACTTACATAAAACTATTTGACTTCAAATGTAAAGATATTTTGAGAACTGAATCAAAATGATGAATGTATTGAAATTACTACAGTAACAGACCATCAGGAGCATTGTACACATGTTGCCTTTTACTTACGGTTTACAGTTTTGACTGGTAATATTGGGTTTACCCTCTCTGGGGAGGCAGCATTTTTATCATCCGTCACATATTCAAAATTAATGATGAACATCATGGCCACGCCTTCTTGGTTTTTCACTGGAATTATGTGAGTGTTACAAATGAAAGTGGACCCTAAAGAGATGAAAAATGAGTATTAGTCAAAAATATACCTTTATTTTGAAATACCAGTAATGTTAAAATTGAAATACACTCTGTACAGAATTTCCTATCTTAAATGGTCATGGAAATTCAATAAAAATAATTTGATTTTTTAATTCACGGTTAATTGCATACATAAACTGTGCATAGGTTTTGCCAGAAGGACTTTAGAGGACAATTCACTTACTACTATATTGTACAAAAACAGAAATATCAAATCTCATTTGCTTTTACACCCATCCCTGTAATACTTAATATTTTTAAAAATATAAATTCTTTAACTTTCTAGAAATATAATTCTGAGCCTTTCCTTATATATTTTGGTTAAATCTAAATCTATTAAAATACATCTGTATAAACAATGAAGATATCTCACTTTGTGTGATCTTGATTTTAGCAATAAGCAAATTATGCCCTTTTTCTCTTCTTATTTCCTTGATATAAAATAGTAAATTATTGCCTCTATCTTACATATGTTCCAAAAATTCTTTCCTTTTTTATACAAAATGAGCACTGCTCAAATTATAATGGTTTTGTTTGGTTTTTAATCTGTTAGAAAGTAAGAACAAAATTTTGTCTATTTTATTGTGTTAATTTGATACCTTCAACTAAGATCATGATATTCTTCTAGAAGCAAAATTACACTGCTAATAAGATATACTTTATTGTAATCATCTGGAAAGGAAATGGACAAAGGGAAGACTCAGTTTATAATCAACCACCACTACCCATCCTCCAACAGAAACCCAAAGATCCAAGATTTAGAGCCCAGAGTTGGGAAGTTGACTTCTTTTAAGTCAATTGACTTCTAACCGAATCCTTGGAGCTGACTTCTAGTATTCCCTCAAAGCAGCTTGCTCAAATCTTTACCCTCTAAATATTAATATTTTCTTTAGTCAAGGTAATGGAAATCTCACAGGCTAAAGATTTGTCTGAGTTACAAATAAAGTACTGTATTTTTAAAATGCAAAACTTCAGACAGCATTCTTAATTATTCAGGAAATAGTGTCTATTTTGCTTTCTTTTCTCACAACTAGCTGAGACCATCTTGAATCTTGAGGAGAGTGATGGTTCAATATATAGGCAAGAGCAGGTTGGGAGCAAGGTTGGGCTGGCACGAAACGTCAGAAGGAGATGTGAGCAAGTGCCAGAACACTTGGAGGCTGGGACGAGGGACAATGGCAACAGTGAAGAGTGTAGTTGGGAGCCCTGCAAAGGCCAGGGGATACTGGTATTTCAAAATGGTGTCCTATGTAAGCTCTAAATATTAAAAACAAGTATGAGAATACGCTTTCCTTTCTTCTGATCCCTGAATATTGTTTACTGCTTCCAGAGCTGAGAACAAAAGCAATTATTGATATTGCTATAGCTTGAGGACTTCAAGCTATCAGAACACAGGAAAAACCTTTTGAGGGTGGGCCTAGACATCTAATTATTCATGAAATTGTTTCTATGAGTATATATGCTCTAATTTCCAAAGAATTGATTTACAAATACAATTTTAGAACACAGACTCTTTGTAAGTTGGGGATACCTATGTGCTATTAATAGTTATAATTCAGATTTTCAAATGTGAATAGCCTCTCAAATTTGAAATATGGAGGATTTTATTTATAACTAATTTCACATTTTCTATAAATGTGGCAATGGTTTTATAGATGTTGGAAAATATCCTTTAGGAATGGCATGCTTTACCTTCAGTTGTTAGCTATATCTTCTTTATTTATGGTAAATGCTTTTAGTATTAGTTTTATCAGAAAAACTTGTATATACAGGTAATTTTTGATGCATAATTTTAGTAGAATCAGAGATGATCATTTCATCTAGAAAAATAAATCTCTGAGGTTAGAACAGAAGACAATGAAACAAGAGATTTCACTTTATAATTTCTCTTTCTCAAACTATCTAATTTCACATTTTCTATGAATATGGCAATGATGTATAGATGTTAGAAAACATGCTTTAGTTAAGGCATGCTGCATCTTCATTTTTCAGCTATATCTTCAATTCATTTAATGAAACAGCTAGAGCACTTGTAACAGTTTCCATGGTAACAAACGGGATGACTTTAGTAAACAGAAAATAAACAATTTAAGACTCTTCCATTAGACCTAAAAATAGCAGAGCTTCAGGCCAGGCATCACAATACACACTGGTTAAACAGACAGTCTGAGGAGATGCTAGAAATAGCCATTATGTACTTACTTTCCTAATGAACCAAAATACATATTGATTTTACCACTTAAAACGACATTTCCTGGATCATTTAGAATATTATTGTGAATTTGCAGATTTGTTATTTAGCAGTTTCAAATCCTTCAACATTTGGAATATACTGTTGATTGTAAAACAAAACAGAAAACATGAGGTTTTGATAAATCAATCAATAAAAGATGTACGGATAGAGATCTAACAGTTTTGTAATAGAATAGAGTAATTTTGATTTCAGTAGTAAGGGGCAAAATCATGTCTTTCAATATAAATGCTTGTACATTTACTGTCTAGTACAAAACATCATAAAATTATAGTGTTTTAGAAAAAAGTTCACCTATATGCATTGGCTCCACAGCATATTAAATAAGTGTAATTAACCTGGTATTTATTACCCACTATCATTGCTTCCTGTAAGTTTCTATTAAGCAATATGTCTTCTCTGAAGTCAACTGAAGACTCCTATTTACATGCTTTTCTCTTTGGTTTGGTGATTTAATATCTCCATCAATCTTGCATAGCCTTCTGAAAGGCAGACTATGAAAGGAGATACATGGAATTTAGAAGAGGAGAAGAATAGAATACATTTTATAGAGCAAAAACATTTTAGCTTGCGTAATTATACAAACTCCAAGTTCTGTCAAGGTACTACTTTTGTAAAGTGACATTATCCTAAAAAGTTATTACAATGTGCTCCTACATATTTTTTTTTTATTGCAACATTAGGAGCAAGAGTGATGGAAACATAATCTAGCAAATATTAACCTAGCAATGAAGAAAAAATAGACATATTTAATACTGTAGAAATAAGAGAATTAAATCTAGAAAAAAGTTCAAATCTTTTTAAAATTAATCTTTCATTCGAATGACCTTGTTAAAACGAATCTTATATGCAAATAAAATTAACAGTGTTTGTTAAGGAGCCACTTACTTATAATAAAATCCATTATTTATAAAATTATACATGTAGTTGTACTAATATTAGTTAGACTCAGGTTCATTTTTGTGTTTTTTCTTCTGAATGAAAACATTCCTAAAGTGGGAAAGGCTGTTTAGGAGGAACAGTGCTCATTTTAATAAAATTTCTAGAATGTGTAAATTTTAACTGTAGCCATAGAGCAAGCAAACTCAAGGTAATCTGATTAATTATGAACATCATTCCTTTATTAATAAATTGGTGGCACACACCTAGCTGCATTTTAAAATAACATGCCGAGGGTGACAGGGTGAGACCCTGTCTCAGAAAAAAAAATGCCAGGACTCCCCATTTGAACTGCATTACATGTGTTTTATTTCACTGCCTGTGGTTTGTGTGCACAGGGCATACTGTGTTTTCCAGGAACAGTGTAGAAGCCAATGTAATTTAGCAGTGTGATGGTTATGGGATAGGACAAGGGAAGGAGAGTAGGGAAGGTCAAAGGAGAAGCCAGGGGCCACAGCACAGAGGAGGCCAAGGCATGGATCTGAAACTTTTCTCTGAGTTAGACAGGAAAGGATTGGAGAGTTTTATGCAGAGGGTTGGCATGATCTGACTTAAAACTATCCCTTTCATGTGATTTTCATGTGGTTGTGGAGAATAGCTTGCCGGGGGGGCGGGGGCAGGATGGAAGCAGACAGGCCAGTTAGGAAAACATTTCAATGAGAGTGGTTTGAACTAAGCGGGTATTGCTGAAGGTGGTAAGAAGGGTTCTGCTTGGGATGTTTTGAAGGTAAAGCTTATAGGATTTGCTGACATATTGGATGGGCTAGGACAGAAGGAGAGAGGTTCCAGGTGACTCCAAATTTGGTAATTGAAGAACTGGAAAAATGGAGACACCATTTATTAAAATAGGAAAGCCTGTGGGAGTGGGTAGCTTTGGAGATTGTGTAAATCCATAGGTTTTGAGTACGATAACTTTGAAATTGCTTGTTAGATATTAAATGGAGATGTGGAGAAGGCAGTTAGATACAAGAGGCTGCAAGTCAGCTCAGGGATTGGTCCAATACAGGGATATGAATTTGGAAATTGTTAGGGAATGCATTGTATTTAAAGACCGGATGAAGTCACCTAGGGAATAAATGTAGATAGAACAGTCTGGGGCCTGAGTCCAGAGACACTGCAGACTTAGAGAAGGGATGATGAAGAAGAACTGGCAAAGATTGGGTAGGAACAGACAGTGAGGTGGAAGAAAAATCAAGATTGTGGTATTCCGGGGGCTAAGAGAAGGAAGTGCTTCAAAGGAGGGGATGATCAACTGTGTGACTATTGTTGACAGTCACCATGGGGACTGAGAAAAGATCATGGTGTTACAGTTACTTCTTCAGGAGAAATTTTGTTAGATTAGTGGCTATAAAACTGTTTGGAATACATTCAAGAGTGAATGAGAGTAGAGGAAGTGAACATAATTACAGAAAATCCTTTGGAGGAGTTTTACTGAATTAGATTTACTGAAAGCTGGGGCGGTAGCAGGAAAAATTTTAATGGGATTTTGCTTTTTTAAATTAGACATACTGTAGTATATTTATTAATATATACAAATAGATTGAGTTTTTTTCTGAATAATTTCATTCTAAATTTTGGTTGCATAAAGTCCCGCTAGTTAGTAAGGCTCAAGAAAAGTCTAACTTCATTCCAAGACATAGTAATTTTCCAATATTTGTTCTCTTGGCCAAATGCAACTCACTTCAGTGTTAATTGATTTTCCACGTACATAGTATCTGTATGAAATAGTGCATATAGCCTATTGCTTGAGAGTACCAGCTCTCCAATCAGATTGCCTGAATCTGGATCCTGTCTTCATCCTTTACCTGTGAATAAATCTCTGGCAATTTACTAAAGATAAGGGTACCTCAGTTTACTCATCTGTACACTGGGGATAATCTCTGTTTCATAGAATTTTTTGGAAATCAAATGAGTTAATACCTATGTACTAGGGTATTAGATTAGGATTCTCCCAGTCACTATTTTCACGGATATGAAATGGTAATATGATAGACATCAGGAAACTAAAGTGAGAATGACTCTCTTCCACCCCCCACATGTAAATTTACAAAGGAAAGCTACAGAACCTTTATGTCAAGAATGTAAAATAGTCAGCTAGTGCAGACAGGGGTGGTGTGAGGGGACTGGGGAAACAATTTCTTTGAAGAGGACTAGCAGACCATTGTGGGTTTCCCTTCCTCCCACCTTTAGGAGCTGCCACCGTCCCAGGCCAGGCTTAATGAGGGGACTTTAAAGGTCCACCCCAAGACCTTTGAAATGTGCTTTCTGCAGTTGGGAGACACAGAGGATGGGTGTCTAAAAGCTAATGTGGATGAACGGATGGCCATTGTGGGACCTCAACCTTGTGGATATAAAGGGCAGAGAAGGGACAACCTTTCTATTTCTGCAAAGCCAGGGAGTCGTCATGATTGGAACAGGCCTGTGTGCCAGTGTCAGTGGAAGGGCTGTGAGGTCACTCTTCTGACCCGAGTGTCTGATCAAGAGCCATCGTAGGGTCCTCCTGGGATAGGTGAGGGGACTCCAGAGGAAGGGTCAGGCGGTAAGCTACGTGATGATGGGGCCAAGGAGGGAATGAGCCAGAAGGCTGGAGTGGAGGGGGAGCATCGCGGGAAGCAACCTGCAAGGAGCAGGGTCCAGGCAGGCACTCTGAAGAGCCCTCCCAAGTGCCCAGGAGAGACAGTGTCAGTTCCGCCCTACTTTACCCAGAGAGGGCAAGTAGGCCAGCCAGGTAAGAACTGGCCTGCTCTGTACCTTCCCTCCCTGCCACCTTCCACCTGGAGGAGAACAAATCGCAACCAGAGAGTGGAATGGGGAGAGGGTGAAGGGAAGAAAGTTGAGGCTCACTTCCCATTGCAGTCTGACCTGAAGCAGGCTGGGAACTATAACTTTAGAAATTATACTGTTTTTTACAACAGAAAGTGAATAGAAGGCTTTATTATCTGAGAGTGACCCAACAAAGGAAGATCCAGCAAATCACCTTCCAAAACCTGTAGTCAATTACTCCCAGTGAACAAAGTTCATGGGACGATGAAAAACGAAAGTAAGCTGCATTTTGATCACAGTACAAGTTCACACTGTTCAAGAGAACTCATTGGCACATAAAGCTCTCAGAACAGTACCAGGCATGGAGCAAAACTCATAAGGTGAGCCATAATTTTGGCCTATTGTTGGAGGGTCTCCAGAAGGGCACGTTATCTTTCAAGCCAATCTGTACAATCCTTCACCATTCTTGGAATCATCAGCTACACTGTTTATTCATATTTTGGGGCACCAAGGGGAGATTATTATTCTCTGAACTGATGGGTTTAGTGGGAGTTTTTATTCCTTTCTTTCTAGTAGACTGGAAGGCCCTTTGAAGATGAAAAAATATCAGTAGAGACCTGCCCTAGAAGAAAGAAAAACCCCAGCAACCTCAGTCCACAAAGGCCTCATCAAAGAGGCAGCATTGTTCATCTTGAATTGAAACACTTGTTAGAAAAACAAAGGGGATTGTTTCACCACAGAAGGAGAAAGTTACCCAGGCCAAGGCACAAGTGAGAAGCAAGCAAAATTTATACTTGGCTTTTCTGTATCTAATGCTTCTTTTTATTTCTTTCTTTCACAGCCTCTTCCATCTTCCACTGCTCTCTCTAGGCCTCCATGGTGAAATAGTATGAACTCCCTCCCATCAAGGAGGAGGGTCATGAGAAACAGAAATTTTTTTAATAGAACTGTTAATGGCATAATTGATTACTTCTCCCAGGAGAATTTTTCTAAGGGGTCAGTGAAAAATAACAATTAACCCAAGATGAACTCCAGTGTAACCTCTATGAACCCGATGAACCTGATGAACGTCAATGTAACCTCTATGAAGAAGAAATATTCTGGTTGTGTATATAAAACATTTGAGATATCTTTCAATTCACACCATACAACTGCCTGCTGATGTTAATATTACCATCAGACAAGTTGTAATCTAAAGAACAGGAGAGGATCACGATGGAGTCCTGGAACAGGATTCGAGAAATTTCTATGATTGGAGAGTTTGTCTGACATCATTTATCCTTTTGTTTATTTTTTTTAACAAATACTATCATACTCCTAACAAGAACAGTAAACAAAATAGAGACTCAATCCTCACTCATAAGCCATTTCCAGATTCATTACAAGGTTTTCAGAATAATAGAACAGTGAAAATATTCCATGTTATAGCGTAAGCTCCCCAAAGACAAGATGTTATCAGTCCTTGCACATTGGCCTCAACACAGGATGGGAGCTCAGTAAATATTTGATTAATTACTAATACCTCTTTTTACTTCTCCCTGACAGTGAGATAGTTCATAGAAATCTGTCCATAGGAGGTGACTCAGGAGCCAGGCGAGACAGCATTTGTGACTATGGTGGGCAAGAGCCTGTAGTATTAAAAAGATGCCCTTTAGAGTCAGAGAGAGACCTTGTTTCTAAAATTAACAAGTTATTTAGCTTCTTTGTGTTCTGACTTCTTTCTCTGTAGACGATAGTATTTATATTTTAAATTTCAAGCGGTAAATGAGAAGATACCTCCAGAGTATAGTGACTAACTCATAGTAGGTACTCAATAAATGGTAGCTCAAGGGGAGGGAATATTGTAATATAATGTGGTAGGTATAGAAACTGGATATGCCCAGAGAGTTAGTTTTGTAAAAGGCCAGGAAATGTTGCACCTAAGTTTTTAAGGCTAAGTAGGAGTAAATTTGAAGAAGAAGGAAGTTACATGGAGAAGAAACACATGGACAATTCAAACCAATGTCACTTTAACAACTGATGACTATGAACCCACTATATGCCAGGCTCTAGGGCTTTAGCAGGGAACAAAACAGACTCAAATCCTTGCCATCCTGTAGTTTACAATCCAGTGGAGGTGGGAGAGACAAAACAAATAAATAAAATGCATAGTAGATTCAATGCTGATAGCATCACAGAATGTCATCAAGAAAATAAAGAAAGGGGATAGTGAGGGGAAACTTTGTAACTTTTGGTAGAATGGGAAAGGCCTTGATGAAGAGGTCTCATTTTAGTAAAGAATCGAGGAAAATGAGCAGTGAGTCATGAGGATATCTGGGGAAAGGGATAACAACACACGAAAGGTCCCATTACGGACTGAACTACGTTCCCCCAGAATTCATATGTTGAAACCCTAACTTCTGATATGACTGTATTTGAAGATAGGGCCTTTAAGGAAGTAAATAAGGCTAAATGAGCTTATAAGGGTGGGACCTTAATCCAATAGGACTTTGTCCTCTCAAGAAGAAGAAGAAACACAGGAGTGCACACTCACACAGGAAAGACCATGTGAGGACACAGCAAGAAGGCAGCCATCTGAAAACTAGGAAGAGAGGTCTCCCCAGATACCACCCCAGCTGGCACCTTGACCTTGGACTTCCAGACTCCAACTGTGAGAACACAAATTTCTGCTGTTTAAGCCACAGAAGGTGTGCTATTTAGTTAAGGCAACCCCACAGACTATGACAGGCCCTTGAGGCTGAAGCATACTAAAGCAGGTGACCAGTGTGACTGAAACACACTAAGCTGAGGGGAAAGTGGATTGAGATCCAGGTTGAAGAGGTAACAAAGAGGAGGGCAGGCAGGGAAGGTGGCATAGGAAGTAGTGCCTTGTGGTTTTGTAATGACTTGGGCTGACAACGGGAAGCCACTGGATGGATTACGCCGGGAAGGGATAGGTCCTGGCACATATTTTCAAAGGATGTTCTTGTCTGAAGTAAAGACATGGACACATTAAATATCTGTGTTAGGCCGGGTGCAGTGGCTTACGCCTGTAATCCTAGCACTCTGGGAGGCCGAGGCAGGTGGATCGCTCGAGGTCAGGAGTTCGAGACCAGCCTAAGCAAGAGCAAGATCCCCGTCTCTACTAAAAATAGAAAGAAATTATATGGACAACTAAAAATCTATATAGAAAAAATTAGCCGGGCATTTTGGCGCATGCCTGTAGTCCCAGCTACTCGGGAGGCTGAGGCAGTAGGATCGCTTAAGCCAAGGAGTCTGAGGTTGCTGTGAGCTAAGCTGATGCCACGGCACTCACTCTAGCCTGGACAACAAAGTGAGACTCTGTCTCAAAAAAAAAAAAAAAAAAAAAAAAATCTGTGTTAGTTTGTTAAGCAACTTGGTTTCAACAGACTAATAGTATACTAGAGTGTATAGTATTAGGTAGGGAGTGATGGATGAGGCTAGAGCAGTAGGAGGTCATGTCCTGATGGTCTTCTTTGCTCTTCGAATTCAGTCTTTTTGTGTTGGGGATGTAGAGAACTGTTCTAAGTATGGGCATATATTCAGAAGAAGTATTTTAGTGTACATGGTATTGACACATGGACTATGTTAAGTGATAGTGATGTCTTAAGAGAAGTAAGTTCAAAAGATAAAGGAGCTATTTATTTGATTGAAGAGACAGAGGCACAATTAGAAAGAGTATCTAATAATTCTTACACAAAATCATATCAACAAGAATAAATGGAATAGCCAGTTTCAATGTCCATGTACAGACTGGTTGGCCTGATAGAGTGGGTCCAACTTGATGCTTGTGGGAGGCGTGTGGCCATCAATAGAAGGCTCGCCCATTGCTCTCATTTTTTCCAGTCACCTGGCTAAGACTAAAGTAGTCTACTGAAAACAAATAGGAAGAACTCATGTGAACTAATAAAAATACTTTTTACAAGCATTAGAAACAAAAGGACTGAGCTGGCAAAAAGCTGGCAGTGGATCTGACAATACAAAAGAAACATCCTGAGCATAGAAATCACCAATATATACAAATTTAATATACAATCACCAACATAATTAAATTATAACAAACATGAAAATATTTAGATTATTAATATAGTTGATGGAGCAAAATGGGACTAGAATTATGTTTTCAGAATTTCCAGGAGAGATTATCTTAATATATATTTGCCTGTCATTTGAAAAAAAATGAGGAAATAATCTAATTTAGACAAACCTAATTGTCACGTTTATGTTCTGCTGTGTGGTAGTGTTGGCACTGTCTGAGATGCCAATAGCATGAATGATTTCTTTTTAATTACTTCTTACTTGAAATGATTTTAAACATTCAGAAAGTGGTAAGGCAGTGCCATTGAGCAGTATGTTTCTTGGATGTGTAGCTCTGTGTAGCCCCTAGAACCGGACACATGTGGCTCTACCATTATTCAATGAATGACCCTGGGCAGGTTACTTAATCTCCCCAAAACTCAGATTCCTCATCTGTAAAATGAGGAAAGAGAGAGTCCCTTACCTCCTAGTGTAGTTGGGAAGGTGAAATAAGATAATACATGTAAGGTACTTAGCAAAGAACTTGGCATATAGGATGTGAGCAATAAATGAGTATTATTATTATTAACTGGAATGGGAAAAATCAGTTTCTCAACTTGAAATAGTGGATAAACTTCCTCCAAAGATTCAATGATGCAATCGAATCCTTCAGCTCTTAAGGAGCTTGAGAGGAACTCAACAGGTTAATCCTCTTGTCTTCAGATGAGAAGGTACATCAAGCAGCAATTTGAGTGGGGGTGGAGATTTAGCAGAAGGAAGGCCCTTTTATCATGTAAAGTCTAAAATATGTCTCCTTAACTTTTCAGTGAGGAGGGGACCCTTGGTTTATTTCTTATATTTCTCCTGTCCCTGCGGATTGTCCCGTTGCCTTTAAAAAGCACACTGTATACCAGGTATCTTTCATGACACCAGAACTCATCTCCAATGGGCAAGCTTCATAGTCAGTAGAATTTGGTATGCAGTAAAAATGTGTGAAACAATCAGTATTTCTGGACTTGCTCTAGGTTCCATGATCAGGATTTGAAAGCACATTTTAGGAAGAAAGATAATGCCAATAGCTAACGTTTATTAGGTGGCAGCTACTGTTTTGAGGGCTTTACATGACTTACTATAATATCATATACATTCTCATAGAAACTTAATGATGATGGTACCATTATCATCCCCATTATGCAGATGTAAAGTGAACCATACATATAGTTTCTCCTCTCTCCTGGTTTTGGGGCACTTCGTGTCCCTTCTGTGATTAGGACAGAATGTTTGGGTTCCAATTCCTTCATCATGCCAAGATTCTAAATTCCATGATTTTTGAGTCAGGTGTATTCTAAGAGATTTTTATGTTCTACGAGCTATGGCCTGAAAATTAAAACTCTTCCCACCACTTTCTCTCAATCTTGCCCATTTCTGCAGCACCCCTGGCTCAGGCAGAATTCCCTTCTCCTGCCAACTGGGAGGCACAAAGGCACCATTTACTTGCCCAGCCTGTGCTCTGATCCACATTTCTTTTTAATCTATTCTGTCGTATACTGGCTCATGACCATTTCTCATCTACTCTCCTTTTAAAAAAATTAGTTTAGGGCTTTCTAAGCTGATATTTCAAAGAATAGGGGTGCTCTATTCTGCTCCTCGGATCCCTACATATTATTATTACTACAAGCATTAATAACTGCATAATTAAATAATGAAATCATGGCTCCTATTTTCTGAATATCTTCTCTGTGGTATGTGTTTCCCATGAGAAAACTTTGTCTCAGAGAAGCTTCGCAAGTGAGTAGCAGAACCAGGGTTGGAACTCAGACCTGTCCAGCATTCACTCTTTCGCCTGCATTAGGGTTTCCCAAAGAGTGAGCTGTTAATAGATGTTACTGGAAAGGGCTTGCTGTAATTAATCCAATTTAGGAAATGTCCTCCTAAAGGAGATGCTCAGTGCACATTAGTGTAATAGAGGTTTTTGAAAAATTCTGCAAAAACAACCAAATTTACTTTGTTCTATGTAGCATTTTCCAAATTTACTTGACTCTGAAGTCCTATTTTAGAGAAATTTGTGATAACATCTAGCTCCTTGGAATGTCTTTGAGAAACATTGACTTGTGTTGTGTTCCCTCCCTGTTTCAAAGACACCTTTCTGAGAGGAAGGAAAGTAAATATCATAGGTCACCTAGGTGCTTATTGGAGAGGGACAAACGACAGGAAACAAAGGGCTGAGCCAGGAAAGGAAAGGGAATGCCAAAGGTCACTGTCACCTATTCAGTATATTTTGCTTGGTATTGGTTCTGGTCTGAGCTTTCAAAAATCCAATGAAAATAGCATTGTCATATTTGATCACATATCTTTTTTTAAAATTATTTCAGCATATTATGGGGGTACATAAGTTTAGGTTACATATATTGCCCTTGCCCTCCCAAGCCCCCCAAGTCAGAGCTTCAAGCGTGTCCATCCCCCAGACAGTGCACATCGCACTCATGTATGTATATACCCATCCCTTCCCCCTCCCCCCCCCCACATCTGCCGGCCGTCGATTAATGTTATTCCTAAATGTGCTCTTAGGTGATGTTGATCACATATCTTGCAGCAATGATTTTCTCATTAACTTGTTCTAAGTTAAAAAGTTATTGATAAATAAAATATGGTAGTTTCTCATATCCTAGGATCAATTCATGCTACTTGACAGAGATTAGGTCTTATAACATAAAAGCCCTAATTCAATAATCCATTAATATTCTGCACCAGAAATTTTATGAGAAAACTGTGGCATATTCAAGGAAATATTTTTGACAGTGTTTCCTCAGGAATTGTTCCTTTTCAAACTATGGGTATATGTGAATTTACAATTATTTCTTGACTATCACTCCTTTCCATTGACATATTCTATGTTAACATTTCCTCTCAGGTGTTAGGTTCTCTTCATACTTATAAACTTGATTCTTGGGAAAAGCAAGTTCAGCTCTATTAAAATAGATAAACCATGGATAAATTATCTGGTGATTGAAATTAGGAAGAAAAACTCTTACATATTGTCTGACTCATAAATCAGCTACAGTCTCTTAAGATACACTATGAGGATTACCCACTTCTCAGCGCAGGTTTCTGTTTAATTTTGGAACTTTGTGGATTGAGTTAGTGTAGTAGGAAATTTGAATGTTAGAACAAGTTAAGACTGATTCACAATGCTGCACTCAGTCTCCAGGCAAACCGGGTCTGCATTTATGATCAGGAAGTTTGTGACAATTTTTAATACTTTGCATTTTTTGATACTCAAGAAAATATTTGTTTATTTGGTTCAAATTTTTTTTTCACAAGATATATTAATGTTCCCAAGCCTCAAATATACTTAAAGCAGGCTCCCCCCAACTGCCCACGCTAAACTGCCATTTGTTCAGTCAAATTGCATTAACACTGAACTGATTGAGCTGACTCAGAATACGAGCAAATCTGCACGTTGCCATGGTATGTGAACACCATTGTCAAGGTCAAAACACAGTGAGAATCCTGAGACCTGGCCCCTACTGTGTGGATGCCGTGGCTGAGGCAGTACACGGCTACATGCATGGCGTGCTTTGTTCATGATGTCTGTGTGATTGCTGAAAGGAACCATACATTTTGCTCTCACTATGTCTGCTACTTTGGAGCAGGAACGAAAGTTACAAATGATGTGAATCTATTTCATATCTTAGAATGATTAAAATATATTTTAAATTAATGCAATTTAAGAAGAATGTGTTGGTACCTACTGTGTACAAGCTACTGTACCAGAACTTGTAGGAGTTACAAACATGACTAAAAACAGGGATCTTTTACTGAAAAATGAAAAGAAAGAAAGAAACAAACAACAACAACAACAAAACAAACAAAAAGAATCCACTCATGGGAGTGTGATGGAGGGTCTGGCGAGAGGACAGGTAATTCCTCTCAGGGATTTGGAAGATTCCATGAAGGAAGCATCGTGTAAGCTAGGTCCTCAATGATGGTGACAGGTGGAAAGTGGGAGGAGTGGCACCGAGGGCGGAGAGAAAGTGTGAGCAGTGAAGAAACATGGTGACTCCACGGCAAAGTGAGTGGTATGTGGCCCCTTCAGGGACAACCAATTTCATTGTCCCCAGGTCTCGTACTTCTGATTTTGATCATATCTAACTTTTATTAAACAATCGTTCTGTGCCAGTTATTATGCTGAGCCCTTTACAAGCTTTACAGTCCTTTGTGTGTGATCCTCATGAGAACCTTAAGGAAGTACATACACTAAATATCCTCACTTTATGTAAATGCATCTTGAGACAGGGAAAGAATAAGTGACTTTCCCCAAGTCACACAGCTTGCCTGTAGGAGACCAGGATTCTGATCCAGATGGTCTAATGTATGCCAAGGTCTTCACACAACCTAGTGAGGCATTTGCTTGTACCTATTCATAGGAGGTACGAGGGACCTATGTCACACAAAGCTCCATCTATATCCTTCCATAGTTCGACACCAGCACACATCTTTAGGATTCTCTACTTCATCCAACATAGGAAAAAGCACATTTTAAAACAACAACAAATTATTGAAAGTGGCTCAGACCTCTTCTGAGAGTCCTCTGCAATGGGTATAGAGACCTTATTGAAGTATATATTAGGCTCTTTAAGTATGTCAGGGACAAAAGTGATAGAAGCAGTAAAAGGTGAGAGTGAAGGTATTTCTCTAGGTAGCTTAGCCCTCCCTTCCTCTCACAAAAATTCCTATAATGTTTGACCATTGTAACTTAGGATTTTTATTTTATTTTTTTAATGCCAACATTATTTTTATAGAATAGCAGAGGGAGCAGAAAGGATGTCCTGGAAAACTAGTGACAATAGGGCTTTTTCTTCCTATTGGTGGTCTCATATTTAGCCTGGTCCAGTTTTAGTGGGGAACACGCTTCTCCCAGGCTGTGACACCAGGCCTTGGGGCATATGGCTACTGCAGATGTTCCCTGTTCCCTAAGGCTGCCAGAGGCATGGGCCTGCCGCAGATGCCTGATGGCAGGGATTGCTTCCCAATGCCTCGTCTTGCCCTGGATGTAGTTTTCCAAAGGTGGCTGCACAGCAAGAGGGAGAGATGTTTCATTTCAAATTCCCACAGACCTCATTTATTGTTGCTTTTGTGTCCTATCCGTATCAGGATTCATGACCTAGCCTAGTGCCTTTTCTAAGTAACAGGGTAGTGACTGCTACGGTCTATACACTGGGACCACAGAGAAAAATGATTTGTTCACAGAGAAGCATACATTCATCTGAGTGGCAGGATGTATTCCCTATGTCCATGAGAGGCTGTGTGTGTCGTGGTTAAGCCTGAAGCCTCTGCATCCTATTGTCAGGGGCTGATTCCTATGTCTGCCACTTCCCAGTGTTTGATCTTAGGGCAAGTTACTTAACTGCTCTGAGACTCAGATTTTCTCCATCTGTAAAATGGAGATGATAATGTTACCTACTTTATGGAGTTATTGAGAGGATTCAATGAGCCAATATCTATAAAATGCTTAAAACATTGCCTTGGACATTGAAAAAATGTGAGTTGTTATTATCATAAAGAAAACATCAAAGAATAATTTTGAGTTCTGGAGTCAGTAAGTCCTTGACTGAAAGACAGATCCCAATCTTTTGTATTGAAGAGAGGGGCAAAATATGCTTGTGGTATACCCATTTCCCTTGTGAACATCTAACTGCCGACCATATTTCTGGTCCTATTAGCTTGTAGATACAGTTGCCTCCCTAGACCTTGCCTCTAGTTCTGAACTTTTCCTGAGTGTCATCCCTTATAAAAATTTACCAGTCCAAATATTTATCTAAGAGTCTTGGTTAAATACTTCCTGACTTCAGAGATACATGGGGCTTAATTTTCAGATAAGAGAATAAATCTCAGCTTTGGGGATGAGAATTTTTATAGGTAATCTCTATGCTCCTCTGCTTTTACCTATAACTAGAAATATGTTGGATATAAAAGCTGCCGTTAATTCCATCAGCTGAAGGTTAAGCCTTTAGCTTCTCTAAACAGGAACTTTCATCAAAACACCAATGGCTCCTTATTTTTGCCTGATGACTTTGAAGCTGATCAGTGAATATGTCAACATGTTACCTCTCTTAGGTAAGCTAAGTCCACTTGATAAGAACTTTCTGGAGATAAAGTCCTATATCACAGAAGTTTCTCTAAAGATGGAAATTTCGGGCACTATATAGTAAGCCACTGGGAGAGACTTTCTGATGTCAGTGGTGACTTTTATAATCCCTCAAATAGTAAACAAGAACTGAAAAAAGTTAGAATGAAAATACTGGTGAGATTACAACAGACATTATAAAACCACCAGCAAAGTTGACCTATCATAAATTATATTTGAGAAGAAAGAGATTGAAACTTTTAAGATGTAAAGAATTAATTTCCTAGATTAAAACTCTTCAGATGAAAAGAATTAATTTCATAGATTCCTTTTCCTTATTGTTGCAAATTGCTAGGGACAAAGAAAACAGATAATATTATAGCATCAATGCTAATATAAATAAGGAAGGAGCCCACATTTGGCCATCTAGTAACATCACTGGGAAAACATAGTAAGATGGCCCTGCACCAACATTTCAGTTGACAGGAAGACACTGACTTGATTTCATTGATATTTTTTAAGATGCTGCTGTTTCTAAGAACTGCACCTGAGAAACAATAAGTATTTCAGAGTCTCCGTATGGATTTTTTGGAAGGCTTCCCAGAGAGGTGAATCAAGTTGTATCTTAATGGGAAATGCATAGAGATTTCCAAATGAATTTCAGAAGCCAAGGTGGTATGGAATGCTTGGCAAAATACAGGGGCATTGAATGGTGTTTTGGAACCTGGCTTTAGGAGAAATAATTGAACAGTGGTGGCACATGTTTCTCCTAAGCTGTAACCTCTCTAGGAAGGATTTGAGACGGTGGTATAAATACCAATGTATTTCTGCTGGGTTGCTTCAGTTTGCCCTTCCATCTTCACTTTCCATCCTTCTACTCTTGCTCGGAATACAGAGAAGATTCTGCAAGGATTTCCTTATTTTCTGACTGCCAGTTGGGTTTCAGCCAGTGGAGATTTCCAGCAAGAAATTGGAGGGAGGGAGGAGAGTGATGTTGGGATATTTATTCCCCCGACTCCAGCCCTGTGGGATTGCTGTGGGTTGGTTGCATCTTTCACTAAAGTTCACAGTTTCTATTATCCTCAGCACAAAGCTGTGTCTCAGGGTCCCAGTAATAATCATTTCTTCTACTTGTCCCTTGGAATGGCTCTTTATTGTCACTGCTCCTGGGACACAGCACCATTCCTTGTTGCTTCTCTTAAACTCTATCTGAATTTTTGTAAATATTAATAGTATTTTCATTTTTTTTTTTTTTTTTTTTGAGACAGAGTCTCACTCTGTTGCCCAGGCTAGAGTGAGTGCCGTGGCGTCAGCCTAGCTCACAGCAACCTCAAACTCCTGAGCTCAAGCGATCCTCCTGTCTCAGCCTCCCGAGTAGCTGGGACTACAGGCATGCGCCACCATGCCCGGCTAATTTTTTCTATATATATTTTTAGCTGTCCATATAATTTCTTTCTATTTTTAGTAGAGGTGGGGTCTCACTCTTGCTCAGGCTGGTCTCGAACTCCTGAGCTCAAAGGATCCGCCCACCTCGGCCTCCCAGAGTGCTAGGATTACAGGCGTGAGCCACCGCGCCCGGCCAGTATTTTCATTAATTCTCCTCACATTACCCAATTTGAGTGTTCCAAATTGTTTAGATCCTAAATCACGCAGGATAAAAGTATTACTACAAGGGAGGTAAATGGAATCTTGGTAAGTAGATATTTTGTATTTAAAGAACAAAAATGTAGCCAAATACTAAGATATTGAGAATCAGCTGGGTATATTAGACAAAGCAAAAAGAACTAGATAATAATAATATGGCACTACATTTGTCCCCAGATAGATTGGCAGGAATCTTAATCAGGACAAAATGTGGGTGTCAGATATTTGGATAAGATAAATGACTTTCCAAGGTTTAATTCCTTTAGAACTTCAAGGGGAATGAAATATAATAGATTTAGTTTTGTGCAGTGGTCAAGAAGAATGATAAATTACTAAATGGATAATTTGCCATGATCAAATTCAACATTTTAGTGAAAGTGAGGGGAACTTAAAAAATATTCATTGGAAGGGGAGTGCTAATGATGGAAAATAAAACAAAGAAGCAGCAAAAACGGATAGAAGATCGAAAACATATTTTTAAAAAAATCACTCATTATTACCCCATGGAAACCTCAAAGTAATTTAAAAGCATCACAATGTATTTCCAAGAAAATAACTTGACCACAAATCATTCATGATGAAGTGGCAAAATCATACACATGAATGAAAAAACAAATAAAGCATTAAGGCTTTTTTCAAAATGAAGAAATTGTGAAAAAGAAGCAGGGAACTTAGAAAGAGTTGAAGATTAAGTGTAAAGGAAAATTTAAAACAAAAATAATTTGAAGGGCATTGGAAAAGAATTTCTTAGCCTTAAGTAAAATGATGAGTTATTGGAAGATTAAAAAAAAAAACAGAAGAGGTGAACTAGGAAACAAATTTGATCACTGAAGATATGCTCATGGTAGAAAAGGAAACTTAGCTAAAATTCATTCTATTAGATATGGGAGAGTTTTAGAATGAAGTTATATAAGTAGAATGTATTTAGTGTACTGGACAAAAACAATATAAATAAATCACTTCCCATAATCAATATTTAAAGTACTCAAGGTATGGTGCTGGTGCCCCAGGTATGTAATTTATTATTTTAATGATTAATGCTTGGGTGCATGTGATTCCCATAATAAGCATTTGAGAGAGAACAGATTACAGCAGCTCTTCCATACCAGACAAGCTGTTGGCATTGGTAATAAATTGTTAGGATACTAAAGCTCATTGAGAATAATGGAAAATTCTTGTTGGTGGAAGAGTAACATTTTTCTGTAAGGCAAAATCTAGCCTGTTTCATCTATTGGAGATTTTTGCTTTTAAATAAATGCCAAGCAGAACCAAAATGAAAAGACAAGAGAAATAAAAACATAGGACAAAAATTGTTAGCTAACAACTCTGGGACATTGTGGTAAGAATTTTAATGCACTCATTAAATATTTGCTAGGGTTATGAATTATTGTCTCTATTTTACAGAGGAAACAGACTAAAACAGGTCCATAACTACCTTGCTAACTGGCTAAAGTCTAATGGCTACTAAGTGGAATTCAGACATTTGCCCAGGTCTGTCTGGTTCTTGGTTCCCTGTTTATTTCACTAATTCATTTAGACTTTCTGAAAAATTTTAAAAGATGTTTATCAGAGGTTTTAGAAAGCTTTAAAAATTGAATGACAGTTCAATCTGGATAGTGTTTTACAAAGCTAAGGGGGCAATTCAAAAATTAAAAAAAAAAAAAGTATTGGAATAATTGGGCATTTCTCTGGCTAGAGATCATTAACAGTTTTGCTAGGCAGAATTGCACAACGGTCCCTAGGATTTCATGCCCCTGGTGTACACACTCTGCATAATTCCAGTGACTGTGAAAATGATAGACTTAGACTTCCACAGTTAGTTTAAGTTATTTGGCACAGTTGACTTTAAAAAAGGGAGATTATCTAGGTGTGCTTAATGTAATCACATGAGACTTAAAAGCAGTGCGTTTTCTCTGGCTGGTCACAGGAGAGAAAGTCAAATGTGTTCTTGCTGGCCTGGAAGAAAGCAAACAGCCATGTTTGAACGGCTTTGTAAGAAGGAAAGCTGCTGGGAGCTGAATGCGGTGCTGAACAGAGAGCTTTAGGAAAGTGGGGACAGAGTCCCAGGACCATAGCAAATGAATTCTGCCATTAACCAGGGTGTGTGGAAGAGGACCTGAGCCCAGATGAGAACTACAACCCTAGGGTAATAGCTTGATTTCAGCCTTGTAAGACCCTAAGCAGAGAACCTAGCCACACTCTGCCCAGACCTCTGAATTACAGAACTGTGAGCCAAGGAATGGGGATCATCTAAAGCTGCTAATTTGTGGAATCTTATCATTCACCAGTAGGAAACTAATACATAACAAAAACTACTTCTGTAGTTTGTCTTATCTGACCCTTTTGTAAAAGTTCAGGGAACTGAACAGTAAGATTACGGGAAGCTTGTGCATATAGTAAAAGTCTGATCTGTGGTAATACAGTGCATGGAGATTAAATCACATTGTATGAAATGGTAGAAGTTTCAGTGTGGGCGGTAGGCAAGGCATTTTAGGAAGAATTAATCCAGATGATCTTTGCAAGATGATGGATGGGTCTCAACTAGGAGTTACGATTCATTAAAGAGCTACAGGGGCATTTTCATTGTTCCCTGTAGATGTTAGCTTTACATGCTACTGTTGAGAAGACCAAAAATATTTCTGAGCATTTTCAGGAAGAGTGTTGGACACTAACTAGAAATGAAAGGTCTGGGAAAAAAATGTAATTAATTGTCTTCCAGGGTAATGTGAAGATGTAACCCTTCTTAACTAGACATTAGGAAATACATAAATTACAGACAAGGTCCCCACATGAGCAGCTATGAGCAACAGGTCAGACTTTCTTAGGAAGCACATCTTGCAAATATGTCCTTTATCTTGAGAATTAAATATTGAGTTCATAAAAAAATAAAGAATAAAAGAACTGAATAGAAGGTCTATTGGCAACAATCTCAGAAGTTCGTTATTGGAGGAATGTTTTTCTTTCCCTTTTCTAATGTTTCCTTTCGCATCTGGGAGTTAGGTAAGTATAACACTCCTGACCCCTCTCCATGCTTTTGGCCACCATGCCCCTGGGGAGAAAGTGTGTTTCATTTGGTTGGTAAAATCAAGACAATATATTGGGAATTCTTGACTCAATTTCTCCTTTTTACCTCTTTAGAATAAGCCAGACCAAAGAGAGCAGCTTTTCTCCTCTGCATGTCTCGAACTAGGTAGGTAATGCTGTTTTGTTCTGGGGCTCAGTATGAGGAATCATAAAACTTCCAAATATATAAACCATGAACTCTCCATGAACTCTAGCCTAGCCATTTTTTTTTTTTAAATCTGCTCCAGAAGGTTTCGTCTTATTTTTTAACCAGTTAAAAGCTAGACATCTGCAGAGTCCCTTTTTCCATATAAGGTAACATAGTCACAGGTTCTGAGGTTTAGGGCATGGACTTCCTTCCAGAGTTATAATTCAGCCTACCACATGGAACATATTGTATTTATATATCTTTGTCTGTAACACATCTAGAAAGAGAATATCTCATATAACATTGAGAATTAAAAAGCTTCTGTTAAGACATTTTATATGTACACCCAAATGACTTCATGTAAAATATCTATTGTGCAAAAATTGTCAAAGCATCTATTTAATTGTAGTCCTCAGTGGGGGTCCAGAATTGCAGATGGAGGAGCTTAAGTGTGGCAGCCTGGTTGAAAGGTCAGGGCTGGGACACTTATTTTGGAGTTGTGTTTTCATGGTAAGCTTGATATTTTTGCAAGGGTTTTATATGTATTTAGGGGCAAATTGAGACCAGGCTCTAATGAGAATCTTAGAGGTAAATCCTTCCCTTCTCTCTCATCAAGACAAACCCCTTTGGCTTTCACACTGCTAGTATTCAAAAATCCTGCCTTCTGGGATTGAAGAAGAGACAGGACAGGCAGTTAAATAAGTCTTACTCTCTTTGACATTTTATCCTTTAAGTCAACTCAAAGTTAGTGTGCCAATGTCCCTCCATTTCACTGTTTCTTAGTACCTATGATTGGATATCTTTTACCTAAATCTGTCTTCAAATATGCATGTGTATTTGGAATTTAATACTTAGTTTTTGATTAAAATTTTAACTGACATAATAAAATTAAAATAAAAAAACATGCTAAGCTTAATCTTAATGTAGACACTCAGAATTTTGAATTCAATTGTTTAAGAGACTTAATCCTGATAATATTATGGGATTTTTAGGTTTTTCTACTTCTTGTAGTCTTTTTATTAGTTTGATCAGTATTTGTTATCTGTATGTAGATTAGCAGCCTCTTATTGTCTATAAAGATTTAGAGTCAATAGAGGACTTCCCATATGATGATAAGCACAGATGTTCTGATCTATATGAGCAAAAGTCTCCATATATTTTAGCAGGATCATTTTTCCCATTTTCCTATTTATAAGATACTGTGTGTAAGATAATTTTCAAAATAAGGATGTTCATTGTAGTATTTTACATACTACTTAAAATTGTTTTAAAAAATCAACTAGACCCCTAGGTATTTTTCACATATATTTACCATTAATAAATTAGAACACAATGTGATTACAAAAATGAATGTGATATATTTCTATATATTGTTATGAAACTCTGTCCACATTATATAGTACAGAGTTCAAAAATTGGCTTGAAAAGTAGCATTTATAATGCCATACATTTTCATTAAAGATGCATACCTGTAATTATGAATCCTTAGAATAGAATCTGGAAGGAAACACGCTTATACATCAAACTGTTACTAATTAAAACTAAAATTTATTAAATACTTATTATATCCCAGGCTTTGTTCTAAATGCTTTGTGGTGTCTTTTGTATAATCCCACAGCAAGCTTATAAACTATTATTATTATCTTCATTTTATAGATGAAACAGCATCATAGGGAGATAAAATAACTTGCCAATGACTTTTGGTTATTTAGCATCAGCTTTGGATGTGACTAGTTAGAGGACTCTTACCTCTACTTTGTTCAGTCTATGTTGGAATTTTCTTTTTTTTTTTTTTTTTTGAGACAGAGTCTCACTCTGTTGCCCAGGCTAGAGTGAGTGCCGTGGCGTCAGCCTAGCTCACAGCAACCTCAAACTCCTGAGCTCAAGCAATCCTCCTGTCTCAGCCTCCTGAGTAGCTGGGACTACAGGCATGCGCCACCATGCCCGGCTAATTTTTTTCTATATATATTTTTAGCTGTCCATATAATTTCTTTCTATTTTTTTAGTAGAGATGGGGTCTCGCTCTTGCTCAGGCTGGTCTCGAACTCCTGAGCTCAAACGATCCGCCCACCTCGGCCTCCCAGAGTGCTAGGATTACAGGCGTGAGCCACCGCGCCCGGCCGGAATTTTCAATAATTAGTGTGTATTACTTTTATAATTATAAAAAAGAAGAAATGTGTTTTTCATTTGGGAAAAAATGATCCTCACAAAAGAGGAAATCAGTTGCAAATACCTGGCTACAATTTACCTGGCATGATTATTTGAATGTAAGAGAACTGATATTTGATAATCTGAGTCTTTACAACCCATTACTTTTTGAAATAAATTCAAATTGGATCTCAAAATCCTCACACAAATAATTGAATAAAAATTTATAGTTTTAGTCTTCACATGCAAATTCTATCTTTTCCTAAGAATTGATTTCCATAGTAAGTTACAAAACACATGGAAAAAATATCTTCATTTTAAAATTAGTTTATAGAATTTTAAAAACACATAGCATCAATATGATGAAACCATTAAAAGATTTTGTTTAAAAATCATGTTGGTTTTAGTCAAATTGTGTTAATGGAGTCACAGGAAACACCAATTACAATAGCATTTGGAAAAGTCATGCAGCAGATCAGCTGGTGTTCTGATTATCTATTGCTGTGTAACAAACCACCCCAATAGTTAGTGGCTCAAAAAATTATTTATTATTATCTCAAATGTTTTTGTAGGCTAAGTTCTGAGCTGAGTAGCTCTAGCTTAGTTTCTTCCATGTTTTTGCAGTTAGATTTTGGTTGTAGCTGCAATCAGATGAAAGCTGCACTGGGTGGGAAATCCAAGATGGTGCACTCATGTGCCTGGCAGTTGTGGCTGGCTGATGATTGGAAGCTCAGCTAGTGCTCTTGATTGGAATGCTTATTTCAGCCTTCTCCATGTGGCTTGGGCTTCTCACGGAATGATGCCTAATTTTCTAGAAGCAGCATCCAAAAACTGGGTGTTCAATTGCAAGCTTTCCAAGAGGCAGGAAGTAGAAGCTGTTAGGCCAGTTAAGGCCTAAACCCAGAAAAAGCACAGCATCACTTCTTCCATATTCTATTGGTCAAAGAGTCCACAGGCTCCACTCATATTTAGGGTGCACAGAAACAGATTTCATCTCTTGATGGAGCAGTGGCAAGAGATGGGAGATGGGAGGAGATATTGCTACAGCTGTCTTTGGAAAATGCAACCTGCTGGAGTTGATTAAAAAGCGATTTTCATCTGGCCATTGCAAACTATATTTGATTTTAAAAAGTAACTATTCAATATGTCTTTAACTGGGAAAGATTAAATTTCTGAATGAGCCTGGTTAACACAGCTGATCTCTTCCCAAGCGATAGTGATTATTATAAATAACACTGATGTCATTTATATTTCTGACAGTCTCTTTTTCTGTCTGTTTCTTTTCTTTTCTTTCTTTCTTTCTTTTTGATTGCTGGTGATTGAGGAATGGAGGTGTACAAAGTGGAGATAAAAGATGGCAGTCAAGAGTTAGTCCACAGAGAGAAATTTCTGGTTTAATTATAAGAGAAGTTTTCCAATAATTGCTGTTAATCTTCAAAGTTAATATACAAAAGAGGGATAATAATCCTTTGTATATCATTGTGGTAATATCATATATCTGTGTATCCTGTGATTTATAAAGCCCTTTCAAATATATTACCTGATTTGAACCTGCATAAAACTTATTTTATAGATCAGGAAATTGAGGGATAAGTCAGTTAAGTGGCATCCTTAAGGTCACATAGCTAGTCCTGGGGCTTGAAATATAGGTCTTCTGTCTTCAAGACCCTGCCCTTTGCATCACCATGGTAGGCTTTTATTGCCAAACTGAAAAACAGGTGAAGAAAGAATTAGATGTAGCAGCGGGTAAGAGCAAAGGCTGGCTGTGTGATTTGGGGCAAATTACTTGACTTTTTAACCTGGAAGAAAAATAAAATGGGGATGATAATAATGGTACCTATCTTGTACAATTATTGGGAAGATTAAATGAGAAAATATAATAAAGTCTAAGGGAGTGTTTTATGGGAGTTATTTCATACTCTTATGATGGAATTATCACTATTACTATTAAATTAACACATCAACTGCTACACTAGAAGAAAAATTATTTTCCTTGGACCGATGGTGTTTTATTATGAAAATAGAATAAAAACTTTGAAAACAAAGCAATCCTTCCTAATTTAATGGAAAATTTGTCGTTGACTTCTATTCATTTAATCTACGTTTTTAGAATTAAGTTGTCAATATTAATTGTAACAATAAGAACATCAACAAATAAGATTTTCACAAACCAGCCACAGGGTTTTGTCCAGGTTTTGCTTCACGAGGCCCCACCATGAAAACTAGCCTGAGTTAAATACAACTTACATGGCAGTTAAGGTGTTAAAAAGACAGTATGGTGCAGTAGAAAAAGTATGGAGTCAGTCCTATCTAGCTTTTACTTTTCAGTGTAATTGATAAAACTTACTACAATTTTTTTTAGGCAGAATTCATGAAACTTAGACTCCTCAATTAACAGATATATAATAGAAGCTGAGGCCAGAGAGTTTAAGGAACTAGACTCCAGTATAACAGGCGATTTCTAAAGAGCTCTTAATTACAAGGCAATGTCCAAAGAGCTCTTATCAAAGAATTCTAATGAATCATGTGGAGAAAAAACAGTGTGAGAGTCAGCTGTGATCAATGAAGGAGGATTAGTGATAAAGGTTCTGAATTATGCCAGAAACTGTTTAAAATGCTCTCAATATCTACTATTAATCCTAGTACCAAAATTATTACTTGCAAATAATATTTTACTTTGGAAAGATTAAAACAAGAATATATATATATGTATATGTATATACACACACACACACACACACATTTAAAAGCTACTCTCCCTTTTAGTTTACCATTTCTATGACTTCACAACATGCAACTGTTTTATAATATTATCTCCAAGTTGCCCAACTGGTTCTTTTATGTCATTGCCATTATCAGTCTTCATTGTAACCTCTTTAAAATTGAAACTGTAGGTGTGAATATAGAATGTGACAAGAAAACAAATGAGACCAATGAAATGATGATTATATCTTGTATTGATGGAGTAAGGTAGCCCACAAAAATGTGTCTGCATGGACTATATAACTGAGCTATAGTTGTGTCTATGCAGACAGTGAGCAGGGGGAGGGTGTGGCTGTGTGCCTGAAGTGTGTTTGTCACATATGATATTTAATAGAAGGAGTTCTGAATTATGTGGACATAATTTACAATATATAGCTGTATCACAGAAATTTATTGGTTAATGAAACAAAGTAGAACTTGTTCTCATTTTTAGAAATAACACCCACTATGGGCATTAGTTATAGTTTTCTAAAATATTTATTTGCTGACATATAAACTTGACCTACATGTTTGTCTGTGATGAGTTGTCTCTCTTTGGGAGTAAACTCCAAAAAATAGTGAGGATGTCAACTGTAAGAATCATTCTTGTATAGCACCTAGCCAGAACATCATGTTCCCAGAATTCAATGAAGTAAATGTTAAATTGCATTGCTGCAAAATTTATGAATCAGGGAACCAAGTGTTTCTCTGTGTTTGGAAGTTGCATTTCCGAAGCATTTCTCTGCCATTTCAAACTTTCTTATGAATGTGTGGTTCTGGTCTAAGAGATGCCTGTGCTGAAAAGCCCTTTTTACCTCCCTGCAAGTAAACTTCTAATTCCTAACTTCTAATTTTAACATCAGAACAAGGAACAAAGGTAGCACACCATTCTGGACTCAAGGAGAATTCAGGGAAGAGGAGAGGCCATGGGCTGAAAGGGAAGAGCCCATTTAGCCACGCTGAGGATAGCTGGACATTAGAGCAGGTAGTTGGCTAGCCAGCAACCAGGGTTAAAAAGAGGAGAGAGGGATAGAAAAGAATGCGTCATGCCCAGCTCTGTGTACCCTTTGTATATGAAAGGATATTCTGCAGTATTCAAGGTTAAACGTTTTATGTCTTTGAACCAGCAAAGCCAGTCAAGTATGAAAAAGAATTAGGTCATTTTTAGAACCTATAGTTTTAATGTCTATATCATTCTTCAGATGCTGAAGCTGAAGGAGCACCAGATAAAACTAATGTGCTTTCATGAGCTGTATATTCAAAATAGAAATAATTGTATTCCTACAAATATGTGTGATTTAAAAATATTGCAGAGTTGTAGAAGATTAACGGGGTTGTAAGCAAATTCTTTAAAAGGTGACTCTTTAGACAATGGCTCGTTCTATAATTCACTCTTCTTGAGAAGTGTTAGGGCCATTTTTACATTATGTTAGTGTCTGCAAGGGTGTCTGCCGTTAAAATGGAATAATTCTTATGTGGAACTAAGGTAGTATGACAGCTTCATATTAAAATGTAGAAATGAAATAACTTTTTTTTTTACAATTTGGGAATGTTGTTTTCACTGACTGTTGGATTTTATAGTATAAAGTTTTGCTCAGTAGATTTCTCTGTGATCTGTAATTTTTATTTATATTCTAGCAAGATCATATTGTGCATCTAATTTCTATTGAACATTCATGATATATAATATGTATGCTTCCCTTTTTCTTTTCCTTTATTTTTATTTATTTATTTTGCTGTGGCTGTTGCTTTTGCTATGAAGCAGGAGTAGTAGCTGCCATTGTTGCTGAAAAGAATCAGCAATTCATTTTCTTTAAAACAGTTTTTTAAAATTTTTAAGTGAAAATGAAAACTTTTCCTTTGCCTTGCAATATACAAAATTCTAACCCAATTTTAATTACAATTTATGAGTGATTTATAATACAAATAATCTTATTAAAATATTGCTCATATATAATTAAAAAGTTAGGTAATTGAGACAAGCTTTAATTGTAAAAGTGTGGGCTTGACAGCTCCTTCTATGTACGTATGCCATGGTGTGAACACCATACACATCTCTAATATGGAGAGTGGCATCCTGTGTAGTGTTCTGAACCATTTGGACAGTGGCTTTGGGCTGAGTCCAGGCTCCTATAATGAAACCAGAGGATAAGAGAGTAGGTATTTTTGCTGTTAGCAACCCAGGCAAATGTGGTAGGTCCTTAGCTCAGATGTTAGAATATGGGAGATGGACTTGTCTTTCTCTGAGTCCTGCTCACTTTTGCCTGGGCTTTGAGGAAGTGAAGGGTGTTGACAGGAGGCAGGAGAAGGGTGGCTTCCACCAAAGGGAAGCAGCATACTAGGTTAAGGCAAAATGGGATGGCATCTTGCAAACCAGCTCTTCGATGTCTATGTTACTTTGCCCATGTTGCTGTTCCTGGGCCTTTAGCAAGGTCTGATTTAAATGTTCTAGCATACACTCAGTCCTCCTACAATGCATCTTTTGAGTTGGGTGTCCACACTTGAGCCACATAGCCCAGTGTGGCCGTGACAGCAGAGAGGAATGCTTGCCCTGGTGGAGAGCCTACCACTTTTGCCAAGGTTTGGAGGATGAGGGTTAAGGTTTTCATCTTTCTTCAAACTGTCTTTTAGCTGACTCAGAAACACAAGGTCACTTTTCATAAGGTAACTATTTTTGACACTTATAATTTAAGTGACTGCTGTTACATGAAAGATGGCATATTCACTGAGTTTAAACGTGCAGTGATAAGCACCTCCCAGGCAGGGACAACTGCCAAGGGGTTGAGTTTGAGCTCTGCCACTTACTGAGGAAACCTGCTTTCTTCACCTGAGCACTTAGTTAATACTAACTCCATTGCAGGTTGTTTTCAGCATGAAATCATAAAATGACTTATACAAAAGTGCTAGACACACAGATGATACCATTTAGTAGGCAGCAACTGATAACTGTTTTACCATATGCAAGCTGTTGCATTGTAACTACTCCATCTTATATTGTATTTCTTGATAATATGGGAATTTACACACACACACCCTTCTCAGTAGTGGTTTTATTTGCATGACTTAGAACATGAGGTGAATATGCTTTTTCTAGCTAATAATAAATGTAGGGTGAAAGGGTGTAAGTCTATCAGATAAAGAATGTCTGCAAAATTCAATTTTTTGTGTTGTCATCTTGAATTGCCATATATGACTGCTTACCTATTACTCTTAAAAAAAAGAAGTGAAAAGTGAGTTCAAAGTTTACAGAAGTGTGCTAAAAAAATTCAACAGCATATTGGCTATTGGGTGAAAGCATACAATTAGTGTTCTGAAATGAAATCCTGTTAGATATTAAGAAGTGACTTTATGGCATTGTCTGCTTATGGTTATGGACAGTGTCTGAATCTGACAATCTACTAACTTACAAAAAACATTAATTTCTAGTTCTTTTTTTCCTCCTTACCATTCTCTTGCACCTGGTATGTGTAGCAATGATTTATTGTGGGATTGTGTAAGAAATATATTTTCCCAGTAAAACTCACGGCTATTCTTATCAGAGGCTTCCAGGTTATTATCTAGAATAAACTTTTCATTAGGCATTCATTCTGTAATAGCAATAAACTGCTAAATAATTAAAAATTATTTTTTTTTAAAACATAAAACATATGTGTTTTTTCTTCTATATATTTCTACCCACATATAATTTACTTTGTGTTATTACCACATATAATTCATTGTTTTAAAAGTCACTAAATACATTGCTCCTTTGATCCTGGTTTTCCATCTCTATTCCCATCCCTCCATTATTATTTTATAAAAAAAAAAAAAAAAAAAAAAAAACCTCTCTTGCTAGAAACACCGGGCAGCAAGGTTAGGATCTATATTTTTTCTACCTGATTTACAGATACGACCCAGAGAGTTTAAATGATTTGACCAAGGTTAAGGAACCAGGCAGAGATTTCACAGGTGCTGAATCCCAGTTAAAAGAGTTAGAGCAGGCATTGAAAAAGAATGTTACATTTGCAGAATTCTTCTCAATGAATTTTCATAGCTTTGCCAACATGAAGCAGGCCATGTACCCCTGAGGAAATTGAGGTCCACAGAGGTGACAGAAAATTCGCTAACCTTTAAAATTGCTTATACAATTGATCTATTCTGCTTTTCTTTCTTGGAAAACCTTGGGAAGATTCTTTATGGTAAATGCAAAGAGACATTTATACAGGTTATTTTCATTTATTACATATTACAGTGTATTTTATTCATGACCTTGACCACTAATTCTTTGTAACATCAAGGATGAGAAGGATTATTGGTTTAGGATTAAGGAAATACAACATAATATTTTTTGCATCTGTAAAATTACTACATGATTCTACTTCTGAGGTTCATTAAAGGGTAGGCCCCTGTTGTGTTCACTTTTAGCATCCCCAGATCAATATATCTTCTTCTGCATCAAACTGCTTACTCCACATTTTGTGAGCTTGGAAAATCATAATAGCTTTCTACAGTCCCTCCAAAACCCCACTCGGTTAAAATAAGTCTAATGTTAGGCTAGACATGTTATTGGGGGCCATTTTTATTTTTGAAGGCTAATTTAGCTCAGAGGTGGATTAGTAATGGTATATCCCCTTAACCTCCAAAGTAATTTGTTTTGATGTCCTCAGGTTGGAATTGTGCCCTCACTATTTATATTTCATAACAACAAGTAAGGGCTTCCATATGTCCATCTGCTTGGCTGGCAAAATGCCTGCCACCGTATCTGAATATTGTCACTAAAAATGAGCAATGATTTTCAACCTCCTTCAGCTGTCATGGTATCCTTTTTTCCACTCCATTAATTATTGTCTATACAATGTTTAAAGTAATATAAAATATTTCTGATCATCATTTGTTTAAGTAACATGTGCAAATAAATTATTCTGAGGAAAAGAACTAACTAGTCCTAGGAAATATCTCCATTTACATAAGTTAAGTAACATAGGCTATTTAAATAAATTCTAATTATTTAGTATATACTCCCACCGGAACATATATTTTACACACAAATATTGTTAAAATTAGTAGTATACAAAAATATTCTTGATAAGAAGTACCAAAGGATGATTTTTATTGAATGGTAAAATAAGATGAGAAGGAAAAAGTTAGCATGATGTTGCTGTATGAAAGATCTCAACATGTCCCATTAAATGGTCATTTCTTGAGTGGTGGTTTATTTATTATCCTGAGGCTATAGAGTGGAGACTCGTTTCCATGATTAAACATATACTAGGATGTTGCAAATCTGAAGTCCATTCTTGGTCTCCCAAAATCATTACCTAGAATGTGAAACTGTACTTATAAAATGTCACCATTGGGAGAGTTTTCATGATCTATTTTAAGTTTGGGAGCAGGATACTGACTAGGAATGTACTAACACTTTGGTGAAAGTCTTCTTGCATTCAAATATTAACTTCTTTATTTTGAGGTATGTGACCTTGGACAAATTACTGAGCCTTTTGTCTCTCTGTTTCTTCATCTCTAAAACAAATAATGATAAAGGATTTTTGTGGGGATAAATAAAATAATGGGTATAAAGTGCTTTGTACCTTAGACACTTAATGTCTTAGGATATTTACAAGTCACTTTCATCTCTCTTGGAACCCTGCCCTACCACATTAACGCTCACAGTGAAGGACTAAAAGTCTTTCAGAGACATCAACCCAAGAGGCTACAGCCTTTTGGGGAATCTGCTGGCACCAACCTGTCCTCCTCAAAAGGTATCTGTTATTTGTTGTTCTGTGATTTTCCTTTTCACCATCTTTCATGGAGTGTACCAGCCTCATAGACAGAAATCTGGTTTAATGTCTTTTCTGAAATCTGTTTTTGTATAAAGCATGGTCACTTTGTCCTAGTCCAGCTTTATTTAGGGGTAGCATAATATTTTGAGACCTATTGGTGCTCAATAAATGCTTTGTAGCCATTTTTAGATTATTTATTTACAACAAGGATAGACTGAGTCTCAGCTCACAGACTCAGTTCCATATGACCTATCCTGTGGTCACAAATTAACTGCCTAAATTGAAAGAGTTGCCTTGAAAATATGATCATTAAGTGCAAGGGAAAAAAAAAAAAGACTGTCAATTTACCACCTCATGTAAACATTTATTCATTGATCCATTATTCATTTAAGCAGGAAACACTTACTAAAGACCTAATAAGGATCAAATTTATTAAGTATCTAGTAAGTACTTTTTGCTTGAAGCTACAAAGACAAGTAAGACAGAATAACAGCCATTGAAGGGCTTCCATTCTGTTGGCCAAAAGTGACAGTCAGGGAGAGATCAAGATCTGGAAACACCTATATATAGTAGAGTATAATATTTTTGTTTCAGCAGCTATGAGAGAATTATATACTGAACACAGGAGTACCCAAGGGAAAAGCAAAACCATTCCACCTAGATGGGTGAGTGTCCGGGGAGCCTAGTCCTGAAAGAAGATTAGGATTTGACTAGCTGGGTGGGTGTGGGAGGATTCAGGCATTCAATGGGTAAAGTATATTGATGACATGCCAATAGTGTAATTTTTCACTGAGGAAAGGCAGGACTATTAGTATACCTGTATATAGCATGAACTCAACACACAAGAGGAAAGAAGATAATTGAAAAATTAAGAAGATATCAAATATACAGTGAGTGTCCTCCAAAGTCAACATTAGAATAGATGTAAATGTGGCCATTCCTTAGGAGGAAGAAGATGATAATTATAAAATTATCACTTAGCTAGTACGATACTCTAAAAGAACTCTTTACACTTTGCAGTCCAAATGATCACTTTCTAATAAAAATTGTAATTTACAAAGGGCTAGGAACAAAGGAGACACCTTCTTCTTACTCTCTTTTCTTCCTGCCTGCCTTTCAGAGTAATAGTCCAAAGCCAATAGGTGAGGCTAAGCAACATAGGTGTCCACACAACATTGGGGGCTAGAGTTGAGTAAAAGTGAGAATAGCAGATGTTCCCACTATCACACATGTTAATTGCCTGGATCCTCACTAGGAAGTAAGCTTCATGAGGGCAAGTAGTTTTTAGTTCATTTGTTGTTTCCCCCCCCCCCCCACAGCAAAAAACAAAACAAAACAAAAACAAAACAAAAAACAAGTATGGCTTAAATGGAGCATCTAAGTGATTATGGCACAAAATGCTATAAATCATATACATTATAAGTCCCATATATTTATTTATATTATTGATCTCCTGTCTCTAGAATGCAAGCTTTGTAAGGTTATTTTTTACTTTTATTCACTGGCTAGAATAGTGTCAGGCATACAGTAAGTGCTCAATAAATAATTTTCAAATAAAAAATAAAAAAATTATTTGGACAATGAAAATGTAAGTATGAAACACTAACGCATTTAAGACCTTAAATATGTTAAATTAAATACAGCCATGCATCACATAACAATGTTTCAGTCTATGTGGACCACATATGCAACAGTGGTCCCATATTGTAATACTATATCTTTACTGTTCCTTTTCTATGTTTAGGTACACAAATACTTACCATTGTATTACAATTGCCAGCAGTATTCAGTACAGTACATGCTACACAGGTTTGTAGACTAGCAGCTCCATTATATAGCCCAGATGTGCAGTAGGCTATACCATCTAGGTTTATGTAAGTACATTTGTTCTCACAAGGACAAAAATTGCCTAATGTCTCAGGACATCTCCCCATAGTTAAGTGATGTGTGACTACTACTATAATTTCCATTTCTAGTTAATTAAATAATATAGAATGTTATAATGGGCAAAATTTAATGATATTTTAGTAAGCATTTTTGTTTGTTAAAAATTTACTGTCAGGTTGCATGACCAGCAGAGTCAATGTTTTAGTTATCTATGAATAAATGGATGAAGTTAGAGCTATTACACAGAGTAGAAGTAAAAAGGAAATCTAAAGACATATAAGAAATATACAAAAGAAAGAAGTCTAGCTGGAGGTCTAACAAGAAAAGTGCAAAATTTTTAGGCATTTTCTAATGAAAATTATTGTAAGTAGAAGTTAAATGTAAATAGAGCTCAAACAGCATAAGAGATATTTAACTTTTAAAAAAATATTTTTTGGCTTTATGTACAATATTTATATTTTTCTCAGATATTGCACACATATAAGTACATGACATAAATAATTATAAAGAAGCCATGACTTTGGGTTCTGAGAAAAATTGTCATGAATCACAAATATAGCCTAATAACTTTTAGACTTGATCCCAATGTATCCAGAAACTAATTCCTTTAAGAAATGTAAAAGGAAAGGAAAGGAAAAAGGAAAGGAAAAAAGAAAGGAAAGGGAAAAGAAGAAAGAAAAAAAGAAGGAAGAAAGAAAGAATTGTGAAATGGGAAGGAAGAAACTTTAGGCAAATTAACTTCAATAGGTTAAATAGAGTCATATATAGGAAAGTCAAAATGGAGGTTATGATAGGAGATGGAGGAATTTTGAAATCAAGCCATAACTGGGTGTGAGACCCTCAAGGGTAAGAATAGTAGCTCATTCTTCTTTATTGTGGCAACATTTAGCCTTTCAAAACCTAGCAAAAGAAGAACTATTAAACACTTTTGGAAGAAATAATATAAGAACAGAATAAATAAAAGTTTCAATGTAGTAAAAGTACTACTAATAACACAATTAAAATATAAGTAAAGATCAGGCATAAATATTTAAGCTGAAATACCTTAGAATATATGAAGCTACACAATTACATTGCTTGAGAACTTACAAAAAGTCATTTATTAGTAACATGTTCACATATTAATATAAAATATTTATTATTTTCATATTATCTTTAGAGAATATTATTATTTTCTTTAGTTCACCAGGTAGACACAAGCATTTCTGCCACTTTTTATTTTATGCTTACATTGCAAATGTACATTATGATTAGCAAAATTATTCTAGGTTCTGCTTTGGAAAAATGGTCCAACATGTTATTATGTTCAATAATGTTTGTTTTACAGAAATATTGTTATACGTTTAATTGGCAGGGAAGTTCTAATATTCAACTTTTTAGGAAAATGCAAAGAAATATTTGGATCATAGTTTAATACATATGCAAGTATACTGAGGCATACAGTTACTAGGAAAAAATGCCTCTGAAGACAGGTTGCTATACAAATCATGGATATGTTATAAAAAGAGCAGAATAAGCCATTTGTGAACCATAATTTTTTTACTTATCCAAATTATCATCAAATCTTTTAGTAAATTTTTTTAAGACTTTGAAATTTGTCTTAAATGTTGGTATTTAATTAACTTAAATCACAGAATTCACTGAATAGCCATTGAACAACTCTGGACAACATAGGTGTATTTTACATCTCTATGATACAGATATATGTATTTTTCATTGGACAGTACAAGGTAAATAGTGTACACTAAAGGTTAATAAGCATGGATGTTCAACACAATGCAAATGTGACTGCTTGAGAGAGCCTGAGCTGTATATTTTGACTTTTCATTAGCCATTCTTCAATTTGACAGAAGAGCCTGTCTCAACTCATTATTTTAGGCTTTAATGGTCTCTTTTTAACTTTAGCTTGATTAAAAAGTCTTAATTTCTTCTTCTTTGTAAAAAAAAAATTAAGGAACAAAAACTCAATCATATACCTGCTGGAGAATGTGCTCAATAGAACTGTAATAGTTCCTTTATAATGGCTTCTTAATACAGTTGTATAAATGTACTTTGAAATGTAAGCTATTTACTTAATAGATGCTAATGACGTTCTGAAGTCACATAGAGCAAAGTGCTCTTTTTGGATTTCATTTAAGCATTCAATGCTATGAATGCCATATGAACTTTCTATAAGAACAATCCTTAGATACTTCAGTAGTCTTTATCCCTTGGAGTTTTGGACTAGAAATGGAGAAATGGAGAAAGCCGTGGCTCTAAGGAACCTGTGAGCTCATCCTGCCATGTGCACCTGGCAAGAGCAAAGCTAGGAGGTGGTGGCAGAAAAGCCACAGCCAGTCGCAGCAGCTCCATGACTAAAAGGCTGCCTTTGGAGACTCAGTTCCACATTCTTTCCTTTACATAGTATTATCAGGTTGGGTTTACAAAAGCAGAACATTAGCTGTTTTTTTCTCATGATCACATAAATCTCAGGTAGAATACTAAATGCTCGGGTAGATGAGAATGGTAAATATCCTCTGAGCCATCCTTGGCATACAGTATCAAATACTAGTGACAGTGTTGGGCATTTGAGGCTTTTATTCCCTCAATGTTTAAGTAATTGTGGAAAAATTACAGAGCTCTTACCAGGCTTTGCCTCTGCACAGCCCTAACCCCATCTTCTCCAGCTAAGTCACTTGGCAGGCCTGCTGAGCCAGGATCCAGAACTGGGAATCCAACCCCACATGGGAGGGTTTAGAGCGTGTAAAGCCTTCTATTTGGGGACACAGGATCAAATCACATCTGCTGCTAGTTTGCCCTTGACCTTGTAGGTCAAGCAGAATAACTGGCCTTCTGCGTCATTCCTCAATTCTGGTTCTTTTCCTACATTTTCCCTATTTCTGCTTTCCTGTCTGAAGCCCAGCCTTGTAACCTGCTTTAGTCTTTGTTCCTTTAGGATAGTCTCCCATGAAGGAATTCAATCTGACCCTATCTAATGTGTTACTTGTACACAGATTTGCCCGAGGCTCGTTGTCCACCTGCCTGCCAAGAATTCTTGACACTGTGTTTTGCTGCCAGTTGAGTCACCTTCTTAACCTCTGCTGGAGCTCCTGGTTGCAAATGCTGTCCTGGACAGCAGACTTTTGCCTACCACCATGTACTTATACGTTGTATTCTACCATGTTATATTTCTACCAGCACCAACAGCTGCTTTTTATACCATGGAGACTGACTTTCTCAAGGAATAAATAAAATTTCAGGTTCTGGCCACTATTATTTGCTCAATTCTTCTGCATGTAACTGCATTGCCTGACTATATCCCAGTGGTACTTCCAAATATTTTGTATGCCTTTTTTAATCAAGAGCATCTATTTGTGGATTAACTGGAAGTACTATATTTCACCTTGGAACTAAGGAGATTATGTTTATGTTAGTTGAAACATAAGAAATAACTATACTCATACAAATTTTAAAAACACCCTTAAAAAAACCAATTCAATGTTTTAGTTAAAAAAAAATTCAAGATTAGCCCACAGAGATATTTTGAAATTTAATTTCTATGTTCATCATATAACTGTAAAATTAATTTAAACCAATTATTTTTCAGTGCTTGAAACATTATGAATGATCTTCAGATAGCTGACTCACTTGAAGGAAATGGGGTTTTGCCATGCATAAACAACTTTGGGAATCACATAATTTCAGTTTGATTTAAAATTGAACCCATGAGTTTTGAAAGAAGTCTGAATTTGGCAAAAGTGCATTTTTTTTATAGCAACATCCATTCTTTGCATAAAGAGAGATCATGGCTGCACACCAAGTAACTGGTATTTATTTTAATTGATGCGAAGAATTCAAATTCTCTCACGGAATTTTCCCTGTGACGACTAACATTTGGTCTGTTAAACTTTTTTCTCTAACACCATGGGAGGCTAAGGATTAGGAATTCTTGATGCAAAAGACAAGAATAATTGCTGCTCCTTTGACTTCTTTGCAACTCTGCCTGTCATATAGACTTTCTAGCTTTCGTTTTCTCATCTGTAAAAATGGGTGTTTGGGGATAGTGAGAAGAAAGGAGATGAAACGTCTTCCAATTCTAACAAGCTAAGTTTTAAGAAGTCAGAGAAATACTTGGAATGGAACCTATTCTTTAATGGAACTTTTTCTTTAAAGGTGGAAAACCTGGGATAATTAATGAAATTGCCCACTTCTTCCTTTTATCTAGTCTTAACATTTTCTCTCACTTAAATCTATTTTTCCTCAATAATGTGCCTCCCCACACTCCTCCCCCCAAAAGTCTACCACAACCACAACAATATTTCTATTTTGAGTTTTGTTTTTGTGTTTTGTTTGTTTTTGCTTGTTTACAAGAGGGTACAAAGAACAAAAGTGGTGAAAAATAGATTTTTAGAGCTAGCAGGGACTATAATGATGACCAAAAGAATATAGTAAATAAGAGAAAGAGAAGAGAAAGAGTTGAAGAGATAAGAGGTGAAAAGAGAAAGGAAAGGTAAGTTTTTAATTGGATCTGGTAGAACTAGGAAGAATAGAATCTCTTTCAACTGGAATAATTTATTATAAACTCTTCCTGCAATTTCTGTTCTCAGTTTCCCTCAGTTAAGGACACATCAAATCATTAACATCTTTTTATTTTTTCATAGGTAGGGGAAGAAAGCAGGGGAGTCATATATTGAGGAACATGAAGAGGTTTCACCGTCTGCTATTCTAGAAACTCTTATTCTTGAGTCTGGCCTAGAATGGGGAAAACCATGGGGGTCTTGAATCAAAAGCCTTGAATTTTGGGTTCTGAGCTCTGGACCCAGCTTCCCCATCCTGTGATTTTTTCCTGCAACTTTAGCCAAGGCACATAACCTCATTTCAATTATTTCTGTATAATTGATAGAATACAACCTATTCCTTTCCTTATAGAGTCACACCAAGTTAGATGAGGAAGATTCAAGGGAAAGTAATTTAGGAAGTGCAAAATTCTATGTCAACATAAAGTAACTTTATTTTTTCTCCATAGAGTGGACTTGCCTAAGCCTCATTAATTTAGAGGACTTTTATTTAAAATACTGTTGTTTGCTATAATTTTCCACAAGTTCCACATTAAATAAATGAAAAAAATGTATATACTTATATTTACCCATGTCACCTTCCACATAGGCATTGCTATTTCCATTTTACAGTTGAAGAAATAGAGCTTAACGTGATTAAGTTACCTGCCCAAGGTCAAAGAGCTCCTAAGTGGCCAAGCTGAGATGTGATTCCAAGTCTGCCTAATTCCAAAATCTGCTGGGCTTAGGTAGGTCCCAAGGACTATTGAGACAGCCCCTGTGCTACAATGCATACATGAGTCAAATATGCCAGTAGTGATTTGGGATATTTTCCACAGAAAATGATTCTATTGCATCTCCAAGGCATGGCACTCTTTGGATAGTCTCTTCTCTATTTCCTTTCACTCATTTATTTGGTGCTGACTTAGATTCTCCACCAGCACTGAGTGGAATCAAGACAGGCAGCAGACTAGAACAAAAGGCAGACACTTAAAATAGGGATAGGCTAGACTTAAGCCAAATTGTCAAGATGAGCATGGTTTTTATTGTCTTGCCCAGGGCTCAGTTTGTACCCTTTTTCTCCCTGGCCTTTTCCCTCTTTTGATCTCTCC